>NW_028154777.1:0-401736 GCF_963457635.1 Microchirus variegatus
AATGTCTTGAAATTGTACACAGTCATAGTCAAGCATGCCCTGAACAAGAATCCGTTGAATATATTTGCATATCTCTTGAAGAATATTTTTAATGAATTTTTGAAAATCCGAAAAGCGATCCATGCACTTGGACATTCCAAGTATGTTGGAATGTCTTGAAATTGTACTCAGTCATAGTCAACGACGCCCTGAACAAGAATCAAATGAAAATATTTGCATATCTCTTAAGGAATATTTTTAATGAATTTTTGAAAATGAGGAAAGTCTGTGCACTTAGGCAGTGACTTAACTTTTTATTCAAAAAAGACCCCAAAAGTATCTTGGAATGTCTTGAAATTGTACACAGTCATAGTCAAGCATGCCCTGAACAAGAATCCGTTGAATATATTTGCATATCTCTTGAAGAATATTTTTAATGAACTTTTGAAAATCAGGAAAGCGATCCATGCACTTGGACATTCCAAGTATGTTGGAATGTCTTGAAATTGTACTCAGTCATAGTCAACGACGCCCTGAACAAGAATCAATTGAAAATATTTGCATATCGTTTAAGGAATATTTTTAAAGAATTTCTGAAAATCAGGAAAGCGATCCATGCACTTAGGCAGTGACTTAACTTTTTCGTCAAAAAAGACCCCAAAAGTATCTTGGAATGTCTTGAAATTGTACACAGTCATAGTCAAGCATGCCCTGAACAAGAATCCGTTGAATATATTTGCATATCTCTTGAAGAATATTTTTAATGAATTTTTGAAAATCCTGAAAGCGATCCATGCACTTGGACATTCCAAGTATGTTGGAATGTCTTGAAATTGTACTCGGTCATAGTCAACGACGCCCTGAACAAGAATCCATTGAAAATATTTGCATATCTCTTAAGGAATATTTTTAATGAATTTTTGAAAATGATGAAAGTCTGTGCACTTAGGCAGTGACTTAACTTTTTATTCAAAAAAGACCCCAAAGGTATCTTGGAATGTCTTGAAATTGTACACAGTCATAGTCAAGCATGCCCTGAACAAGAATCCGTTGAATATATTTGCATATCTCTTGAAGAATATTTTTAATGAACTTTTGAAAATCAGGAAAGCGATCCATGCACGTGGACATTCCAAGTATGTTGGAATGTCTTGAAATTGTACTCAGTCATAGTCAACGACGCCCTGAACAAGAATCCGTTGAAAATATTTGCATATCGTTTAAGGAATATTTTTAAAGAATTTCTGAAAATCAGGAAAGCGATCCATGCACTTAGGCAGTGACTTAACTTTTTTGTCAAAAAAGACCCCAAAAGTATCTTGGAATGTCTTGAAATTGTACACAGTCATAGTCAAGCATGCCCTGAACAAGAATCCGTTGAATATATTTGCATATCTCTTGAAGAATATTTTTAATGAATTTTTGAAAATCCGAAAAGCGATCCATGCACTTGGACATTCCAAGTATGTTGGAATGTCTTGAAATTGTACTCAGTCATAGTCAACGACGCCCTGAACAAGAATCAATTGAAAATATTTGCATATCTCTTAAGGAATATTTTTAATGAATTTTTGAAAATGAGGAAAGTCTGTGCACTTAGGCAGTGACTTAACTTTTTATTCAAAAAAGACCCCAAAAGTATCTTGGAATGTCTTGAAATTGTACACAGTCATAGTCAAGCATGCCCTGAACAAGAATCCGTTGAATATATTTGCATATCTCTTGAAGAATATTTTTAATGAACTTTTGAAAATCAGGAAAGCGATCCATGCACTTGGACATTCCAAGTATGTTGGAATGTCTTGAAATTGTACTCAGTCATAGTCAACGACGCCCTGAACAAGAATCAATTGAAAATATTTGCATATCGTTTAAGGAATATTTTTAAAGAATTTCTGAAAATCAGGAAAGCGATCCATGCACTTAGGCAGTGACTTAACTTTTTATGCAAAAAAGACCCCAAAAGTATCTTGGAATGTCTTGAAATTGTACACAGTCATAGTCAAGCATGCCCTGAACAAGAATCCGTTGAATATATTTGCATATCTCTTGAAGAATATTTTTAATGAACTTTTGAAAATCCGGAAAGCGATCCATGCACTTGGACATTCCAAGTATGTTGGAATGTCTTGAAATTGTACTCAGTCATAGTCAACGACGCCCTGAACAAGAATCCGTTGAAAATATTTGCATATCGTTTAAGGAATATTTTTAAAGAATTTCTGAAAATCAGGAAAGCGATCCATGCACTTAGGCAGTGACTTAACTTTTTCGTCAAAAAAGACCCCAAAAGTATCTTGGAATGTCTTGAAATTGTACACAGTCATAGTCAAGAGTGCCCTGAACAAGAATCCGTTGAATATATTTGCATATCTCTTGAAGAATATTTTTAATGAATTTTTGAAAATCCGGAAAGCGATCCATGCACTTGGACATTCCAAGTATGTTGGAATGTCTTGAAATTGTACTCGGTCATAGTCAACGACGCCCTGAACAAGAATCCATTGAAAATATTTGCATATCTCTTAAGGAATATTTTTAATGAATTTTTGAAAATGATGAAAGTCTGTGCACTTAGGCAGTGACTTAACTTTTTATCCAAAAAAGACCCCAAAGGTATCTTGGAATGTCTTGAAATTGTACACAGTCATAGTCAAGCATGCCCTGAACAAGAATCAGTTGAATATATTTGCATATCTCTTGAAGAATATTTTTAATGAACTTTTGAAAATCAGGAAAGCGATCCATGCACTTGGACATTCCAAGTATGTTGGAATGTCTTGAAATTGTACTCAGTCATAGCCAACGACGCCCTGAACAAGAATCCGTTGAAAATATTTGCATATCGTTTAAGGAATATTTTTAAAGAATTTCTGAAAATCAGGAAAGCGATCCATGCACTTAGGCAGTGACTTAACTTTTTCTTCAAAAAAGACCCCAAAAGTATCTTGGAATGTCTTGAAATTGTACACAGTCATAGTCAAGAATGCCCTGAACAAGAATCCGTTGAATATATTTGCATATCTCTTGAAGAATATTTTTAATGAATTTTTGAAAATCCGGAAAGCGATCCATGCACTTGGACATTCCAAGTATGTTGGAATGTCTTGAAATTGTACTCGGTCATAGTCAACGACGCCCTGAACAAGAATCCATTGAAAATATTTGCATATCTCTTAAGGAATATTTTTAATGAATTTTTGAAAATGATGAAAGTCTGTGCACTTAGGCAGTGACTTAACTTTTTATCCAAAAAAGACCCCAAAGGTATCTTGGAATGTCTTGAAATTGTACACAGTCATAGTCAAGCATGCCCTGAACAAGAATCCGTTGAATATATTTGCATATCTCTTGAAGAATATTTTTAATGAACTTTTGAAAATCAGGAAAGCGATCCATGCACTTAGGCAGTGACTTAACTTTTTTGTCAAAAAAGACCCCAAAAGTATCTTGGAATGTCTTGAAATTGTACACAGTCATAGTCAAGCATGCCCTGAACAAGAATCCGTTGAATATATTTGCATATCTCTTGAAGAATATTTTAAATGAACTTTTGAAAATCAGGAAAGCGATCCATGCACTTGGACATTCCAAGTATGTTGGAATGTCTTGAAATTGTAATCAGTCATAGTCAACGATGCCCTGAACAAGAATCCGTTGAAAATATTTGCATATCGTTTAAGGAATATTTTTAAAGAATTTCTGAAAATCAGGAAAGCGATCCATGCACTTAGGCAGTGACTTAACTTTTTATTCAAAAAAGACCCCAAAAGTATCTTGGAATGTCTTGAAATTGTACACAGTCATAGTCAAGCATGCCCTGAACAAGAATCCGTTGAATATATTTGCATATCGCTTAAGGAATATTTTTAATGAATTTTTGAAAATCAGGAAAGCGATCCATGCACTTGGACATTCCAAGTATGTTGGAATGTCTTGAAATTGTACTCAGTCATAGTCAACGACGCCCTGAACAAGAATCCGTTGAAAATATTTGCATATCTCTTAAGGAATATTTTTAATGAATTTTTGAAAATGAGGAAAGTCTGTGCACTTAGGCAGTGACTTAACTTTTTATTCAAAAAAGACCCCAAAAGTATCTTGGAATGTCTTGAAATTGTACACAGTCATAGTCAAGCATGCCCTGAACAAGAATCCGTTGAATATATTTGCATATCTCTTGAAGAATATTTTTAATGAACTTTTGAAAATCAGGAAAGCGATCCATGCACTTGGACATTCCAAGTATGTTGGAATGTCTTGAAATTGTACTCAGTCATAGTCAACGACGCCCTGAACAAGAATCCGTTGCAAATATTTGCATATCGTTTAAGGAATATTTTTAAAGAATTTCTGAAAATCAGGAAAGCGATCCATGCACTTAGGCAGTGACTTAACTTTTTATTCAAAAAAGACCCCAAAAGTATCTTGGAATGTCTTGAAATTGTACACAGTCATAGTCAAGCATGCCCTGAACAAGAATCCGTTGAATATATTTGCATATCTCTTGAAGAATATTTTTAATGAATTTTTGAAAATCCGAAAAGCGATCCATGCACTTGGACATTCCAAGTATGTTGGAATGTCTTGAAATTGTACTCAGTCATAGTCAACGACGCCCTGAACAAGAATCAATTGAAAATATTTGCATATCTCTTAAGGAATATTTTTAATGAATTTTTGAAAATGAGGAAAGTCTGTGCACTTAGGCAGTGACTTAACTTTTTATTCAAAAAAGACCCCAAAAGTATCTTGGAATGTCTTGAAATTGTACACAGTCATAGTCAAGCATGCCCTGAACAAGAATCCGTTGAATATATTTGCATATCTCTTGAAGAATATTTTTAATGAACTTTTGAAAATCAGGAAAGCGATCCATGCACTTGGACATTCCAAGTATGTTGGAATGTCTTGAAATTGTACTCAGTCATAGTCAACGACGCCCTGAACAAGAATCCGTTGAAAATATTTGCATATCGTTTAAGGAATATTTTTAAAGAATTTCTGAAAATCAGGAAAGCGATCCATGCACTTAGGCAGTGACTTAACTTTTTCGTCAAAAAAGACCCCAAAAGTATCTTGGAATGTCTTGAAATTGTACACAGTCATAGTCAAGCATGCCCTGAACAAGAATCCGTTGAATATATTTGCATATCTCTTGAAGAATATTTTTAAT
This sequence comes from Microchirus variegatus, assembly GCF_963457635.1. NCBI lineage: Eukaryota > Metazoa > Chordata > Actinopteri > Pleuronectiformes > Soleidae > Microchirus > Microchirus variegatus. Next base: position 5,156 of record NW_028154777.1, read on the forward strand.
GAATTTTTGAAAATCAGGAAAGCGATCCATGCACTTGGACATTCCAAGTATGTTGGAATGTTTTGAAATTGTACTCAGTCATAGTCAACGACGCCCTGAACAAGAATCCGTTGAAAATATTTGCATATAGCTTAAGGAATATTTTTAATGAATTTTTGAAAATCAGAAAAGCGATCCATGCACTTAGGCAGTGACTTAACTTTTTTGTCAAAAAAGACCCCAAAAGTATCTTGGAATGTCTTGAAATTGTACACAGTCATAGTCAAGCATGCCCTGAACAAGAATCCGTTGAATATATTTGCATATCTCTTGAAGAATATTTTTAATGAATTTTTGAAAATCCGAAAAGCGATCCATGCACTTGGACATTCCAAGTATGTTGGAATGTCTTGAAATTGTACTCAGTCATAGTCAACGACGCCCTGAACAAGAATCAATTGAAAATATTTGCATATCTCTTAAGGAATATTTTTAATGAATTTTTGAAAATGAGGAAAGTCTGTGCACTTAGGCAGTGACTTAACTTTTTATTCAAAAAAGACCCCAAAAGTATCCTGGAATGTCTTGAAATTGTACACAGTCATAGTCAAGCATGCCCTGAACAAGAATCCGTTGAATATATTTGCATATCTCTTGAAGAATATTTTTAATGAACTTTTGAAAATCAGGAAAGCGATCCATGCACTTGGAAATTCCAAGTATGTTGGAATGTCTTGAAATTGTACTCAGTCATAGTCAACGACGCCCTGAACAAGAATCCGTTGAAAATATTTGCATATCGTTTAAGGAATATTTTTAAAGAATTTCTGAAAATCAGGAAAGCGATCCATGCACTTAGGCAGTGACTTAACTTTTTCGTCAAAAAAGACCCCAAAAGTATCTTGGAATGTCTTGAAATTGTACACAGTCATAGTCAAGCATGCCCTGAACAAGAATCCGTTGAATATATTTGCATATCTCTTGAAGAATATTTTTAATGAATTTTTGAAAATCCGAAAAGCGATCCATGCACTTGGACATTCCAAGTATGTTGGAATGTCTTGAAATTGTACTCGGTCATAGTCAACGACGCCCTGAACAAGAATCCATTGAAAATATTTGCATATCTCTTAAGGAATATTTTTAATGAATTTTTGAAAATGATGAAAGTCTGTGCACTTAGGCAGTGACTTAACTTTTTATCCAAAAAAGACCCCAAAGGTATCTTGGAATGTCTTGAAATTGTACACAGTCATAGTCAAGCATGCCCTGAACAAGAATCCGTTGAATATATTTGCATATCTCTTGAAGAATATTTTTAATGAACTTTTGAAAATCAGGAAAGCGATCCATGCACTTGGACATTCCAAGTATGTTGGAATGTCTTGAAATTGTACTCAGTCATAGTCAACGACGCCCTGAACAAGAATCCCTTGAAAATATTTGCATATCGCTTAAGGAATATTTTTAATGAATTTTTGAAAATCAGGAAAGCGATCCATGCACTTAGGCAGTGACTTAACTTTTTTGTCAAAAAAGACCCCAAAAGTATCTTGGAATGTCTTGAAATTGTACACAGTCATAGTCAAGCATGCCCTGAACAAGAATCCGTTGAATATATTTGCATATCTCTTGAAGAATATTTTTAATGAATTTTTGAAAATCCGAAAAGCGATCCATGCACTTGGACATTCCAAGTATGTTGGAATGTCTTTAAATTGTACTCAGTCATAGTCAACGACGCCCTGAACAAGAATCAATTGAAAATATTTGCATATCTCTTAAGGAATATTTTTAATGAATTTTTGAAAATGAGGAAAGTCTGTGCACTTAGGCAGTGACTTAACTTTTTATTCAAAAAAGACCCCAAAAGTATCTTGGAATGTCTTGAAATTGTACACAGTCATAGTCAAGCATGCCCTGAACAAGAATCCGTTGAATATATTTGCATATCTCTTGAAGAATATTTTTAATGAACTTTTGAAAATCAGGAAAGCGATCCATGCACTTGGACATTCCAAGTATGTTGGAATGTCTTGAAATTGTACTCAGTCATAGTCAACGACGCCCTGAACAAGAATCCGTTGAAAATATTTGCATATCGTTTAAGGAATATTTTTAAAGAATTTCTGAAAATCAGGAAAGCGATCCATGCACTTAGGCAGTGACTTAACTTTTTCGTCAAAAAAGACCCCAAAAGTATCTTGGAATGTCTTGAAATTGCACACAGTCATAGTCAAGCATGCCCTGAACAAGAATCCGATGAATATATTTGCATATCTCTTGAAGAATATTTTTAATGAATTTTTGAAAATCCGGAAAGCGATCCATGCACTTGGACATTCCAAGTATGTTGGAATGTCTTGAAATTGTACTCAGTCATAGTCAACAACGCCCTGAACAAGAATCCATTGAAAATATTTGCATATCTCTTAAGGAATATTTTTAATGAATTTTTGAAAATGAGGAAAGTCTGTGCACTTAGGCAGTGACTTAACTTTTTATTCAAAAAAGACCCCAAAAGTATCTTGGAATGTCTTGAAATTGTACACAGTCATAGTCAAGCATGCCCTGAACAAGAATCCGTTGAATATATTTGCATATCTCTTGAAGAATATTTTTAATGAACTTTTGAAAATCAGGAAAGCGATCCATGCACTTGGACATTCCAAGTATGTTGGAATGTTTTGAAATTGTACTCAGTCATAGTCAACGACGCCCTGAACAAGAATCCGTTGAAAATATTTGCATATCGCTTAAGGAATATTTTTAATGAATTTTTGAAAATCAGAAAAGCGATCCATGCACTTAGGCAGTGACTTAACTTTTTTGTCAAAAAAGACCCCAAAAGTATCTTGGAATGTCTTGAAATTGTACACAGTCATAGTCAAGCATGCCCTGAACAAGAATCCGTTGAATATATTTGCATATCTCTTGAAGAATATTTTTAATGAATTTTTGAAAATCCGAAAAGCGATCCATGCACTTGGACATTCCAAGTATGTTGGAATGTCTTGAAATTGTACTCAGTCATAGTCAACGACGCCCTGAACAAGAATCCGTTGAAAATATTTGCATATCGTTTAAGGAATATTTTTAAAGAATTTCTGAAAATCAGGAAAGCGATCCATGCACTTAGGCAGTGACTTAACTTTTTCGTCAAAAAAGACCCCAAAAGTATCTTGGAATGTCTTGAAATTGTACACAGTCATAGTCAAGCATGCCCTGAACAAGAATCCGTTGAATATATTTGCATATCTCTTGAAGAATATTTTTAATGAATTTTTGAAAATCCGGAAAGCGATCCATGCACTTGGACATTCCAAGTATGTTGGAATGTCTTGAAATTGTACTCAGTCATAGTCAACGACGCCCTGAACAAGAATCCATTGAAAATATTTGCATATCTCTTAAGGAATATTTTTAATGAATTTTTGAAAATGATGAAAGTCTGTGCACTTAGGCAGTGACTTAACTTTTTATTCAAAAAAGACCCCAAAGGTATCTTGGAATGTCTTGAAATTGTACACAGTCATAGTCAAGCATGCCCTGAACAAGAATCCGTTGAATATATTTGCATATCTCTTGAAGAATATTTTTAATGAATTTTTGAAAATCCGAAAAGCGATCCATGCACTTGGACATTCCAAGTATGTTGGAATGTCTTGAAATTGTACTCAGTCATAGTCAACGACGCCCTGAACAAGAATCCGTTGAAAATATTTGCATATCTCTTAAGGAATATTTTTAATGAATTTTTGAAAATCAGGAAAGCGATCCATGCACTTAGGCAGTGACTTAACTTTTTTGTCAAAAAAGACCCCAAAAGTATCTTGGAATGTCTTGAAATTGTACACAGTCATAGTCAAGCATGCCCTGAACAAGAATCCGTTAAATATATTTGCATATCTCTTGAATAATATTTTTAATGAATTTTTGAAAATCCGAAAAGCGATCCATGCACTTGGACATTCCAAGTATGTTGGAATGTCTTTAAATTGTACTCAGTCATAGTCAACGACGCCCTGAACAAGAATCAATTGAAAATATTTGCATATCTCTTAAGGAATATTTTTAATGAATTTTTGAAAATGAGGAAAGTCTGTGCACTTAGGCAGTGACTTAACTTTTTATTCAAAAAAGACCCCAAAAGTATCTTGGAATGTCTTGAAATTGTACACAGTCATAGTCAAGCATGCCCTGAACAAGAATCCGTTGAATATATTTGCATATCTCTTGAAGAATATTTTTAATGAACTTTTGAAAATCAGGAAAGCGATCCATGCACTTGGACATTCCAAGTATGTTGGAATGTTTTGAAATTGTACTCAGTCATAGTCAACGACGCCCTGAACAAGAATCCGTTGAAAATATTTGCATATCGCTTAAGGAATATTTTTAATGAATTTTTGAAAATCAGGAAAGCGATCCATGCACTTAGGCAGTGACTTAACTTTTTATTCAAAAAAGACCCCAAAAGTATCCTGGAATGTCTTGAAATTGTACTCAGTCATAGTCAACGACGCCCTGAACAAGAATCAATTGAAAATATTTGCATATCTCTTAAGGAATATTTTTAATGAATTTTTGAAAATTAGGAAAGCGATCCATGCACTTAGGCAGTGACTTAACTTTTGATGTTTTTGGTTTGTTTTTAAAGCATTAAAGCTGCAGGAGTTCATCCATGTCGCCCAGTCGCTGAAAACAAACGTTTGGACACCGTGGATCACACAGCAGGATATCAGGTGAGACGAAGGAAACGATCCATTTGCCCTGATGCACTTAGTGACTTGACTTTTTTTTCAAAAAAAACCCCAAAAGTAAATTGGAATGTCTTGAAATTGTACACAGTCATAGTCAAGCATGCCCTGAATAAGAATCCGTTGAATATATTTGCATATCTCTTGAAGAATATTTTTAATGAATTTTTGAAAATCCGGAAAGCGATCCATGCACTTGGACATTCCAAGTATGTTGGAATGTCTTGAAATTGTACTCAGTCATAGTCAACGACGCCCTGAACAAGAATCCGTTGAAAATATTTGCATATCGCTTAAGGAATATTTTTAATGAATTTTTGAAAATCAGGAAAGCGATCCATGCACTTAGGCAGTGACTTAACTTTTTTGTCAAAAAAGACCCCAAAAGTATCTTGGAATGTCTTGAAATTGTACACAGTCATAGTCAAGCATGCCCTGAACAAGAATCCGTTGAATATATTTGCATATCTCTTGAAGAATATTTTTAATGAATTTTTGAAAATCCGAAAAGCAATCCATGCACTTGGACATTCCAAGTATGTTGGAATGTCTTGAAATTGTACTCAGTCATAGTCAACGACGCCCTGAACAAGAATCAATTGAAAATATTTGCATATCTCTTAAGGAATATTTTTAATGAATTTTTGAAAATGAGTAAAGTCTGTGCACTGAGGCAGTGACTTAACTTTTTATTCAAAAAAGACCCCAAAAGTATCTTGGAATGTCTTGAAATTGTACACAGTCATAGTCAAGCATGCCCTGAACAAGAATCCGTTGAATATATTTGCATATCTCTTGAAGAATATTTTTAATGAACTTTTGAAAATCAGGAAAGCGATCCATGCACTTGGACATTCCAAGTATGTTGGAATGTCTTGAAATTGTACTCAGTCATAGTCAACGACGCCCTGAACAAGAATCCGTTGAAAATATTTGCATATCGCTTAAGGAATATTTTTAATGAATTTTTGAAAATCAGGAAAGCGATCCATGCACTTAGGCAGTGACTTAACTTTTTTGTCAAAAAAGACCCCAAAAGTATCTTGGAATGTCTTGAAATTGTACACAGTCATAGTCAAGCATGCCCTGAACAAGAATCCGTTGAATATATTTGCATATCTCTTGAAGAATATTTTTAATGAATTTTTGAAAATCCGAAAAGCGATCCATGCACTTGGACATTCCAAGTATGTTGGAATGTCTTGAAATTGTACTCAGTCATAGTCAACGACGCCCTGAACAAGAATCAATTGAAAATATTTGCATATCTCTTAAGGAATATTTTTAATGAATTTTTGAAAATGATGAAAGTCTGTGCACTTAGGCAGTGACTTAACTTTTTATTCAAAAAAGACCCCAAAAGTATCTTGGAATGTCTTGAAATTGTACACAGTCATAGTCAAGCATGCCCTGAACAAGAATCCGTTGAATATATTTGCATATCTCTTGAAGAATATTTTTAATGAACTTTTGAAAATCAGGAAAGCGATCCATGCACTTGGACATTCCAAGTATGTTGGAATGTCTTGAAATTGTACTCAGTCATAGTCAACGACGCCCTGAACAAGAATCCGTTGAAAATATTTGCATATCGCTTAAGGAATATTTTTAATGAATTTTTGAAAATCAGGAAAGCGATCCATGCACTTAGGCAGTGACTTAACTTTTTCGTCAAAAAAGACCCCAAAAGTAGCTTGGAATGTCTTGAAATTGTACTCAGTCATAGTCAACGACGCCTTGAACAAGAATCAATTGAAAATATTTGCATATCTCTTAAGGAATATTTTTAATGAATTTTTGAAAATGATGAAAGTCTGTGCACTTAGGCAGTGACTTAACTTTTTATTCAAAAAAGACCCCAAAAGTATCTTGGAATGTCTTGAAATTGTACACAGTCATAGTCAAGCATGCCCTGAACAAGAATCCGTTGAATATATTTGCATATCTCTTGAAGAATATTTTTAATGAACTTTTGAAAATCGGGAAAGCGATCCATGCACTTGGACATTCCAAGTATGTTGGAATGTCTTGAAATTGTACTCAGTCATAGTCAACGACGCCCTGAACAAGAATCCGTTGAAAATATTTGCATATCGCTTAAGGAATATTTTAAATGAATTTTTGAAAATCAGGAAAGCGATCCATGCACTTAGGCAGTGACTTAACTTTTTCGTCAAAAAAGACCCCAAAAGTATCTTGGAATGTCTTGAAATTGTACACAGTCATAGTCAAGCATGCCCTGAACAAGAATCCGTTGAATATATTTGCATATCTCTTGAAGAATATTTTTAATGAATTTTTGAAAATCCGAAAAGCGATCCATGCACTTGGACATTCCAAGTATGTTGGAATGTCTTGAAATTGTACTCAGTCATAGTCAACGACGCCCTGAACAAGAATCAATTGAAAATATTTGCATATCTCTTAAGGAATATTTTTAATGAATTTTTGAAAATGAGGAAAGTCTGTGCACTTAGGCAGTGACTTAACTTTTTATTCAAAAAAGACCCCAAAAGTATCTTGGAATGTCTTGAAATTGTACACAGTCATAGTCAAGCATGCCCTGAACAAGAATCCGTTGAATATATTTGCATATCTCTTGAAGAATATTTTTAATGAACTTTTGAAAATCAGGAAAGCGATCCATGCACTTGGACATTCCAAGTATGTTGGAATGTCTTGAAATTGTACTCAGTCATAGTCAACGACGCCCTGAACAAGAATCCGTTGAAAATATTTGCATATCGTTTAAGGAATATTTTTAAAGAATTTCTGAAAATCAGGAAAGCGATCCATGCACTTAGGCAGTGACTTAACTTTTTCGTCAAAAAAGACCCCAAAAGTATCTTGGAATGTCTTGAAATTGTACACAGTCATAGTCAAGCATGCCCTGAACAAGAATCCGTTGAATATATTTGCATATCTCTTGAAGAATATTTTTAATGAATTTTTGAAAATCCGGAAAGCGATCCATGCACTTGGACATTCCAAGTATGTTGGAATGTCTTGAAATTGTACTCAGTCATAGTCAACGACGCCCTGAACAAGAATCCGTTGAAAATATTTGCATATCGCTTAAGGAATATTTTTAATGAATTTTTGAAAATCAGGAAAGCGATCCATGCACTTAGGCAGTGACTTAACTTTTTTGTCAAAAAAGACCCCAAAAGTATCTTGGAATGTCTTGAAATTGTACACAGTCATAGTCAAGCATGCCCTGAACAAGAATCCGTTGAATATATTTGCATATCTCTTGAAGAATATTTTTAATGAATTTTTGAAAATCCGAAAAGCGATCCATGCACTTGGACATTCCAAGTATGTTGGAATGTCTTGAAATTGTACTCAGTCATAGTCAACGACGCCCTGAACAAGAATCAATTGAAAATATTTGCATATCTCTTAAGGAATATTTTTAATGAATTTTTGAAAATGAGGAAAGTCTGTGCACTTAGGCAGTGACTTAACTTTTTATTCAAAAAAGACCCCAAAAGTATCTTGGAATGTCTTGAAATTGTACACAGTCATAGTCAAGCATGCCCTGAACAAGAATCCGTTGAATATATTTGCATATCTCTTGAAGAATATTTTTAATGAACTTTTGAAAATCAGGAAAGCGATCCATGCACTTGGACATTCCAAGTATGTTGGAATGTCTTGAAATTGTACTCAGTCATAGTCAACGACGCCCTGAACAAGAATCCGTTGAAAATATTTGCATATCGTTTAAGGAATATTTTTAAAGAATTTCTGAAAATCAGGAAAGCGATCCATGCACTTAGGCAGTGACTTAACTTTTTCGTCAAAAAAGACCCCAAAAGTATCTTGGAATGTCTTGAAATTGTACACAGTCATAGTCAAGCATGCCCTGAACAAGAATCCGTTGAATATATTTGCATATCTCTTGAAGAATATTTTTAATGAATTTTTGAAAATCCGGAAAGCGATCCATGCACTTGGACATTCCAAGTATGTTGGAATGTCTTGAAATTGTACTCGGTCATAGTCAACGACGCCCTGAACAAGAATCCATTGAAAATATTTGCATATCTCTTAAGGAATATTTTTAATGAATTTTTGAAAATGATGAAAGTCTGTGCACTTAGGCAGTGACTTAACTTTTTATTCAAAAAAGACCCCAAAAGTATCTTGGAATGTCTTGAAATTGTACACAGTCATAGTCAAGCATGCCCTGAACAAGAATATGTTGAATATATTTGCATATCTCTTGAATAATATTTTTAATGAATTTTTGAAAATCCGAAAAGCGATCCATGCACTTGGACATTCCAAGTATGTTGGAATGTCTTGAAATTGTACTCAGTCATAGTCAAGCATGCCCTGAACAAGAATCCGTTGAATATATTTGCATATCTCTTGAAGAATATTTTTAATGAATTTTTGAAAATCCGGAAAGCGATCCATGCACTTGGACATTCCAAGTATGTTGGAATGTCTTGAAATTGTACTCGGTCATAGTCAACGACGCCCTGAACAAGAATCCATTGAAAATATTTGCATATCTCTTAAGGAATATTTTTAATGAATTTTTGAAAATGATGAAAGTCTGTGCACTTAGGCAGTGACTTAACTTTTTATTCAAAAAAGACCCCAAAAGTATCTTGGAATGTCTTGAAATTGTACACAGTCATAGTCAAGCATGCCCTGAACAAGAATCCGTTGAATATATTTGCATATCTCTTGAAGAATATTTTTAATGAATTTTTGAAAATCCGGAAAGCGATCCATGCACTTGGACATTCCAAGTATGTTGGAATGTCTTGAAATTGTACTCGGTCATAGTCAACGACGCCCTGAACAAGAATCCATTGAAAATATTTGCATATCTCTTAAGGAATATTTTTAATGAATTTTTGAAAATGATGAAAGTCTGTGCACTTAGGCAGTGACTTAACTTTTTATTCAAAAAAGACCCCAAAAGTATCTTGGAATGTCTTGAAATTGTACACAGTCATAGTCAAGCATGCCCTGAACAAGAATATGTTGAATATATTTGCATATCTCTTGAATAATATTTTTAATGAATTTTTGAAAATCCGAAAAGCGATCCATGCACTTGGACATTCCAAGTATGTTGGAATGTCTTGAAATTGTACTCAGTCATAGTCAACGACTCCCTGAACAAGAATCCGTTGAAAATATTTGCGTATAGTTTAAGGAATATTTTTAAAGAATTTCTGAAAATCAGGAAAGCGATCCATGCACTTAGGCAAAGACTTAACTTTTTCGTCAAAAAAGACCCCAAAAGTATCTTGGAATGTCTTGAAATTGTACACAGTCATAGTCAAGAATGCCCTGAACAAGAATCCGTTGAATATATTTGCATATCTCTTGAAGAATATTTTTAATGAATTTTTGAAAATCCGGAAAGCGATCCATGCACTTGGACATTCCAAGTATGTTGGAATGTCTTGAAATTGTACTCGGTCATAGTCAACGACGCCCTGAACAAGAATCCATTGAAAATATTTGCATATCTCTTAAGGAATATTTTTAATGAATTTTTGAAAATGATGAAAGTCTGTGCACTTAGGCAGTGACTTAACTTTTTATTCAAAAAAGACCCCAAAGGTATCTTGGAATGTCTTGAAATTGTACACAGTCATAGTCAAGCATGCCCTGAACAAGAATCCGTTGAATATATTTGCATATCTCTTGAAGAATATTTTTAATGAACTTTTGAAAATCAGGAAAGCGATCCATGCACTTGGACATTCCAAGTATGTTGGAATGTCTTGAAATTGTACTCAGTCATAGTCAACGACGCCCTGAACAAGAATCCGTTGAAAATATTTGCATATCGCTTAAGGAATATTTTTAATTAATTTTTGAAAATCAGGAAAGTGATCCATGCACTTAGGCAGTGACTTAACTTTTTTGTCAAAAAAGACCCCAAAAGTATCTTGGAATGTCTTGAAATTGTACACAGTCATAGTCAAGCATGCCCTGAACAAGAATCCGTTGAATATATTTGCATATCTCTTGAAGAATATTTTTAATGAATTTTTGAAAATCCGAAAAGCGATCCATGCACTTGGACATTCAAAGTATGTTGGAATGTCTTGAAATTGTACTCAGTCATAGTCAACGACGCCCTGAACAAGAATAAATTAAAAAATATTTGCATATCTCTTAAGGAATATTTTTAATGAATTTTTGAAAATGAGGAAAGTCTGTGCACTTAGGCAGTGACTTAACTTTTTATTCAAAAAAGACCCCAAAAGTATCTTGGAATGTCTTGAAATTGTACACAGTCATAGTCAAGCATGCCCTGAACAAGAATCCGTTGAATATATCTGCATATCTCTTGAAGAATATTTTTAATGAACTTTTGAAAATCAGGAAAGCGATCCATGCACTTGGACATTCCAAGTATGTTGGAATGTCTTGAAATTGTACTCAGTCATAGTCAACGACGCCCTGAACAAGAATCCGTTGAAAATATTTGCATATCGCTTAAGGAATATTTTTAATGAATTTTTGAAAATCAGGAAAGTGATCCATGCACTTAGGCAGTGACTTAACTTTTTTGTCAAAAAAGACCCCAAAAGTATCTTGGAATGTCTTGAAATTGTACACAGTCATAGTCAAGCATGCCCTGAACAAGAATCCGTTGAATATATTTGCATATCTCTTGAAGAATATTTTTAATGAATTTTTGAATATCCGAAAAGCGATCCATGCACATGGACATTCAAAGTATGTTGGAATGTCTTGAAATTGTACTCAGTCATAGTCAACGACGCCCTGAACAAGAATCAATTGAAAATATTTGCATATCTCTTAAGGAATATTTTTAATGAATTTTTGAAAATGAGGAAAGTCTGTGCACTTAGGCAGTGACTTAACTTTTTATTCAAAAAAGACCCCGAAAGTATCTTGGAATGTCTTGAAATTGTACACAGTCATAGTCAAGCATGCCCTGAACAAGAATCCGTTGAATATATTTGCATATCTCTTGAAGAATATTTTTAATGAACTTTTGAAAATCAGGAAAGCGATCCATGCACTTGGACATTCCAAGTATGTTGGAATGTCTTGAAATTGTACTCAGTCATAGTCAACGACGCCCTGAACAAGAATCAATTGAAAATATTTGCATATCGTTTAAGGAATATTTTTAAAGAATTTCTGAAAATCAGGAAAGCGATCCATGCACTTAGGCAGTGACTTAACTTTTTTGTCAAAAAGACCCCAAAAGTATCTTGGAATGTCTTGAAATTGTACACAGTCATAGTCAAGCATGCCCTGAACAAGAATCCGTTGAATATATTTGCATATCTCTTAAAGAATATTTTTAATGAATTTTTGAAAATCCGGAAAGCGATCCATGCACTTGGACATTCCAAGTATGTTGGAATGTCTTGAAATTGTACTCGGTCATAGTCAACGACGCCCTGAACAAGAATCCATTGAAAATATTTGCATATCTCTTAAGGAATATTTTTAATGAATTTTTGAAAATGAGGAAAGTCTGTGCACTTAGGCAGTGACTTAACTTTTTATTCAAAAAAGACCCCAAAAGTATCTTGGAATGTCTTGAAATTGTACACAGTCATAGTCAAGCATGCCCTGAACAAGAATCCGTTGAATATATTTGCATATCTCTTGAAGAATATTTTTAATGAACTTTTGAAAATCAGGAAAGCGATCCATGCACGTGGACATTCCAAGTATGTTGGAATGTCTTGAAATTGTACTCAGTCATAGTCAACGACGCCCTGAACAAGAATCCGTTGAAAATATTTGCATATCGTTTAAGGAATATTTTTAAAGAATTTCTGAAAATCAGGAAAGCGATCCATGCACTTAGGCAGTGACTTAACTTTTTTGTCAAAAAAGACCCCAAAAGTATCTTGGAATGTCTTGAAATTGTACACAGTCATAGTCAAGCATGCCCTGAACAAGAATCCGTTGAATATATTTGCATATCTCTTGAAGAATATTTTTAATGAATTTTTGAAAATCCGAAAAGCGATCCATGCACTTGGACATTCCAAGTATGTTGGAATGTCTTGAAATTGTACTCAGTCATAGTCAACGACGCCCTGAACAAGAATCAAATGAAAATATTTGCATATCTCTTAAGGAATATTTTTAATGAATTTTTGAAAATGAGGAAAGTCTGTGCACTTAGGCAGTGACTTAACTTTTTATTCAAAAAAGACCCCAAAAGTATCTTGGAATGTCTTGAAATTGTACACAGTCATAGTCAAGCATGCCCTGAACAAGAATCCGTTGAATATATTTGCATATCTCTTGAAGAATATTTTTAATGAACTTTTGAAAATCAGGAAAGCGATCCATGCACTTGGACATTCCAAGTATGTTGGAATGTCTTGAAATTGTACTCAGTCATAGTCAACGACGCCCTGAACAAGAATCAATTGAAAATATTTGCATATCGTTTAAGGAATATTTTTAAAGAATTTCTGAAAATCAGGAAAGCGATCCATGCACTTAGGCAGTGACTTAACTTTTTCGTCAAAAAAGACCCCAAAAGTATCTTGGAATGTCTTGAAATTGTACACAGTCATAGTCAAGCATGCCCTGAACAAGAATCCGTTGAATATATTTGCATATCTCTTGAAGAATATTTTTAATGAATTTTTGAAAATCCTGAAAGCGATCCATGCACTTGGACATTCCAAGTATGTTGGAATGTCTTGAAATTGTACTCGGTCATAGTCAACGACGCCCTGAACAAGAATCCATTGAAAATATTTGCATATCTCTTAAGGAATATTTTTAATGAATTTTTGAAAATGATGAAAGTCTGTGCACTTAGGCAGTGACTTAACTTTTTATTCAAAAAAGACCCCAAAGGTATCTTGGAATGTCTTGAAATTGTACACAGTCATAGTCAAGCATGCCCTGAACAAGAATCCGTTGAATATATTTGCATATCTCTTGAAGAATATTTTTAATGAACTTTTGAAAATCAGGAAAGCGATCCATGCACGTGGACATTCCAAGTATGTTGGAATGTCTTGAAATTGTACTCAGTCATAGTCAACGACGCCCTGAACAAGAATCCGTTGAAAATATTTGCATATCGTTTAAGGAATATTTTTAAAGAATTTCTGAAAATCAGGAAAGCGATCCATGCACTTAGGCAGTGACTTAACTTTTTTGTCAAAAAAGACCCCAAAAGTATCTTGGAATGTCTTGAAATTGTACACAGTCATAGTCAAGCATGCCCTGAACAAGAATCCGTTGAATATATTTGCATATCTCTTGAAGAATATTTTTAATGAATTTTTGAAAATCCGAAAAGCGATCCATGCACTTGGACATTCCAAGTATGTTGGAATGTCTTGAAATTGTACTCAGTCATAGTCAACGACGCCCTGAACAAGAATCAATTGAAAATATTTGCATATCTCTTAAGGAATATTTTTAATGAATTTTTGAAAATGAGGAAAGTCTGTGCACTTAGGCAGTGACTTAACTTTTTATTCAAAAAAGACCCCAAAAGTATCTTGGAATGTCTTGAAATTGTACACAGTCATAGTCAAGCATGCCCTGAACAAGAATCCGTTGAATATATTTGCATATCTCTTGAAGAATATTTTTAATGAACTTTTGAAAATCAGGAAAGCGATCCATGCACTTGGACATTCCAAGTATGTTGGAATGTCTTGAAATTGTACTCAGTCATAGTCAACGACGCCCTGAACAAGAATCAATTGAAAATATTTGCATATCGTTTAAGGAATATTTTTAAAGAATTTCTGAAAATCAGGAAAGCGATCCATGCACTTAGGCAGTGACTTAACTTTTTATGCAAAAAAGACCCCAAAAGTATCTTGGAATGTCTTGAAATTGTACACAGTCATAGTCAAGCATGCCCTGAACAAGAATCCGTTGAATATATTTGCATATCTCTTGAAGAATATTTTTAATGAACTTTTGAAAATCCGGAAAGCGATCCATGCACTTGGACATTCCAAGTATGTTGGAATGTCTTGAAATTGTACTCAGTCATAGTCAACGACGCCCTGAACAAGAATCCGTTGAAAATATTTGCATATCGTTTAAGGAATATTTTTAAAGAATTTCTGAAAATCAGGAAAGCGATCCATGCACTTAGGCAGTGACTTAACTTTTTCGTCAAAAAAGACCCCAAAAGTATCTTGGAATGTCTTGAAATTGTACACAGTCATAGTCAAGAGTGCCCTGAACAAGAATCCGTTGAATATATTTGCATATCTCTTGAAGAATATTTTTAATGAATTTTTGAAAATCCGGAAAGCGATCCATGCACTTGGACATTCCAAGTATGTTGGAATGTCTTGAAATTGTACTCGGTCATAGTCAACGACGCCCTGAACAAGAATCCATTGAAAATATTTGCATATCTCTTAAGGAATATTTTTAATGAATTTTTGAAAATGATGAAAGTCTGTGCACTTAGGCAGTGACTTAACTTTTTATCCAAAAAAGACCCCAAAGGTATCTTGGAATGTCTTGAAATTGTACACAGTCATAGTCAAGCATGCCCTGAACAAGAATCAGTTGAATATATTTGCATATCTCTTGAAGAATATTTTTAATGAACTTTTGAAAATCAGGAAAGCGATCCATGCACTTGGACATTCCAAGTATGTTGGAATGTCTTGAAATTGTACTCAGTCATAGCCAACGACGCCCTGAACAAGAATCCGTTGAAAATATTTGCATATCGTTTAAGGAATATTTTTAAAGAATTTCTGAAAATCAGGAAAGCGATCCATGCACTTAGGCAGTGACTTAACTTTTTCTTCAAAAAAGACCCCAAAAGTATCTTGGAATGTCTTGAAATTGTACACAGTCATAGTCAAGAATGCCCTGAACAAGAATCCGTTGAATATATTTGCATATCTCTTGAAGAATATTTTTAATGAATTTTTGAAAATCCGGAAAGCGATCCATGCACTTGGACATTCCAAGTATGTTGGAATGTCTTGAAATTGTACTCGGTCATAGTCAACGACGCCCTGAACAAGAATCCATTGAAAATATTTGCATATCTCTTAAGGAATATTTTTAATGAATTTTTGAAAATGATGAAAGTCTGTGCACTTAGGCAGTGACTTAACTTTTTATCCAAAAAAGACCCCAAAGGTATCTTGGAATGTCTTGAAATTGTACACAGTCATAGTCAAGCATGCCCTGAACAAGAATCCGTTGAATATATTTGCATATCTCTTGAAGAATATTTTTAATGAACTTTTGAAAATCAGGAAAGCGATCCATGCACTTAGGCAGTGACTTAACTTTTTTGTCAAAAAAGACCCCAAAAGTATCTTGGAATGTCTTGAAATTGTACACAGTCATAGTCAAGCATGCCCTGAACAAGAATCCGTTGAATATATTTGCATATCTCTTGAAGAATATTTTAAATGAACTTTTGAAAATCAGGAAAGCGATCCATGCACTTGGACATTCCAAGTATGTTGGAATGTCTTGAAATTGTAATCAGTCATAGTCAACGATGCCCTGAACAAGAATCCGTTGAAAATATTTGCATATCGTTTAAGGAATATTTTTAAAGAATTTCTGAAAATCAGGAAAGCGATCCATGCACTTAGGCAGTGACTTAACTTTTTATTCAAAAAAGACCCCAAAAGTATCTTGGAATGTCTTGAAATTGTACACAGTCATAGTCAAGCATGCCCTGAACAAGAATCCGTTGAATATATTTGCATATCGCTTAAGGAATATTTTTAATGAATTTTTGAAAATCAGGAAAGCGATCCATGCACTTGGACATTCCAAGTATGTTGGAATGTCTTGAAATTGTACTCAGTCATAGTCAACGACGCCCTGAACAAGAATCCGTTGAAAATATTTGCATATCGCTTCAGGAATATTTTAAATGAATTTTTGAAAATCAGGAAAGCGATCCATGCACTGAGGCAGTGACTTAACTTTTTTGTCAAAAAAGACCCCAAAAGTATCTTGGAATGTCTTGAAATTGTACACAGTCATAGTCAAGCATGCCCTGAACAAGAATCCGTTGAATATATTTGCATATCTCTTGAGGAATATTTTTAATGAATTTTTGAAAATGATGAAAGTCTGTGCACTTAGGCAGTGACTTAACTTTTTATCCAAAAAAGACCCCAAAGGTATCTTGGAATGTCTTGAAATTGTACACAGTCATAGTCAAGCATGCCCTGAACAAGAATCCGTTGAATATATTTGCATATCTCTTGAAGAATATTTTTAATGAACTTTTGAAAATCAGGAAAGCGATCCATGCACTTGGACATTCCAAGTATGTTGGAATGTCTTGAAATTGTACTCAGTCATAGCCAACGACGCCCTGAACAAGAATCCGTTGAAAATATTTGCATATCGTTTAAGGAATATTTTTAAAGAATTTCTGAAAATCAGGAAAGCGATCCATGCACTTAGGCAGTGACTTAACTTTTTATCCAAAAAAGACCCCAAAGGTATCTTGGAATGTCTTGAAATTGTACACAGTCATAGTCAAGCATGCCCTGAACAAGAATCCGTTGAATATATTTGCATATCTCTTGAAGAATATTTTTAATGAATTTTTGAAAATCCGGAAAGCGATCCATGCACTTGGACATTCCAAGTATGTTGGAATGTCTTGAAATTGTACTCGGTCATAGTCAACGACGCCCTGAACAAGAATCCATTGAAAATATTTGCATATCTCTTAAGGAATATTTTTAATGAATTTTTGAAAATGATGAAAGTCTGTGCACTTAGGCAGTGACTTAACTTTTTATCCAAAAAAGACCCCAAAGGTATCTTGGAATGTCTTGAAATTGTACACAGTCATAGTCAAGCATGCCCTGAACAAGAATCCGTTGAATATATTTGCATATCTCTTGAAGAATATTTTTAATGAACTTTTGAAAATCAGGAAAGCGATCCATGCACTTAGGCAGTGACTTAACTTTTTTGTCAAAAAAGACCCCAAAAGTATCTTGGAATGTCTTGAAATTGTACACAGTCATAGTCAAGCATGCCCTGAACAAGAATCCGTTGAATATATTTGCATATCTCTTGAAGAATATTTTTAATGAACTTTTGAAAATCAGGAAAGCGATCCATGCACTTGGACATTCCAAGTATGTTGGAATGTCTTGAAATTGTAATCAGTCATAGTCAACGATGCCCTGAACAAGAATCCGTTGAAAATATTTGCATATCGTTTAAGGAATATTTTTAAAGAATTTTTGAAAATCAGGAAAGCGATCCATGCACTTAGGCAGTGACTTAACTTTTTATTCAAAAAAGACCCCAAAAGTATCTTGGAATGTCTTGAAATTGTACACAGTCATAGTCAAGCATGCCCTGAACAAGAATCCGTTGAATATATTTGCATATCGCTTAAGGAATATTTTTAATGAATTTTTGAAAATCAGGAAAGCGATCCATGCACTTGGACATTCCAAGTATGTTGGAATGTCTTGAAATTGTACTCAGTCATAGTCAACGACGCCCTGAACAAGAATCCGTTGAAAATATTTGCATATCGCTTCAGGAATATTTTAAATGAATTTTTGAAAATCAGGAAAGCGATCCATGCACTGAGGCAGTGACTTAACTTTTTTGTCAAAAAAGACCCCAAAAGTATCTTGGAATGTCTTGAAATTGTACACAGTCATAGTCAAGCATGCCCTGAACAAGAATCCGTTGAATATATTTGCATATCTCTTGAAGAATATTTTTAATGAACTTTTGAAAATCAGGAAAGCGATCCATGCACTTGGACATTCCAAGTATGTTGGAATGTCTTGAAATTGTACTCAGTCATAGTCAACGACGCCCTGAACAAGAATCAATTGAAAATATTTGCATATCTCTTAAGGAATATTTTTAATGAATTTTTGAAAATGAGGAAAGTCTGTGCACTCAGGCAGTGACTTAACTTTTTATTCAAAAAAGACCCCAAAAGTATCTTGGAATGTCTTGAAATTGTACACAGTCATAGTCAAGCATGCCCTGAACAAGAATCCGTTGAATATATTTGCATATCTCTTGAAGAATATTTTTAATGAACTTTTGAAAATCAGGAAAGCGATCCATGCACTTGGACATTCCAAGTATGTTGGAATGTCTTGAAATTGTACTCAGTCATAGTCAACGACGCCCTGAACAAGAATCCGTTGAAAATATTTGCATATCGTTTAAGGAATATTTTTAAAGAATTTCTGAAAATCAGGAAAGCGATCCATGCACTTAGGCAGTGACTTAACTTTTTCGTCAAAAAAGACCCCAAAAGTATCTTGGAATGTCTTGAAATTGTACACAGTCATAGTCAAGCATGCCCTGAACAAGAATCCGTTGAATATATTTGCATATCTCTTGAAGAATATTTTTAATGAATTTTTGAAAATCCGAAAAGCGATCCATGCACTTGGACATTCCAAGTATGTTGGAATGTCTTGAAATTGTACTCAGTCATAGTCAACGACGCCCTGAACAAGAATCAATTGAAAATATTTGCATATCTCTTAAGGAATATTTTTAATGAATTTTTGAAAATGAGGAAAGTCTGTGCACTTAGGCAGTGACTTAACTTTTTATTCAAAAAAGACCCCAAAAGTATCTTGGAATGTCTTGAAATTGTACACAGTCATAGTCAAGCATGCCCTGAACAAGAATCCGTTGAATATATTTGCATATCTCTTGAAGAATATTTTTAATGAACTTTTGAAAATCAGGAAAGCGATCCATGCACTTGGACATTCCAAGTATGTTGGAATGTCTTGAAATTGTACTCAGTCATAGTCAACGACGCCCTGAACAAGAATCCGTTGAAAATATTTGCATATCGTTTAAGGAATATTTTTAAAGAATTTCTGAAAATCAGGAAAGCGATCCATGCACTTAGGCAGTGACTTAACTTTTTCGTCAAAAAAGACCCCAAAAGTATCTTGGAATGTCTTGAAATTGTACACAGTCATAGTCAAGCATGCCCTGAACAAGAATCCGTTGAATATATTTGCATATCTCTTGAAGAATATTTTTAATGAATTTTTGAAAATCCGGAAAGCGATCCATGCACTTGGACATTCCAAGTATGTTGGAATGTCTTGAAATTGTACTCAGTCATAGTCAACGACGCCCTGAACAAGAATCCGTTGAAAATATTTGCATATCGCTTAAGGAATATTTTTAATGAATTTTTGAAAATCAGGAAAGCGATCCATGCACTTAGGCAGTGACTTAACTTTTTTGTCAAAAAAGACCCCAAAAGTATCTTGGAATGTCTTGAAATTGTACACAGTCATAGTCAAGCATGCCCTGAACAAGAATCCGTTGAATATATTTGCATATCTCTTGAAGAATATTTTTAATGAATTTTTGAAAATCCGAAAAGCGATCCATGCACTTGGACATTCCAAGTATGTTGGAATGTCTTGAAATTGTACTCAGTCATAGTCAACGACGCCCTGAACAAGAATCAATTGAAAATATTTGCATATCTCTTAAGGAATATTTTTAATGAATTTTTGAAAATGAGGAAAGTCTGTGCACTTAGGCAGTGACTTAACTTTTTATTCAAAAAAGACCCCAAAAGTATCTTGGAATGTCTTGAAATTGTACACAGTCATAGTCAAGCATGCCCTGAACAAGAATCCGTTGAATATATTTGCATATCTCTTGAAGAATATTTTTAATGAACTTTTGAAAATCAGGAAAGCGATCCATGCACTTGGACATTCCAAGTATGTTGGAATGTCTTGAAATTGTACTCAGTCATAGTCAACGACGCCCTGAACAAGAATCCGTTGAAAATATTTGCATATCGTTTAAGGAATATTTTTAAAGAATTTCTGAAAATCAGGAAAGCGATCCATGCACTTAGGCAGTGACTTAACTTTTTCGTCAAAAAAGACCCCAAAAGTATCTTGGAATGTCTTGAAATTGTACACAGTCATAGTCAAGCATGCCCTGAACAAGAATCCGTTGAATATATTTGCATATCTCTTGAAGAATATTTTTAATGAATTTTTGAAAATCCGGAAAGCGATCCATGCACTTGGACATTCCAAGTATGTTGGAATGTCTTGAAATTGTACTCGGTCATAGTCAACGACGCCCTGAACAAGAATCCATTGAAAATATTTGCATATCTCTTAAGGAATATTTTTAATGAATTTTTGAAAATGATGAAAGTCTGTGCACTTAGGCAGTGACTTAACTTTTTATTCAAAAAAGACCCCAAAAGTATCTTGGAATGTCTTGAAATTGTACACAGTCATAGTCAAGCATGCCCTGAACAAGAATATGTTGAATATATTTGCATATCTCTTGAATAATATTTTTAATGAATTTTTGAAAATCCGAAAAGCGATCCATGCACTTGGACATTCCAAGTATGTTGGAATGTCTTGAAATTGTACTCAGTCATAGTCAAGCATGCCCTGAACAAGAATCCGTTGAATATATTTGCATATCTCTTGAAGAATATTTTTAATGAATTTTTGAAAATCCGGAAAGCGATCCATGCACTTGGACATTCCAAGTATGTTGGAATGTCTTGAAATTGTACTCGGTCATAGTCAACGACGCCCTGAACAAGAATCCATTGAAAATATTTGCATATCTCTTAAGGAATATTTTTAATGAATTTTTGAAAATGATGAAAGTCTGTGCACTTAGGCAGTGACTTAACTTTTTATTCAAAAAAGACCCCAAAAGTATCTTGGAATGTCTTGAAATTGTACACAGTCATAGTCAAGCATGCCCTGAACAAGAATCCGTTGAATATATTTGCATATCTCTTGAAGAATATTTTTAATGAATTTTTGAAAATCCGGAAAGCGATCCATGCACTTGGACATTCCAAGTATGTTGGAATGTCTTGAAATTGTACTCGGTCATAGTCAACGACGCCCTGAACAAGAATCCATTGAAAATATTTGCATATCTCTTAAGGAATATTTTTAATGAATTTTTGAAAATGATGAAAGTCTGTGCACTTAGGCAGTGACTTAACTTTTTATTCAAAAAAGACCCCAAAAGTATCTTGGAATGTCTTGAAATTGTACACAGTCATAGTCAAGCATGCCCTGAACAAGAATATGTTGAATATATTTGCATATCTCTTGAATAATATTTTTAATGAATTTTTGAAAATCCGAAAAGCGATCCATGCACTTGGACATTCCAAGTATGTTGGAATGTCTTGAAATTGTACTCAGTCATAGTCAACGACTCCCTGAACAAGAATCCGTTGAAAATATTTGCGTATAGTTTAAGGAATATTTTTAAAGAATTTCTGAAAATCAGGAAAGCGATCCATGCACTTAGGCAGTGACTTAACTTTTTCGTCAAAAAAGACCCCAAAAGTATCTTGGAATGTCTTGAAATTGTACACAGTCATAGTCAAGAATGCCCTGAACAAGAATCCGTTGAATATATTTGCATATCTCTTGAAGAATATTTTTAATGAATTTTTGAAAATCCGGAAAGCGATCCATGCACTTGGACATTCCAAGTATGTTGGAATGTCTTGAAATTGTACTCGGTCATAGTCAACGACGCCCTGAACAAGAATCCATTGAAAATATTTGCATATCTCTTAAGGAATATTTTTAATGAATTTTTGAAAATGATGAAAGTCTGTGCACTTAGGCAGTGACTTAACTTTTTATTCAAAAAAGACCCCAAAGGTATCTTGGAATGTCTTGAAATTGTACACAGTCATAGTCAAGCATGCCCTGAACAAGAATCCGTTGAATATATTTGCATATCTCTTGAAGAATATTTTTAATGAACTTTTGAAAATCAGGAAAGCGATCCATGCACTTGGACATTCCAAGTATGTTGGAATGTCTTGAAATTGTACTCAGTCATAGTCAACGACGCCCTGAACAAGAATCCGTTGAAAATATTTGCATATCGCTTAAGGAATATTTTTAATTAATTTTTGAAAATCAGGAAAGTGATCCATGCACTTAGGCAGTGACTTAACTTTTTTGTCAAAAAAGACCCCAAAAGTATCTTGGAATGTCTTGAAATTGTACACAGTCATAGTCAAGCATGCCCTGAACAAGAATCCGTTGAATATATTTGCATATCTCTTGAAGAATATTTTTAATGAATTTTTGAAAATCCGAAAAGCGATCCATGCACTTGGACATTCAAAGTATGTTGGAATGTCTTGAAATTGTACTCAGTCATAGTCAACGACGCCCTGAACAAGAATAAATTGAAAATATTTGCATATCTCTTAAGGAATATTTTTAATGAATTTTTGAAAATGAGGAAAGTCTGTGCACTTAGGCAGTGACTTAACTTTTTATTCAAAAAAGACCCCAAAAGTATCTTGGAATGTCTTGAAATTGTACACAGTCATAGTCAAGCATGCCCTGAACAAGAATCCGTTGAATATATCTGCATATCTCTTGAAGAATATTTTTAATGAACTTTTGAAAATCAGGAAAGCGATCCATGCACTTGGACATTCCAAGTATGTTGGAATGTCTTGAAATTGTACTCAGTCATAGTCAACGACGCCCTGAACAAGAATCCGTTGAAAATATTTGCATATCGCTTAAGGAATATTTTTAATGAATTTTTGAAAATCAGGAAAGTGATCCATGCACTTAGGCAGTGACTTAACTTTTTTGTCAAAAAAGACCCCAAAAGTATCTTGGAATGTCTTGAAATTGTACACAGTCATAGTCAAGCATGCCCTGAACAAGAATCCGTTGAATATATTTGCATATCTCTTGAAGAATATTTTTAATGAATTTTTGAATATCCGAAAAGCGATCCATGCACATGGACATTCAAAGTATGTTGGAATGTCTTGAAATTGTACTCAGTCATAGTCAACGACGCCCTGAACAAGAATCAATTGAAAATATTTGCATATCTCTTAAGGAATATTTTTAATGAATTTTTGAAAATGAGGAAAGTCTGTGCACTTAGGCAGTGACTTAACTTTTTATTCAAAAAAGACCCCAAAAGTATCTTGGAATGTCTTGAAATTGTACACAGTCATAGTCAAGCATGCCCTGAACAAGAATCCGTTGAATATATTTGCATATCTCTTGAAGAATATTTTTAATGAACTTTTGAAAATCAGGAAAGCGATCCATGCACTTGGACATTCCAAGTATGTTGGAATGTCTTGAAATTGTACTCAGTCATAGTCAACGACGCCCTGAACAAGAATCAATTGAAAATATTTGCATATCGTTTAAGGAATATTTTTAAAGAATTTCTGAAAATCAGGAAAGCGATCCATGCACTTAGGCAGTGACTTAACTTTTTTGTCAAAAAGACCCCAAAAGTATCTTGGAATGTCTTGAAATTGTACACAGTCATAGTCAAGCATGCCCTGAACAAGAATCCGTTGAATATATTTGCATATCTCTTAAAGAATATTTTTAATGAATTTTTGAAAATCCGGAAAGCGATCCATGCACTTGGACATTCCAAGTATGTTGGAATGTCTTGAAATTGTACTCGGTCATAGTCAACGACGCCCTGAACAAGAATCCATTGAAAATATTTGCATATCTCTTAAGGAATATTTTTAATGAATTTTTGAAAATGAGGAAAGTCTGTGCACTTAGGCAGTGACTTAACTTTTTATTCAAAAAAGACCCCAAAAGTATCTTGGAATGTCTTGAAATTGTACACAGTCATAGTCAAGCATGCCCTGAACAAGAATCCGTTGAATATATTTGCATATCTCTTGAAGAATATTTTTAATGAACTTTTGAAAATCAGGAAAGCGATCCATGCACGTGGACATTCCAAGTATGTTGGAATGTCTTGAAATTGTACTCAGTCATAGTCAACGACGCCCTGAACAAGAATCCGTTGAAAATATTTGCATATCGTTTAAGGAATATTTTTAAAGAATTTCTGAAAATCAGGAAAGCGATCCATGCACTTAGGCAGTGACTTAACTTTTTTGTCAAAAAAGACCCCAAAAGTATCTTGGAATGTCTTGAAATTGTACACAGTCATAGTCAAGCATGCCCTGAACAAGAATCCGTTGAATATATTTGCATATCTCTTGAAGAATATTTTTAATGAATTTTTGAAAATCCGAAAAGCGATCCATGCACTTGGACATTCCAAGTATGTTGGAATGTCTTGAAATTGTACTCAGTCATAGTCAACGACGCCCTGAACAAGAATCAAATGAAAATATTTGCATATCTCTTAAGGAATATTTTTAATGAATTTTTGAAAATGAGGAAAGTCTGTGCACTTAGGCAGTGACTTAACTTTTTATTCAAAAAAGACCCCAAAAGTATCTTGGAATGTCTTGAAATTGTACACAGTCATAGTCAAGCATGCCCTGAACAAGAATCCGTTGAATATATTTGCATATCTCTTGAAGAATATTTTTAATGAACTTTTGAAAATCAGGAAAGCGATCCATGCACTTGGACATTCCAAGTATGTTGGAATGTCTTGAAATTGTACTCAGTCATAGTCAACGACGCCCTGAACAAGAATCAATTGAAAATATTTGCATATCGTTTAAGGAATATTTTTAAAGAATTTCTGAAAATCAGGAAAGCGATCCATGCACTTAGGCAGTGACTTAACTTTTTCGTCAAAAAAGACCCCAAAAGTATCTTGGAATGTCTTGAAATTGTACACAGTCATAGTCAAGCATGCCCTGAACAAGAATCCGTTGAATATATTTGCATATCTCTTGAAGAATATTTTTAATGAATTTTTGAAAATCCTGAAAGCGATCCATGCACTTGGACATTCCAAGTATGTTGGAATGTCTTGAAATTGTACTCGGTCATAGTCAACGACGCCCTGAACAAGAATCCATTGAAAATATTTGCATATCTCTTAAGGAATATTTTTAATGAATTTTTGAAAATGATGAAAGTCTGTGCACTTAGGCAGTGACTTAACTTTTTATTCAAAAAAGACCCCAAAGGTATCTTGGAATGTCTTGAAATTGTACACAGTCATAGTCAAGCATGCCCTGAACAAGAATCCGTTGAATATATTTGCATATCTCTTGAAGAATATTTTTAATGAACTTTTGAAAATCAGGAAAGCGATCCATGCACGTGGACATTCCAAGTATGTTGGAATGTCTTGAAATTGTACTCAGTCATAGTCAACGACGCCCTGAACAAGAATCCGTTGAAAATATTTGCATATCGTTTAAGGAATATTTTTAAAGAATTTCTGAAAATCAGGAAAGCGATCCATGCACTTAGGCAGTGACTTAACTTTTTTGTCAAAAAAGACCCCAAAAGTATCTTGGAATGTCTTGAAATTGTACACAGTCATAGTCAAGCATGCCCTGAACAAGAATCCGTTGAATATATTTGCATATCTCTTGAAGAATATTTTTAATGAATTTTTGAAAATCCGAAAAGCGATCCATGCACTTGGACATTCCAAGTATGTTGGAATGTCTTGAAATTGTACTCAGTCATAGTCAACGACGCCCTGAACAAGAATCAATTGAAAATATTTGCATATCTCTTAAGGAATATTTTTAATGAATTTTTGAAAATGAGGAAAGTCTGTGCACTTAGGCAGTGACTTAACTTTTTATTCAAAAAAGACCCCAAAAGTATCTTGGAATGTCTTGAAATTGTACACAGTCATAGTCAAGCATGCCCTGAACAAGAATCCGTTGAATATATTTGCATATCTCTTGAAGAATATTTTTAATGAACTTTTGAAAATCAGGAAAGCGATCCATGCACTTGGACATTCCAAGTATGTTGGAATGTCTTGAAATTGTACTCAGTCATAGTCAACGACGCCCTGAACAAGAATCAATTGAAAATATTTGCATATCGTTTAAGGAATATTTTTAAAGAATTTCTGAAAATCAGGAAAGCGATCCATGCACTTAGGCAGTGACTTAACTTTTTATGCAAAAAAGACCCCAAAAGTATCTTGGAATGTCTTGAAATTGTACACAGTCATAGTCAAGCATGCCCTGAACAAGAATCCGTTGAATATATTTGCATATCTCTTGAAGAATATTTTTAATGAACTTTTGAAAATCAGGAAAGCGATCCATGCACTTGGACATTCCAAGTATGTTGGAATGTCTTGAAATTGTACTCAGTCATAGTCAACGACGCCCTGAACAAGAATCAATTGAAAATATTTGCATATCGTTTAAGGAATATTTTTAAAGAATTTCTGAAAATCAGGAAAGCGATCCATGCACTTAGGCAGTGACTTAACTTTTTATGCAAAAAAGACCCCAAAAGTATCTTGGAATGTCTTGAAATTGTACACAGTCATAGTCAAGCATGCCCTGAACAAGAATCCGTTGAATATATTTGCATATCTCTTGAAGAATATTTTTAATGAACTTTTGAAAATCCGGAAAGTGATCCATGCACTTGGACATTCCAAGTATGTTGGAATGTCTTGAAATTGTACTCAGTCATAGTCAACGACGCCCTGAACAAGAATCCGTTGAAAATATTTGCATATCGTTTAAGGAATATTTTTAAAGAATTTCTGAAAATCAGGAAAGCGATCCATGCACTTAGGCAGTGACTTAACTTTTTCGTCAAAAAAGACCCCAAAAGTATCTTGGAATGTCTTGAAATTGTACACAGTCATAGTCAAGAGTGCCCTGAACAAGAATCCGTTGAATATATTTGCATATCTCTTGAAGAATATTTTTAATGAATTTTTGAAAATCCGGAAAGCGATCCATGCACTTGGACATTCCAAGTATGTTGGAATGTCTTGAAATTGTACTCGGTCATAGTCAACGACGCCCTGAACAAGAATCCATTGAAAATATTTGCATATCTCTTAAGGAATATTTTTAATGAATTTTTGAAAATGATGAAAGTCTGTGCACTTAGGCAGTGACTTAACTTTTTATCCAAAAAAGACCCCAAAGGTATCTTGGAATGTCTTGAAATTGTACACAGTCATAGTCAAGCATGCCCTGAACAAGAATCAGTTGAATATATTTGCATATCTCTTGAAGAATATTTTTAATGAACTTTTGAAAATCAGGAAAGCGATCCATGCACTTGGACATTCCAAGTATGTTGGAATGTCTTGAAATTGTACTCAGTCATAGCCAACGACGCCCTGAACAAGAATCCGTTGAAAATATTTGCATATCGTTTAAGGAATATTTTTAAAGAATTTCTGAAAATCAGGAAAGCGATCCATGCACTTAGGCAGTGACTTAACTTTTTCTTCAAAAAAGACCCCAAAAGTATCTTGGAATGTCTTGAAATTGTACACAGTCATAGTCAAGAATGCCCTGAACAAGAATCCGTTGAATATATTTGCATATCTCTTGAAGAATATTTTTAATGAATTTTTGAAAATCCGGAAAGCGATCCATGCACTTGGACATTCCAAGTATGTTGGAATGTCTTGAAATTGTACTCGGTCATAGTCAACGACGCCCTGAACAAGAATCCATTGAAAATATTTGCATATCTCTTAAGGAATATTTTTAATGAATTTTTGAAAATGATGAAAGTCTGTGCACTTAGGCAGTGACTTAACTTTTTATCCAAAAAAGACCCCAAAGGTATCTTGGAATGTCTTGAAATTGTACACAGTCATAGTCAAGCATGCCCTGAACAAGAATCCGTTGAATATATTTGCATATCTCTTGAAGAATATTTTTAATGAACTTTTGAAAATCAGGAAAGCGATCCATGCACTTAGGCAGTGACTTAACTTTTTTGTCAAAAAAGACCCCAAAAGTATCTTGGAATGTCTTGAAATTGTACACAGTCATAGTCAAGCATGCCCTGAACAAGAATCCGTTGAATATATTTGCATATCTCTTGAAGAATATTTTTAATGAACTTTTGAAAATCAGGAAAGCGATCCATGCACTTGGACATTCCAAGTATGTTGGAATGTCTTGAAATTGTAATCAGTCATAGTCAACGATGCCCTGAACAAGAATCCGTTGAAAATATTTGCATATCGTTTAAGGAATATTTTTAAAGAATTTCTGAAAATCAGGAAAGCGATCCATGCACTTAGGCAGTGACTTAACTTTTTATTCAAAAAAGACCCCAAAAGTATCTTGGAATGTCTTGA
This sequence comes from Microchirus variegatus, assembly GCF_963457635.1. NCBI lineage: Eukaryota > Metazoa > Chordata > Actinopteri > Pleuronectiformes > Soleidae > Microchirus > Microchirus variegatus. The sequence goes on from NW_028154777.1 coordinate 33,949, forward strand.
AATTGTACACAGTCATAGTCAAGCATGCCCTGAACAAGAATCCGTTGAATATATTTGCATATCGCTTAAGGAATATTTTTAATGAATTTTTGAAAATCAGGAAAGCGATCCATGCACTTGGACATTCCAAGTATGTTGGAATGTCTTGAAATTGTACTCAGTCATAGTCAACGACGCCCTGAACAAGAATCCGTTGAAAATATTTGCATATCGCTTCAGGAATATTTTAAATGAATTTTTGAAAATCAGGAAAGCGATCCATGCACTGAGGCAGTGACTTAACTTTTTTGTCAAAAAAGACCCCAAAAGTATCTTGGAATGTCTTGAAATTGTACACAGTCATAGTCAAGCATGCCCTGAACAAGAATCCGTTGAATATATTTGCATATCTCTTGAGGAATATTTTTAATGAATTTTTGAAAATGATGAAAGTCTGTGCACTTAGGCAGTGACTTAACTTTTTATCCAAAAAAGACCCCAAAGGTATCTTGGAATGTCTTGAAATTGTACACAGTCATAGTCAAGCATGCCCTGAACAAGAATCCGTTGAATATATTTGCATATCTCTTGAAGAATATTTTTAATGAACTTTTGAAAATCAGGAAAGCGATCCATGCACTTGGACATTCCAAGTATGTTGGAATGTCTTGAAATTGTACTCAGTCATAGCCAACGACGCCCTGAACAAGAATCCGTTGAAAATATTTGCATATCGTTTAAGGAATATTTTTAAAGAATTTCTGAAAATCAGGAAAGCGATCCATGCACTTAGGCAGTGACTTAACTTTTTATCCAAAAAAGACCCCAAAGGTATCTTGGAATGTCTTGAAATTGTACACAGTCATAGTCAAGCATGCCCTGAACAAGAATCCGTTGAATATATTTGCATATCTCTTGAAGAATATTTTTAATGAATTTTTGAAAATCCGGAAAGCGATCCATGCACTTGGACATTCCAAGTATGTTGGAATGTCTTGAAATTGTACTCGGTCATAGTCAACGACGCCCTGAACAAGAATCCATTGAAAATATTTGCATATCTCTTAAGGAATATTTTTAATGAATTTTTGAAAATGATGAAAGTCTGTGCACTTAGGCAGTGACTTAACTTTTTATCCAAAAAAGACCCCAAAGGTATCTTGGAATGTCTTGAAATTGTACACAGTCATAGTCAAGCATGCCCTGAACAAGAATCCGTTGAATATATTTGCATATCTCTTGAAGAATATTTTTAATGAACTTTTGAAAATCAGGAAAGCGATCCATGCACTTAGGCAGTGACTTAACTTTTTTGTCAAAAAAGACCCCAAAAGTATCTTGGAATGTCTTGAAATTGTACACAGTCATAGTCAAGCATGCCCTGAACAAGAATCCGTTGAATATATTTGCATATCTCTTGAAGAATATTTTTAATGAACTTTTGAAAATCAGGAAAGCGATCCATGCACTTGGACATTCCAAGTATGTTGGAATGTCTTGAAATTGTAATCAGTCATAGTCAACGATGCCCTGAACAAGAATCCGTTGAAAATATTTGCATATCGTTTAAGGAATATTTTTAAAGAATTTTTGAAAATCAGGAAAGCGATCCATGCACTTAGGCAGTGACTTAACTTTTTATTCAAAAAAGACCCCAAAAGTATCTTGGAATGTCTTGAAATTGTACACAGTCATAGTCAAGCATGCCCTGAACAAGAATCCGTTGAATATATTTGCATATCGCTTAAGGAATATTTTTAATGAATTTTTGAAAATCAGGAAAGCGATCCATGCACTTGGACATTCCAAGTATGTTGGAATGTCTTGAAATTGTACTCAGTCATAGTCAACGACGCCCTGAACAAGAATCCGTTGAAAATATTTGCATATCGCTTCAGGAATATTTTAAATGAATTTTTGAAAATCAGGAAAGCGATCCATGCACTGAGGCAGTGACTTAACTTTTTTGTCAAAAAAGACCCCAAAAGTATCTTGGAATGTCTTGAAATTGTACACAGTCATAGTCAAGCATGCCCTGAACAAGAATCCGTTGAATATATTTGCATATCTCTTGAAGAATATTTTTAATGAACTTTTGAAAATCAGGAAAGCGATCCATGCACTTGGACATTCCAAGTATGTTGGAATGTCTTGAAATTGTACTCAGTCATAGTCAACGACGCCCTGAACAAGAATCAATTGAAAATATTTGCATATCTCTTAAGGAATATTTTTAATGAATTTTTGAAAATGAGGAAAGTCTGTGCACTCAGGCAGTGACTTAACTTTTTATTCAAAAAAGACCCCAAAAGTATCTTGGAATGTCTTGAAATTGTACACAGTCATAGTCAAGCATGCCCTGAACAAGAATCCGTTGAATATATTTGCATATCTCTTGAAGAATATTTTTAATGAACTTTTGAAAATCAGGAAAGCGATCCATGCACTTGGACATTCCAAGTATGTTGGAATGTCTTGAAATTGTACTCAGTCATAGTCAACGACGCCCTGAACAAGAATCCGTTGAAAATATTTGCATATCGTTTAAGGAATATTTTTAAAGAATTTCTGAAAATCAGGAAAGCTATCCATGCACTTAGGCAGTGACTTAACTTTTTCGTCAAAAAAGACCCCAAAAGTATCTTGGAATGTCTTGAAATTGTACACAGTCATAGTCAAGAGTGCCCTGAACAAGAATCCGTTGAATATATTTGCATATCTCTTGAAGAATATTTTTAATGAATTTTTGAAAATCCGGAAAGCGATCCATGCACTTGGACATTCCAAGTATGTTGGAATGTCTTGAAATTGTACTCGGTCATAGTCAACGACGCCCTGAACAAGAATCCATTGAAAATATTTGCATATCTCTTAAGGAATATTTTTAATGAATTTTTGAAAATGATGAAAGTCTGTGCACTTAGGCAGTGACTTAACTTTTTATCCAAAAAAGACCCCAAAGGTATCTTGGAATGTCTTGAAATTGTACACAGTCATAGTCAAGCATGCCCTGAACAAGAATCCGTTGAATATATTTGCATATCTCTTGAAGAATATTTTTAATGAACTTTTGAAAATCAGGAAAGCGATCCATGCACTTAGGCAGTGACTTAACTTTTTTGTCAAAAAAGACCCCAAAAGTATCTTGGAATGTCTTGAAATTGTTCACAGTCATAGTCAAGCATGCCCTGAACAAGAATCCGTTGAATATATTTGCATATCTCTTGAAGAATATTTTTAATGAATTTTTGAAAATCCGAAAAGCGATCCATGCACTTGGACATTCCAAGTATGTTGGAATGTCTTTAAATTGTACTCAGTCATAGTCAACGACGCCCTGAACAAGAATCCGTTGAAAATATTTGCATATCGCTTAAGGAATATTTTTAAAGAATTTCTGAAAATCAGGAAAGCGATCCATGCACTTAGGCAGTGACTTAACTTTTTCGTCAAAAAAGACCCCAAAAGTATCTTGGAATGTCTTGAAATTGTACACAGTCATAGTCAAGCATGCCCTGAACAAGAATCCGTTGAATATATTTGCATATCTCTTGAAGAATATTTTTAATGAATTTTTGAAAATCCGGAAAGCGATCCATGCACTTGGACATTCCAAGTATGTTGGAATGTCTTGAAATTGTACTCAGTCATAGTCAACAACGCCCTGAACAAGAATCCATTGAAAATATTTGCATATCTCTTAAGGAATATTTTTAATGAATTTTTGAAAATGAGGAAAGCGATCCATGCACTTAGGCAGTGACTTAACTTTTTCGTCAAAAAAGACCCCAAAAGTATCTTGGAATGTCTTGAAATTGTACACAGTCATAGTCAAGCATGCCCTGAACAAGAATCGGTTGAATATATTTGCATATCTCTTGAAGAATATTTTTAATGAACTTTTGAAAATCAGGAAAGCGATCCATGCACTTGGACATTCCAAGTATGTTGGAATGTCTTGAAATTGTACTCAGTCATAGTCAACGACGCCCTGAACAAGAATCCGTTGAAAATATTTGCATATCGCTTAAGGAATATTTTTAATGAATTTTTGAAAATCAGGAAAGCGATCCATGCACTTAGGCAGTGACTTAACTTTTTTGTCAAAAAAGACCCCAAAAGTATCTTGGAATGTCTTGAAATTGTACACAGTCATAGTCAAGCATGCCCTGAACAAGAATCCGTTGAATATATTTGCATATCTCTTGAAGAATATTTTTAATGAATTTTTGAAAATCCGAAAAGCGATCCATGCACTTGGACATTCCAAGTATGTTGGAATGTCTTGAAATTGTACTCAGTCATAGTCAACGACGCCCTGAACAAGAATCCGTTGAAAATATTTGCATATCTCTTAAGGAATATTTTTAATGAATTTTTGAAAATGAGGAAAGTCTGTGCACTTCGGCAGTGACTTAACTTTTTATTCAAAAAAGACCCCAAAGGTATCTTGGAATGTCTTGAAATTGTACACAGTCATAGTCAAGCATGCCCTGAACAAGAATCCGTTGAATATATTTGCATATCTCTTGAAGAATATTTTTAATGAACTTTTGAAAATCAGGAAAGCGATCCATGCACTTGGACATTCCAAGTATGTTGGAATGTCTTGAAATTGTACTCAGTCATAGTCAACGACGCCCTGAACAAGAATCCGTTGAAAATATTTGCATATCGTTTAAGGAATATTTTTAAAGAATTTCTGAAAATCAGGAAAGCGATCCATGCACTTAGGCAGTGACTTAACTTTTTATTCAAAAAAGACCCCAAAAGTATCTTGGAATGTCTTGAAATTGTACACAGTCATAGTCAAGCATGCCCTGAACAAGAATCCGTTGAATATATTTGCATATCTCTTGAAGAATATTTTTAATGAACTTTTGAAAATCAGGAAATTGATCCATGCACTTGGACATTCCAAGTATGTTGGAATGTCTTGAAATTGTACTCAGTCATAGTCAACGACGCCCTGAACAAGAATCCGTTGAAAATATTTGCATATCGTTTAAGGAATATTTTTAAAGAATTTCTGAAAATCAGGAAAGCGATCCATGCACTTAGGCAGTGACTTAACTTTTTCGTCAAAAAAGACCCCAAAAGTATCTTGGAATGTCTTGAAATTGTACACAGTCATAGTCAAGCATGCCCTGAACAAGAACCTGTTGAATATATTTGCATATCTCTTGAAGAATATTTTGAATGAATTTTTGAAAATCCGGAAAGCTATCCATGCACTTGGACATTCCAAGTAAGTTGGAATGTCTTGAAATTGTACTCAGTCATAGTCAACGACGCCCTGAACAAGAATCCGTTGAAAATATTTGCATATCGCTTAAGCAATATTTTTAATGAATTTTTGAAAATCAGGAAAGCGATCCATGCACTTAGGCAGTGACTTAACTTTTTATTCAAAAAAGACCCCAAAAGTATCTTGGAATGTCTTGAAATTGTACACAGTCATAGTCAAGCATGCCCTGAACAAGAATCCGTTGAATATATTTGCATATCTCTTGAGGAATATTTTTAATGAATTTTTGAAAATCAGGAAAGCGATCCATGCACTTAGGCAGTGACTTAACTTTTGATGTTTTTGGGTTGTTTTTAAAGAATTAAAGCTGCAGGAGTTCATCCATGTCGTCCAGTCGCTGGAAACAAACGTTTGGACACCGTGGATCACACAGCAGGATATCAGGTGAGACGAATGAAACGATCCATTTGCCCTGATGCACTTAGTGACTTGACTTTTTTTTCAAAAAAAAACCCAAAAGTAAATTGGAATGTCTTGAAATTGTACACAGTCATAGTCAAGCATGCCCTGAACAAGAATCCGTTGAATATATTTGCATATCTCTTGAAGAATATTTTTAATGAATTTTTGAAAATCCGGAAAGCGATCCATGCACTTGGATATTCCAAGTATGTTGGAATGTCTTGAAATTGTACTCAGTCATAGTCAACGACGCCCTGAACAAGAATCCGTTGAAAATATTTGCATATCGCTTAAGGAATATTTTTAATGAATTTTTGAAAATCAGGAAAGCAATCCATGCACTTAGGCAGTGACTTAACTTTTTTGTCAAAAAAGACCCCAAAAGTATCTTGGAATGTCTTGAAATTGTACACAGTCATAGTCAAGCATGCCCTGAACAAGAAACCGTTGAATATATTTGCATATCTCTTGAAGAATATTTTTAATGAATTTTTGAAAATCCGAAAAGCGATCCATGCACTTGGACATTCCAAGTATGTTGGAATGTCTTGAAATTGTACTCAGTCATAGTCAACGACGCCCTGAACAAGAATCAATTGAAAATATTTGCATATCTCTTAAGGAATATTTTTAATGAATTTTTGAAAATGAGGAAAGTCTGTGCACTTAGGCAGTGACTTAACTTTTTATTCAAAAAAGACCACAAAAGTATCTTGGAATGTCTTGAAATTGTACACAGTCATAGTCAAGCAAGCCCTGAACAAGAATCCGTTGAATATATTTGCATATCTCTTGAAGAATATTTTTAATGAACTTTTGAAAATCAGGAAAGCGATCCATGCACTTGGACATTCCAAGTATGTTGGAATGTCTTGAAATTGTACTCAGTCATAGTCAACAACGCCCTGAACAAGAATCCGTTGAAAATATTTGCATATCGCTTAAGGAATATTTTTAATGAATTTTTGAAAATCAGGAAAGCGATCCATGCACTTAGGCAGTGACTTAACTTTTTCGTCAAAAAAGACCCCAAAAGTATCTTGGAATGTCTTGAAATTGTACACAGTCATAGTCAAGCATGCCCTGAACAAGAATCCGTTGAATATATTTGCATATCTCTTGAAGAATATTTTTAATGAACTTTTGAAAATCAGGAAAGCGATCCATGTACTTGGACATTCAAAGTATGTTGGAATGTCTTGAAATTGTACTCGGTCATAGTCAACGACGCCCTGAACAAGAATCCGTTGAAAATATTTGCATATCGCTTAAGGAATATTTTTAATGAATTTTTGAAAATCAGGAAAGCCATCCATGCACTTAGGCAGTGACTTAACTTTTTCGTCAAAAAAGACCCCAAAAGTATCTTGGAATGTCTTGAAATTGTACACAGTCATAGTCAAGCATGCCCTGAACAAGAATCCGTTGAATATATTTGCATATCTCTTGAAGAATATTTTTAATGAACTTTTGAAAATCAGGAAAGCGATCCATGCACTTGGACATTCCAAGTATGTTGGAATGTCTTGAAATTGTACTCAGTCATAGTCAACGACGCCCTGAACAAGAATCCGTTGAAAATATTTGCATATCGCTTAAGGAATATTTTTAATGAATTTTTGAAAATCAGGAAAGCGATCCATGCACTTAGGCAGTGACTTAACTTTTTCGTCAAAAAAGACCCCAAAAGTATCTTGGAATGTCTTGAAATTGTACACAGTCATAGTCAAGCATGCCCTGAACAAGAATCCGTTGAATATATTTGCATATCTCTTGAAGAATATTTTTAATGAATTTTTGAAAATCCGAAAAGCACCATGCACTTGGACATTCCAAGTATGTTGGAATGTCTTGAAATTGTACTCAGTCATAGTCAACGACGCTCTGAACAAGAATCAATTGAAAATATTTGCATATCTCTTAAGGAATATTTTTAATGAATTTTTGAAAATGAGGAAAGTCTGTGCACTTAGGCAGTGACTTAACTTTTTATTCAAAAAAGACCCCAAAAGTATCTTGGAATGTCTTGAAATTGTACACAGTCATAGTCAAGCATGCCCTGAACAAGAATCCGTTGAATATATTTGCATATCTCTTGAAGAATATTTTTAATGAACTTTTGAAAATCCGGAAAGCGATCCATGTACTTGGACATTCAAAGTATGTTGGAATGTCTTGAAATTGTACTCGGTCATAGTCAACGACGCCCTGAACAAGAATCCGTTGAAAATATTTGCATATCGCTTAAGGAATATTTTTAATGAATTTTTGAAAATGATGAAAGTCTGTGCACTTAGGCAGTGACTTAACTTTTTATTCAAAAAAGACCCCAAAGGTATCTTGGAATGTCTTGAAATTGTACACAGTCATAGTCAAGCATGCCCTGAACAAGAATATGTTGAATATATTTGCATATCTCTTGAAGAATATTTTTAATTAATTTTTGAAAATCCGAAAAGCGATCCATGCACTTGGACATTCCAAGTATGTTGGAATGTCTTGAAATTGTACTCAGTCATAGTCAACGACGCCCTGAACAAGAATCAATTGAAAATATTTGCATATCTCTTAAGGAATATTTTTAATGAATTTTTGAAAATGAGGAAAGTCTGTGCACTTAGGCAGTGACTTAACTTTTTATTCAAAAAAGACCCCAAAAGTATCTTGGAATGTCTTGAAATTGTACACAGTCATAGTCAAGCATGCCCTGAACAAGAATCCGTTGAATATATTTGCATATCTCTTGAAGAATATTTTTAATGAACTTTTGAAAATCAGGAAAGCGATCCATGCACTTGGACATTCCAAGTATGTTGGAATGTCTTGAAATTGTACTCAGTCATAGTCAACGACGCCCTGAACAAGAATCCGTTGAAAATATTTGCATATCGTTTAAGGAATATTTTTAAAGAATTTCTGAAAATCAGGAAAGCGATCCATGCACTTAGGCAGTGACTTAACTTTTTCGTCAAAAAAGACCCCAAAAGTATCTTGGAATGTCTTGAAATTGTACACAGTCATAGTCAAGAATGCCCTGAACAAGAATCCGTTGAATATATTTGCATATCTCTTGAAGAATATTTTTAATGAATTTTTGAAAATCCGGAAAGCGATCCATGCACTTGGACATTCCAAGTATGTTGGAATGTCTTGAAATTGTACTCGGTCATAGTCAACGACGCCCTGAACAAGAATCAATTGAAAATATTTGCATATCTCTTAAGGAATATTTTTAATGAATTTTTGAAAATGAGGAAAGTCTGTGCACTTAGGCAGTGACTTAACTTTTTATTCAAAAAAGACCCCAAAAGTATCTTGGAATGTCTTGAAATTGTACACAGTCATAGTCAAGCATGCCCTGAACAAGAATCCGTTGAATATATTTGCATATCTCTTGAAGAATATTTTTAATGAACTTTTGAAAATCAGGAAAGCGATCCATGTACTTGGACATTCAAAGTATGTTGGAATGTCTTGAAATTGTACTCGGTCATAGTCAACGACGCCCTGAACAAGAATCCGTTGAAAATATTTGCATATCGCTTAAGGAATATTTTTAATGAATTTTTGAAAATCAGGAAAGCCATCCATGCACTTAGGCAGTGACTTAACTTTTTCGTCAAAAAAGACCCCAAAAGTATCTTGGAATGTCTTGAAATTGTACACAGTCATAGTCAAGCATGCCCTGAACAAGAATCCGTTGAATATATTTGCATATCTCTTGAAGAATATTTTTAATGAACTTTTGAAAATCAGGAAAGCGATCCATGCACTTGGACATTCCAAGTATGTTGGAATGTCTTGAAATTGTACTCAGTCATAGTCAACGACGCCCTGAACAAGAATCCGTTGAAAATATTTGCATATCGCTTAAGGAATATTTTTAATGAATTTTTGAAAATCAGGAAAGCGATCCATGCACTTAGGCAGTGACTTAACTTTTTCGTCAAAAAAGACCCCAAAAGTATCTTGGAATGTCTTGAAATTGTACACAGTCATAGTCAAGCATGCCCTGAACAAGAATCCGTTGAATATATTTGCATATCTCTTGAAGAATATTTTTAATGAATTTTTGAAAATCCGAAAAGCACCATGCACTTGGACATTCCAAGTATGTTGGAATGTCTTGAAATTGTACTCAGTCATAGTCAACGACGCTCTGAACAAGAATCAATTGAAAATATTTGCATATCTCTTAAGGAATATTTTTAATGAATTTTTGAAAATGAGGAAAGTCTGTGCACTTAGGCAGTGACTTAACTTTTTATTCAAAAAAGACCCCAAAAGTATCTTGGAATGTCTTGAAATTGTACACAGTCATAGTCAAGCATGCCCTGAACAAGAATCCGTTGAATATATTTGCATATCTCTTGAAGAATATTTTTAATGAATTTTCGAAAATCCGGAAAGCGATCCATGCACTTGGACATTCCAAGTATGTTGGAATGTCTTGAAATTGTACTCGGTCATAGTCAACGACGCCCTGAACAAGAATCCATTGAAAATATTTGCATATCTCTTAAGGAATATTTTTAATGAATTTTTGAAAATGAGGAAAGTCTGTGCACTTCGGCAGTGACTTAACTTTTTCGTCAAATAAGACCCCAAAAGTATCTTGGAATGTCTTGAAATTGTACACAGTCATAGTCAAGCATGCCCTGAACAAGAATCTGTTGAATATATTTGCATATCTCTTGAAGAATATTTTTAATGAACTTTTGAAAATCAGGAAAGCGATCCATGCACTTGGACATTCCAAGTATGTTGGAATGTCTTGAAATTGTACTCAGTCATAGTCAACGACGCCCTGAACAAGAATCCGTTGAAAATATTTGCATATCGTTTAAGGAATATTTTTAAAGAATTTCTGAAAATCAGGAAAGCGATCCATGCACTTAGGCAGTGACTAAACTTTTTTGTCAAAAAAGACCCCAAAAGTATCTTGGAATGTCTTGAAATTGTACACAGTCATAGTCAAGCATGCCCTGAACAAGAATATGTTGAATATATTTGCATATCTCTTGAAGAATATTTTTAATTAATTTTTGAAAATCCGAAAAGCGATCCATGCACTTGGACATTCCAAGTATGTTGGAATGTCTTGAAATTGTACTCAGTCATAGTCAACGACGCCCTGAACAAGAATCCGTTGAAAATATTTGCATATCGTTTAAGGAATATTTTTAAAGAATTTCTGAAAATCAGCAAAGCGATCCATGCACTTAGGCAGTGACTTAACTTTTTCGTCAAAAAAGACCCCAAAAGTATCTTGGAATGTCTTGAAATTGTACACAGTCATAGTCAAGAATGCCCTGAACAAGAATCCGTTGAATATATTTGCATATCTCTTGAAGAATATTTTTAATGAATTTTTGAAAATCCGGAAAGCGATCCATGCACTTGGACATTCCAAGTATGTTGGAATGTCTTGAAATTGTACTCGGTCATAGTCAACGACGCCCTGAACAAGAATCCATTGAAAATATTTGCATATCTCTTAAGGAATATTTTTAATGAATTTTTGAAAATGATGAAAGTCTGTGCACTGAGGCAGTGACTTAACTTTTTTTTCAAAAAAGACCCCAAAGGTATCTTGGAATGTCTTGAAATTGTACACAGTCATAGTCAAGCATGCCCTGAACAAGAATCCATTGAATATATTTGCATATCTCTTGAAGAATATTTTTAATGAACTTTTGAAAATCAGGAAAGGGATCCATGTACTTGGACATTCAAAGTATGTTGGAATGTCTTGAAATTGTACTCAGTCATAGTCAACGACGCCCTGAACAAGAATCCGTTGAAAATATTTGCATATCGCTTAAGGAATATTTTTAATGAATTTTTGAAAATCAGGAAAGCGATCCATGCACTTAGGCAGTGACTTAACTTTTTCGTCAAAAAAGACCCCAAAAGTATCTTGGAATGTCTTGAAATTGTACACAGTCATAGTCAAGCATGCCCTGAACAAGAATCCGTTGAATATATTTGCATATCTCTTGAAGAATATTTTAATGAATTTTTGAAAATCAGGAAAGCGATCCATGCACTTGGACATTCCAAGTATGTTGGAATGTCTTTAAATTGTACTCAGTCATAGTCAACGACGCCCTGAACAAGAATCAATTGAAAATATTTGCATATCTCTTAAGGAATATTTTTAATGAATTTTTGAAAATGAGGAAAGTCTGTGCACTTAGGTAGTGACTTAACTTTTTATTCAAAAAAGACCCCAAAAGTATCTTGGAATGTCTTGAAATTGTACACAGTCATAGTCAAGCATGCCCTGAACAAGAATCCGTTGAATATATTTGCATATCTCTTGAAGAATATTTTTAATGAACTTTTGAAAATCAGGAAAGCGATCCATGCACTTGGACATTCCAAGTATGTTGGAATGTCTTGAAATTGTACTCAGTCATAGTCAACGACGCCCTGAACAAGAATCCGTTGAAAATATTTGCATATCGTTTAAGGAATATTTTTAAAGAATTTCTGAAAATCAGGAAAGCGATCCATGCACTTAGGCAGTGACTTAACTTTTTCGTCAAAAAAGACCCCAAAAGTATCTTGGAATGTCTTGAAATTGTACACAGTCATAGTCAAGCATGCCCTGAACAAGAATCCGTTGAATATATTTGCATATCTCTTGAAGAATATTTTTAATGAATTTTTGAAAATCCGGAAAGCGATCCATGCACTTGGACATTCCAAGTATGTTGGAATGTCTTGAAATTGTACTCAGTCATAGTCAACAACGCCCTGAACAAGAATCCATTGAAAATATTTGCATATCTCTTAAGGAATATTTTTAATGAATTTTTGAAAATGAGGAAAGTCTGTGCATTTAGGCAGTGACTTAACTTTTTATTCAAAAAAGACCCCAAAAGTATCTTGGAATGTCTTGAAATTGTACACAGTCATAGTCAAGCATGCCCAGAACAAGAATCCGTTGAATATATTTGCATATCTCTTGAAGAATATTTTTAATGAACTTTTGAAAATCAGGAAAGCGATCCATGCACTTGGACATTCCAAGTATGTTGGAATGTTTTGAAATTGTACTCAGTCATCGTCAACGACGCCCTGAACAAGAATCCGTTGAAAATATTTGCATATCGCTTAAGGAATATTTTTAATGAATTTTTGAAAATCAGGAAAGCGATCCATGCACTTAGGCAGTGACTTAACTTTTTATTCAAAAAAGACCCCAAAAGTATCTTGGAATGTCTTGAAATTGTACACAGTCATAGTCAAGCATGCCCTGAACAAGAATCCGTTGAATATATTTGCATATCTCTTGAAGAATATTTTTAATGAACTTTTGAAAATCAGGAAAGCGATCCATGCACTTGGACATTCCAAGTATGTTGGAATGTCTTGAAATTGTACTCAGTCATAGTCAACGACGCCCTGAACAAGAATCCGTTGAAAATATTTGCATATCGCTTAAGGAATATTTTTAATGAATTTTTGAAAATCAGGAAAGCGATCCATGCACTTAGGCAGTGACTTAACTTTTTATTCAAAAAAGACCCCAAAAGTATCTTGGAATGTCTTGAAATTGTACACAGTCATAGTCAAGCATGCCCTGAACAAGAATCCGTTGAATATATTTGCATATCTCTTGAAGAATATTTTTAATGAATTTTTGAAAATCCGAAAACGGTCCATGCACTTGGACATTCCAAGTATGTTGGAATGTCTTGAAATTGTACTCAGTCATAGTCAACGACGCCCTGAACAAGAATCGATTGAAAATATTTGCATATCTCTTAAGAAATATTTTTAATGAATTTTTGAAAATGAGGAAAGTCTGTGCACTTCGGCAGTGACTTAACTTTTTATTCAAAAAAGACCCCAAAAGTATCTTGGAATGTCTTGAAATTGTACACAGTCATAGTCAAGCATGCCCTGAACAAGAATCCGTTGAATATATTTGCATATCTCTTGAAGAATATTTTTAATGAACTTTTGAAAATCAGGAAAGCGATCCATGCACTTGGACATTCCAAGTATGTTGGAATGTCTTGAAATTGTACTCAGTCATAGTCAACGACGCCCTGAACAAGAATCCGTTGAAAATATTTGCATATCGCTTAAGGAATATTTTTAATGAATTTTTGAAAATCAGGAAAGCGATCCATGCACTTAGGCAGTGACTTAACTTTTTCGTCAAAAAAGACCCCAAAAGTATCTTGGAATGTCTTGAAATTGTACACAGTCATAGTCAAGCATGCCCTGAACAAGAATCCGTTGAATATATTTGCATATCTCTTGAAGAATATTTTTAATGAACTTTTGAAAATCAGGAAAGCGATCCATGTACTTGGACATTCAAAGTATGTTGGAATGTCTTGAAATTGTACTCGGTCATAGTCAACGACGCCCTGAACAAGAATCCGTTGAAAATATTTGCATATCGCTTAAGGAATATTTTTAATGAATTTTTGAAAATCAGGAAAGCAATCCATGCACTTAGGCAGTGACTTAACTTTTTCGTCAAAAAAGACCCCAAAAGTATCTTGGAATGTCTTGAAATTGTACACAGTCATAGTCAAGCATGCCCTGAACAAGAATCCGTTGAATATATTTGCATATCTCTTGAAGAATATTTTTAATGAATTTTTGAAAATCCGAAAAGCACCATGCACTTGGACATTCCAAGTATGTTGGAATGTCTTGAAATTGTACTCAGTCATAGTCAACGACGCTCTGAACAAGAATCAATTGAAAATATTTGCATATCTCTTAAGGAATATTTTTAATGAATTTTTGAAAATGAGGAAAGTCTGTGCACTTAGGCAGTGACTTAACTTTTTATTCAAAAAAGACCCCAAAAGTATCTTGGAATGTCTTGAAATTGTACACAGTCATAGTCAAGCATGCCCTGAACAAGAATCCGTTGAATATATTTGCATATCTCTTGAAGAATATTTTTAATGAACTTTTGAAAATCAGGAAAGCGATCCATGTACTTGGACATTCAAAGTATGTTGGAATGTCTTGAAATTGTACTCGGTCATAGTCAACGACGCCCTGAACAAGAATCCGTTGAAAATATTTGCATATCGCTTAAGGAATATTTTTAATGAATTTTTGAAAATCAGGACAGCGATCCATGCACTTGGACATTCCAAGTATGTTGGAATGTCTTGAAATTGTACTCAGTCATAGTCAACGACGCCCTGAACAAGAATCCGTTGAAAATATTTGCATATCGCTTAAGGAATATTTTTAATGAATTTTTGAAAATCAGGAAAGCGATCCATGCACTTAGGCAGTGACTTAACTTTTTCGTCAAAAAAGACCCCAAAAGTATCTTGGAATGTCTTGAAATTGTACACAGTCATAGTCAAGCATGCCCTGAACAAGAATCCGTTGAATATATTTGCATATCTCTTGAAGAATATTTTTAATGAACTTTTGAAAATCAGGAAAGCGATCCATATACTTGGACATTCAAAGTATGTTGGAATGTCTTGAAATTGTACTCGGTCATAGTCAACGACGCCCTGAACAAGAATCCGTTGAAAATATTTGCATATCGCTTAAGGAATATTTTTAATGAATTTTTGAAAATCAGGAAAGCGATCCATGCACTTAGGCAGTGACTTAACTTTTTCTTCAAAAAAGACCCCAAAAGTATCTTGGAATGTCTTGAAATTGTACACAGTCATAGTCAAGCATGCCCTGAACAAGAATCCGTTGAATATATTTGCATATCTCTTGAAGAATATTTTTAATGAATTTTTGAAAATCCGAAAAGCACCATGCACTTGGACATTCCAAGTATGTTGGAATGTCTTGAAATTGTACTCAGTCATAGTCAACGACGCTCTGAACAAGAATCAATTGAAAATATTTGCATATCTCTTAAGGAATATTTTTAATGAATTTTTGAAAATGAGGAAAGTCTGTGCACTTAGGCAGTGACTTAACTTTTTATTCAAAAAAGACCCCAAAAGTATCTTGGAATGTCTTGAAATTGTACACAGTCATAGTCAAGCATGCCCTGAACAAGAATCCGTTGAATATATTTGCATATCTCTTGAAGAATATTTTTAATGAACTTTTGAAAATCCGGAAAGCGATCCATGTACTTGGACATTCAAAGTATGTTGGAATGTCTTGAAATTGTACTCGGTCATAGTCAACGACGCCCTGAACAAGAATCCGTTGAAAATATTTGCATATCGCTTAAGGAATATTTTTAATGAATTTTTGAAAATCAGGAAAGCGATCCATGCACTTAGGCAGTGACTTAACTTTTTCGTCAAAAAAGACCCCAAAAGTATCTTGGAATGTCTTGAAATTGTACACAGTCATAGTCAAGCATGCCCTGAACAAGAATCCGTTGAATATATTTGCATATCTCTTGAAGAATATTTTTAATTAATTTTTGAAAATCCGGAAAGCGATCCATGCACTTGGACATTCCAAGTATGTTGGAATGTCTTGAAATTGTACTCGGTCATAGTCAACGACGCCCTGAACAAGAATCCATTGAAAATATTTGCATATCTCTTAAGGAATATTTTTAATGAATTTTTGAAAATGAGGAAAGTCTGTGCACTTAGGCAGTGACTTAACTTTTTATTCAAAAAAGACCCCAAAGGTATCTTGGAATGTCTTGAAATTGTACACAGTCATAGTCAAGCATGCCCTGAACAAGAATCCGTTGAATATATTTGCATATCTCTTGAAGAATATTTTTAATGAACTTTTGAAAATCAGGAAAGCGATCCATGCACTTGGACATTCCAAGTATGTTGGAATGTCTTGAAATTGTACTCAGTCATAGTCAACGACGCCCTGAACAAGAATCCGTTGAAAATATTTGCATATCGTTTAAGGAATATTTTTAAAGAATTTCTGAAAATCAGGAAAGCGATCCATGCACTTAGGCAGTGACTTAACTTTTTCGTCAAAAAAGACCCCAAAAGTATCTTGGAATGTCTTGAAATTGTACACAGTCATAGTCAAGCATGCCCTGAACAAGAATCCGTTGAATATATTTGCATATCTCTTGAAGAATATTTTTAATGAACTTTTGA
This sequence comes from Microchirus variegatus, assembly GCF_963457635.1. Taxonomy (NCBI): domain Eukaryota; kingdom Metazoa; phylum Chordata; class Actinopteri; order Pleuronectiformes; family Soleidae; genus Microchirus; species Microchirus variegatus. Next base: position 50,695 of record NW_028154777.1, read on the forward strand.
AAATCAGGAAAGCGATCCATGCACTTGGACATTCCAAGTATGTTGGAATGTCTTGAAATTGTACTCAGTCATAGTCAACGACGCCCTGAACAAGAATCCGTTGAAAATATTTGCATATCGTTTAAGGAATATTTTTAAAGAATTTCTGAAAATCAGGAAAGCGATCCATGCACTTAGGCAGTGACTAAACTTTTTTGTCAAAAAAGACCCCAAAAGTATCTTGGAATGTCTTGAAATTGTACACAGTCATAGTCAAGCATGCCCTGAACAAGAATATGTTGAATATATTTGCATATCTCTTGAAGAATATTTTTAATTAATTTTTGAAAATCCGAAAAGCGATCCATGCACTTGGACATTCCAAGTATGTTGGAATGTCTTGAAATTGTACTCAGTCATAGTCATCGACGCCCTGAACAAGAATCAATTGAAAATATTTGCATATCTCTTAAGGAATATTTTTAATGAATTTTTGAAAATGAGGAAAGTCTGTGCACTTAGGCAGTGACTTAACTTTTTATTCAAAAAAGACCCCAAAAGTATCTTGGAATGTCTTGAAATTGTACACAGTCATAGTCAAGCATGCCCTGAACAAGAATCCGTTGAATATATTTGCATATCTCTTGAAGAATATTTTTAATGAACTTTTGAAAATCAGGAAAGCGATTCATGCACTTGGACATTCCAAGTATGTTGGAATGTCTTGAAATTGTACTCAGTCATAGTCAACGACGCCCTGAACAAGAATCCGTTGAAAATATTTGCATTTCGTTTAAGGAATATTTTTAAAGAATTTCTGAAAATCAGGAAAGCGATCCATGCACTTAGGCAGTGACTTAACTTTTTCGTCAAAAAAGACCCCAAAGGTATCTTGGAATGTCTTGAAATTGTACACAGTCATAGTCAAGCATGCCCTGAACAAGAATCCGTTGAATATATTTGCATATCTCTTGAAGAATATTTTTAATGAACTTTTGAAAATCAGGAAAGCGATCCATGCACTTGGACATTCCAAGTATGTTGGAATGTCTTGAAATTGTACTCAGTCATAGCCAACGACGCCCTGAACAAGAATCCGTTGAAAATATTTGCATATCGTTTAAGGAATATTTTTAAAGAATTTTTGAAAATCAGGAAAGCGATCCATGCACTTAGGCAGTGACTTAACTTTTTCTTCAAAAAAGACCCCAAAAGTATCTTGGAATGTCTTGAAATTGTACACAGTCATAGTCAAGAATGCCCTGAACAAGAATCCGTTGAATATATTTGCATATCTCTTGAAGAATATTTTTAATGAATTTTTGAAAATCCGGAAAGCGATCCATGCACTTGGACATTCCAAGTATGTTGGAATGTCTTGAAATTGTACTCGGTCATAGTCAACGACGCCCTGAACAAGAATCCATTGAAAATATTTGCATATCTCTTAAGGAATATTTTTAATGAATTTTTGAAAATGATGAAAGTCTGTGCACTTAGGCAGTGACTTAACTTTTTATTCAAAAAAGACCCCAAAAGTATCTTGGAATGTCTTGAAATTGTACACAGTCATAGTCAAGCATGCCCTGAACAAGAATCCGTTGAATATATTTGCATATCTCTTGAAGAATATTTTTAATGAACTTTTGAAAATCAGGAAAGCGATCCATGCACTTGGACATTCCAAGTATGTTGGAATGTCTTGAAATTGTACTCAGTCATAGTCAACGACGCCCTGAACAAGAATCCGTTGAAAATATTTGCATATCGTTTAAGGAATATTTTTAAAGAATTTCTGAAAATCAGGAAAGCGATCCATGCACTTAGGCAGTGACTTAACTTTTTCGTCAAAAAAGACCCCAAAAGTATCTTGGAATGTCTTGAAATTGTACACAGTCATAGTCAAGCATGCCCTGAACAAGAATCCGTTGAATATATTTGCATATCTCTTGAAGAATATTTTTAATGAATTTTTGAAAATCCGAAAAGCGATCCATGCACTTGGACATTCCAAGTATGTTGGAATGTCTTGAAATTGTACTCAGTCATAGTCAACGACGCCCTGAACAAGAATCAATTGAAAATATTTGCATATCTCTTAAGGAAAATTTTAATGAATTTTTGAAAATGAGGAAAGTCTGTGCACTTAGGCAGTGACTTAACTTTTTATTCAAAAAAGACCCCAAAAGTATCTTGGAATGTCTTGAAATTGTACACAGTCATAGTCAAGCATGCCCTGAACAAGAATCCGTTGAATATATTTGCATATCTCTTGAAGAATATTTTTAATGAATTTTTGAAAATCCGGAAAGCGATCCATGCACTTGGACATTCCAAGTATGTTGGAATGTCTTGAAATTGTACTCGGTCATAGTCAACGACGCCCTGAACAAGAATCCATTGAAAATATTTGCATATCTCTTAAGGAATATTTTTAATGAATTTTTGAAAATGATGAAAGTCTGTGCACTTAGGCAGTGACTTAACTTTTTATCCAAAAAAGACCCCAAAGGTATCTTGGAATGTCTTGAAATTGTACACAGTCATAGTCAAGCATGCCCTGAACAAGAATCCGTTGAATATATTTGCATATCTCTTGAAGAATATTTTTAATGAACTTTTGAAAATCAGGAAAGCGATCCATGCACTTGGACATTCCAAGTATGTTGGAATGTCTTGAAATTGTACTCAGTCATAGTCAACGACGCCCTGAACAAGAATCCGTTGAAAATATTTGCATATCGTTTAAGGAATATTTTTAAAGAATTTCTGAAAATCAGGAAAGCGATCCATGCACTTAGGCAGTGACTTAACTTTTTCATCAAAAAAGACCCCAAAAGTATCTTGGAATGTCTTGAAATTGTACACAGTCATAGTCAAGAATGCCCTGAACAAGAATCCGTTGAATATATTTGTATATCTCTTGAAGAATATTTTTAATGAATTTTTGAAAATCCGGAAAGCGATCCATGCACTTGGACATTCCAAGTATGTTGGAATGTCTTGAAATTGTACTCGGTCATAGTCAACGACGCCCTGAACAAGAATCCGTTGAAAATATTTGCATATCGCTTAAGGAATATTTTTAATGAATTTTTGAAAATCAGGAAAGCGATCCATGCACTTAGGCAGTGACTTAACTTTTTCGTCAAAAAAGACCCCAAAAGTATCTTGGAATGTCTTGAAATTGTACACAGTCATAGTCAAGCATGCCCTGAACAAGAATCCGTTGAATATATTTGCATATCTCTTGAAGAATATTTTTAATGAACTTTTGAAAATCAGGAAAGTGATCCATGCACTTGGACATTCCAAGTATGTTGGAATGTCTTGAAATTGTACTCAGTCATAGTCAACGACGCCCTGAACAAGAATCCGTTGAAAATATTTGCATATCGCTTAAGGAATATTTTTAATGAATTTTTGAAAATCAGGAAAGCGATCCATGCACTTAGGCAGTGACTTAACTTTTTCGTCAAAAAAGACCCCAAAAGTATCTTGGAATGTCTTGAAATTGTACACAGTCATAGTCAAGCATGCCCTGAACAAGAATCCGTTGAATATATTTGCAAATCTCTTGAAGAATATTTTTAATGAATTTTTGAAAATCCGAAAAGCGATCCATGCACTTGGACATTCCAAGTATGTTGGAATGTCTTGAAATTGTACTCAGTCATAGTCAACGACGCCCTGAACAAGAATCAATTGAAAATATTTGCATATCTCTTAAGGAATATTTTTAATGAATTTTTGAAAATGAGGAAAGTCTGTGCACTTAGGCAGTGACTTAACTTTTTATTCAAAAAAGACCCCAAAAGTATCTTGGAATGTCTTGAAATTGTACACAGTCATAGTCAAGCATGCCCTGAACAAGAATCCGTTGAATATATTTGCATATCTCTTGAAGAATATTTTTAATGAACTTTTGAAAATCAGGAAAGCGATCCATGCACTTGGACATTCCAAGTATGTTGGAATGTCTTGAAATTGTACTCAGTCATAGTCAACGACGCCCTGAACAAGAATCCGTTGAAAATATTTGCATATCGTTTAAGGAATATTTTTAAAGAATTTCTGAAAATCAGGAAAGCGATCCATGCACTTAGGCAGTGACTTAACTTTTTCGTCAAAAAAGACCCCAAAAGTATCTTGGAATGTCTTGAAATTGTACACAGTCATAGTCAAGCATGCCCTGAACAAGAATCCGTTGAATATATTTGCATATCTCTTGAAGAATATTTTTAATGAATTTTTGAAAATCCGAAAAGCGATCCATGCACTTGGACATTCCAAGTATGTTGGAATGTCTTGAAATTGTACTCAGTCATAGTCAACGACGCCCTGAACAAGAATCAATTGAAAATATTTGCATATCTCTTAAGGAAAATTTTAATGAATTTTTGAAAATGAGGAAAGTCTGTGCACTTAGGCAGTGACTTAACTTTTTATTCAAAAAAGACCCCAAAAGTATCTTGGAATGTCTTGAAATTGTACACAGTCATAGTCAAGCATGCCCTGAACAAGAATCCGTTGAATATATTTGCATATCTCTTGAAGAATATTTTTAATGAACTTTTGAAAATCAGGAAAGCGATCCATGCACTTGGACATTCCAAGTATGTTGGAATGTCTTGAAATTGTACTCAGTCATAGTCAACGACGCCCTGAACAAGAATCCGTTGAAAATATTTGCATATCGTTTAAGGAATATTTTTAAAGAATTTCTGAAAATCAGGAAAGCGATCCATGCACTTAGGCAGTGACTTAACTTTTTCATCAAAAAAGACCCCAAAAGTATCTTGGAATGTCTTGAAATTGTACACAGTCATAGTCAAGAATGCCCTGAACAAGAATCCGTTGAATATATTTGCATATCTCTTGAAGAATATTTTTAATGAATTTTTGAAAATCCGGAAAGCGATCCATGCACTTGGACATTCCAAGTATGTTGGAATGTCTTGAAATTGTACTCGGTCATAGTCAACGACGCCCTGAACAAGAATCCGTTGAAAATATTTGCATATCGCTTAAGGAATATTTTTAATGAATTTTTGAAAATCAGGAAAGCGATCCATGCACTTAGGCAGTGACTTAACTTTTTCGTCAAAAAAGACCCCAAAAGTATCTTGGAATGTCTTGAAATTGTACACAGTCATAGTCAAGCATGCCCTGAACAAGAATCCGTTGAATATATTTGCATATCTCTTGAAGAATATTTTTAATGAACTTTTGAAAATCAGGAAAGTGATCCATGCACTTGGACATTCCAAGTATGTTGGAATGTCTTGAAATTGTACTCAGTCATAGTCAACGACGCCCTGAACAAGAATCCGTTGAAAATATTTGCATATCGTTTAAGGAATATTTTTAAAGAATTTCTGAAAATCAGGAAAGCGATCCATGCACTTAGGCAGTGACTAAACTTTTTTGTCAAAAAAGACCCCAAAAGTATCTTGGAATGTCTTGAAATTGTACACAGTCATAGTCAAGCATGCCCTGAACAAGAATATGTTGAATATATTTGCATATCTCTTGAAGAATATTTTTAATTAATTTTTGAAAATCCGAAAAGCGATCCATGCACTTGGACATTCCAAGTATGTTGGAATGTCTTGAAATTGTACTCAGTCATAGTCAACGACGCCCTGAACAAGAATCAATTGAAAATATTTGCATATCTCTTAAGGAATATTTTTAATGAATTTTTGAAAATGAGGAAAGTCTGTGCACTTAGGCAGTGACTTAACTTTTTATTCAAAAAAGACCCCAAAAGTATCTTGGAATGTCTTGAAATTGTACACAGTCATAGTCAAGCATGCCCTGAACAAGAATCCGTTGAATATATTTGCATATCTCTTGAAGAATATTTTTAATGAACTTTTGAAAATCAGGAAAGCGATCCATGCACTTGGACATTCCAAGTATGTTGGAATGTCTTGGAATTGTACTCAGTCATAGTCAACGACGCCCTGAACAAGAATCCGTTGCAAATATTTGCATATCGTTTAAGGAATATTTTTAAAGAATTTCTGAAAATCAGGAAAGCGATCCATGCACTGAGGCAGTGACTTAACTTTTTCGTCAAAAAAGACCCCAAAAGTATCTTGGAATGTCTTGAAATTGTACACAGTCATAGTCAAGAATGCCCTGAACAAGAATCCGTTGAATATATTTGCATATCTCTTGAAGAATATTTTTAATGAATTTTTGAAAATCCGGAAAGCGATCCATGCACTTGGACATTCCAAGTATGTTGGAATGTCTTGAAATTGTACTCGGTCATAGTCAACGACGCCCTGAACAAGAATCCATTGAAAATATTTGCATATCTCTTAAGGAATATTTTTAATGAATTTTTGAAAATGATGAAAGTCTGTGCACTGAGGCAGTGACTTAACTTTTTATTCAAAAAAGACCCCAAAGGTATCTTGGAATGTCTTGAAATTGTACACAGTCATAGTCAAGCATGCCCTGAACAAGAATCCGTTGAATATATTTGCATATCTCTTGAAGAATATTTTTAATGAACTTTTGAAAATCAGGAAAGCGATCCATGCACTTGGACATTCCAAGTATGTTGGAATGTCTTGAAATTGGACTCAGTCATAGTCAACGACGCCCTGAACAAGAATCAATTGAAAATATTTGCATATCGTTTAAGGAATATTTTTAAAGAATTTCTGAAAATCAGGAAAGCGATCCATGCACTTAGGCAGTGACTAAACTTTTTTGTCAAAAAAGACCCCAAAAGTATCTTGGAATGTCTTGAAATTGTACACAGTCATAGTCAAGCATGCCCTGAACAAGAATATGTTGAATATATTTGCATATCTCTTGAAGAATATTTTTAATTAATTTTTGAAAATCCGAAAAGCGATCCATGCACTTGGACATTCCAAGTATGTTGGAATGTCTTGAAATTGTACTCAGTCATAGTCAACGACGCCCTGAACAAGAATCAATTGAAAATATTTGCATATCTCTTAAGGAATATTTTTAATGAATTTTTGAAAATGATGAAAGTCTGTGCACTTAGGCAGTGACTTAACTTTTTATTCAAAAAAGACCCCAAAGGTATCTTGGAATGTCTTGAAATTGTACACAGTCATAGTCAAGCATGCCCTGAACAAGAATCCGTTGAATATATTTGCATATCTCTTGAAGAATATTTTTAATGAACTTTTGAAAATCAGGAAAGCGATCCATGCACTTGGACATTCCAAGTATGTTGGAATGTCTTGAAATTGTACTCAGTCATAGTCAACGACGCCCTGAACAAGAATCCGTTGAAAATATTTGCATATCGTTTAAGGAATATTTTTAAAGAATTTCTGAAAATCAGGAAAGCGATCCATGCACTTAGGCAGTGACTTAACTTTTTCGTCAAAAAAGACCCCAAAAGTATCTTGGAATGTCTTGAAATTGTACACAGTCATAGTCAAGAATGCCCTGAACAAGAATCCGTTGAATATATTTGCATATCTCTTGAAGAATATTTTTAATGAATTTTTGAAAATCCGGAAAGCGATCCATGCCCTTGGACATTCCAAGTATGTTGGAATATCTTGAAATTGTACTCGGTCATAGTCAACGACGCCCTGAACAAGAATCCATTGAAAATATTTGCATATCTCTTAAGGAATATTTTTAATGAATTTTTGAAAATGATGAAAGTCTGTGCACTTAGGCAGTGACTTAACTTTTTATTCAAAAAAGACCCCAAAGGTATCTTGGAATGTCTTGAAATTGTACACAGTCATAGTCAAGCATGCCCTGAACAAGAATCCGTTGAATATATTTGCATATCTCTTGAAGAATATTTTTAATGAACTTTTGAAAATCAGGAAAGCGATCCATGCACTTGGACATTCCAAGTATGTTGGAATGTCTTGAAATTGTACTCAGTCATAGTCAACGACGCCCTGAACAAGAATCCGTTGAAAATATTTGCATATCGCTTAAGGAATATTTCTAATGAATTTTTGAAAATCAGGAAAGCGATCCATGTACTTAGGCAGTGACTTAACTTTTTTGTCAAAAAAGACCCCAAAAGTATCTTGGAATGTCTTGAAATTGTACACAGTCATAGTCAAGCATGCCCTGAACAAGAATCCGTTGAATATATTTGCATATCTCTTGAAGAATATTTTTAATGAATTTTTGAAAATCCGAAAAGCGATCCATGCACTTGGACATTCCAAGTATGTTGGAATGTCTTGAAATTGTACTCAGTCATAGTCAACGACGCCCTGAACAAGAATCAATTGAAAATATTTGCATATCTCTTAAGGAATATTTTTAATGAATTTTTGAAAATGAGGAAAGTCTGTGCACTTAGGCAGTGACTTAACTTTTTATTCAAAAAAGACCCCAAAAGTATCTTGGAATGTCTTGAAATTGTACACAGTCATAGTCAAGCATGCCCTGAACAAGAATCCGTTGAATATATTTGCATATCTCTTGAAGAATATTTTTAATGAACTTTTGAAAATCAGGAAAGCGATCCATGCACTTGGACATTCCAAGTATGTTGGAATGTCTTGAAATTGTACTCAGTCATAGTCAACGACGCCCTGAACAAGAATCCGTTGAAAATATTTGCATATCGTTTAAGGAATATTTTTAAAGAATTTCTGAAAATCAGGAAAGCGATCCATGCACTTAGGCAGTGACTAAACTTTTTTGTCAAAAAAGACCCCAAAAGTATCTTGGAATGTCTTGAAATTGTACACAGTCATAGTCAAGCATGCCCTGAACAAGAATATGTTGAATATATTTGCATATCTCTTGAAGAATATTTTTAATTAATTTTTGAAAATCCGAAAAGCGATCCATGCACTTGGACATTCCAAGTATGTTGGAATGTCTTGAAATTGTACTCAGTCATAGTCAACGACGCCCTGAACAAGAATCAATTGAAAATATTTGCATATCTCTTAAGGAATATTTTTAATGAATTTTTGAAAATGATGAAAGTCTGTGCACTTAGGCAGTGACTTAACTTTTTATTCAAAAAAGACCCCAAAAGTATCTTGGAATGTCTTGAAATTGTACACAGTCATAGTCAAGCATGCCCTGAACAAGAATCCGTTGAATATATTTGCATATCTCTTGAAGAATATTTTTAATGAACTTTTGAAAATCAGGAAAGCGATCCATGCACTTGGACATTCCAAGTATGTTGGAATGTCTTGAAATTGTACTCAGTCATAGTCAACGACGCCCTGAACAAGAATCCGTTGAAAGTATTTGCATATCGCTTAAGGAATATTTCTAATGAATTTTTGAAAATCAGGAAAGCGATCCATGCACTTAGGCAGTGACTTAACTTTTTTGTCAAAAAAGACCCCAAAAGTATCTTGGAATGTCTTGAAATTGTACACAGTCATAGTCAAGCATGCCCTGAACAAGAATCCGTTGAATATATTTGCATATCTCTTGAAGAATATTTTTAATGAATTTTTGAAAATCCGAAAAGCGATCCATGCACTTGGACATTCCAAGTATGTTGGAATGTCTTGAAATTGTACTCAGTCATAGTCAACGACGCCCTGAACAAGAATCAATTGAAAATATTTGCATATCTCTTAAGGAATATTTTTAATGAATTTTTGAAAATGAGGAAAGTCTGTGCACTTAGGCAGTGACTTAACTTTTTATTCAAAAAAGACCCCAAAAGTATCTTGGAATGTCTTGAAGTTGTACACAGTCATAGTCAAGCATGCCCTGAACAAGAATCCGTTGAATATATTTGCATATCTCTTGAAGAATATTTTTAATGAACTTTTGAAAATCAGGAAAGCGATCCATGCACTTGGACATTCCAAGTATGTTGGAATGTCTTGAAATTGTACTCAGTCATAGTCAACGACGCCCTGAACAAGAATCCGTTGAAAATATTTGCATATCGTTTAAGGAATATTTTTAAAGAATTTCTGAAAATCAGGAAAGCGATCCATGCACTTAGGCAGTGACTTAACTTTTTCGTCAAAAAAGACCCCAAAAGTATCTTGGAATGTCTTGAAATTGTACACAGTCATAGTCAAGCATGCCCTGAACAAGAATCCGTTGAATATATTTGCATATCTCTTGAAGAATATTTTTAATGAATTTTTGAAAATCCGAAAAGCGATCCATGCACTTGGACATTCCGAGTATGTTGGAATGTCTTGAAATTGTACTCAGTCATAGTCAACGACGCCCTGAACAATAATCAATTGAAAATATTTGCATATCTCTTAAGGAAAATTTTAATGAATTTTTGAAAATGAGGAAAGTCTGTGCACTTAGGCAGTGACTTAACTTTTTATTCAAAAAAGACCCCAAAAGTATCTTGGAATGTCTTGAAATTGTACACAGTCATAGTCAAGCATGCCCTGAACAAGAATCCGTTGAATATATTTGCATATCTCTTGAAGAATATTTTTAATGAACTTTTGAAAATCAGGAAAGCGATCCATGCACTTGGACATTCCAAGTATGTTGGAATGTCTTGAAATTGTACTCAGTCATAGTCAACGACGCCCTGAACAAGAATCCGTTGAAAATATTTGCATATCGTTTAAGGAATATTTTTAAAGAATTTCTGAAAATCAGGAAAGCGATCCATGCACTTAGGCAGTGACTTAACTTTTTCGTCAAAAAAGACCCCAAAAGTATCTTGGAATGTCTTGAAATTGTACACAGTCATAGTCAAGCATGCCCTGAACAAGAATCCGTTGAATATATTTGCATATCTCTTGAAGAATATTTTTAATGAATTTTTGAAAATCCGGAAAGCGATCCATGCACTTGGACATTCCAAGTATGTTGGAATGTCTTGAAATTGTACTCAGTCATAGCCAACGACGCCCTGAACAAGAATCCGTTGAAAATATTTGCATATCGTTTAAGGAATATTTTTAAAGAATTTCTGAAAATCAGGAAAGCGATCCATGCACTTAGGCAGTGACTTAACTTTTTCTTCAAAAAAGACCCCAAAAGTATCTTGGAATGTCTTGAAATTGTACACAGTCATAGTCAAGAATGCCCTGAACAAGAATCCGTTGAATATATTTGCATATCTCTTGAAGAATATTTTTAATGAATTTTTGAAAATCCGGAAAGCGATCCATGCACTTGGACATTCCAAGTATGTTGGAATGTCTTGAAATTGTACTCGGTCATAGTCAACGACGCCCTGAACAAGAATCCATTGAAAATATTTGCATATCTCTTAAGGAATATTTTTAATGAATTTTTGAAAATGATGAAAGTCTGTGCACTTAGGCAGTGACTTAACTTTTTATCCAAAAAAGACCCCAAAGGTATCTTGGAATGTCTTGAAATTGTACACAGTCATAGTCAAGCATGCCCTGAACAAGAATCCGTTGAATATATTTGCATATCTCTTGAAGAATATTTTTAATGAACTTTTGAAAATCAGGAAAGCGATCCATGCACTTGGACATTCCAAGTATGTTGGAATGTCTTGAAATTGTACTCAGTCATAGTCAACGACGCCCTGAACAAGAATCCGTTGAAAATATTTGCATATCGCTTAAGGAATATTTTTAATGAATTTTTGAAAATCAGGAAAGCGATCCATGCACTTAGGCAGTGACTTAACTTTTTTGTCAAAAAAGACCCCAAAAGTATCTTGGAATGTCTTGAAATTGTACACAGTCATAGTCAAGCATGCCCTGAACAAGAATCCGTTGAATATATTTGCATATCTCTTGAAGAATATTTTTAATGAATTTTTGAAAATCCGAAAAGCGATCCATGCACTTGGACATTCCAAGTATGTTGGAATGTCTTTAAATTGTACTCAGTCATAGTCAACGACGCCCTGAACAAGAATCCGTTGAAAGTATTTGCATATCGCTTAAGGAATATTTCTAATGAATTTTTGAAAATCAGGAAAGCGATCCATGCACTTAGGCAGTGACTTAACTTTTTTGTCAAAAAAGACCCCAAAAGTATCTTGGAATGTCTTGAAATTGTACACAGTCATAGTCAAGCATGCCCTGAACAAGAATCCGTTGAATATATTTGCATATCTCTTGAAGAATATTTTTAATGAATTTTTGAAAATCCGAAAAGCGATCCATGCACTTGGACATTCCAAGTATGTTGGAATGTCTTTAAATTGTACTCAGTCATAGTCAACGACGCCCTGAACAAGAATCCGTTGAAAGTATTTGCATATCGCTTAAGGAATATTTCTAATGAATTTTTGAAAATCAGGAAAGCGATCCATGCACTTAGGCAGTGACTTAACTTTTTTGTCAAAAAAGACCCCAAAAGTATCTTGGAATGTCTTGAAATTGTACACAGTCATAGTCAAGCATGCCCTGAACAAGAATCCGTTGAATATATTTGCAAATCTCTTGAAGAATATTTTTAATGAATTTTTGAAAATCCGAAAAGCGATCCATGCACTTGGACATTCCAAGTATGTTGGGATGTCTTGAAATTGTACTCAGTCATAGTCAACGACGCCCTGAACAAGAATCAATTGAAAATATTTGCATATCTCTTAAGGAATATTTTTAATGAATTTTTGAAAATGAGGAAAGTCTGTGCACTTAGGCAGTGAATTAACTTTTTATTCAAAAAAGACCCCAAAAGTATCTTGGAATGTCTTGAAATTGTACACAGTCATAGTCAAGCATGCCCTGAACAAGAATCCGTTGAATATATTTGCATATCTCTTGAAGAATATTTTTAATGAACTTTTGAAAATCAGGAAAGCGATCCATGCACTTGGACATTCCAAGTATGTTGGAATGTCTTGAAATTGTACTCAGTCATAGTCAACGACGCCCTGAACAAGAATCCGTTGAAAATATTTGCATATCGTTTAAGGAATATTTTTAAAGAATTTCTGAAAATCAGGAAAGCGATCCATGCACTTAGGCAGTGACTTAACTTTTTCGTCAAAAAAGACCCCAAAAGTATCTTGGAATGTCTTGAAATTGTACACAGTCATAGTCAAGCATGCCCTGAACAAGAATCCGTTGAATATATTTGCATATCTCTTGAAGAATATTTTTAATGAATTTTTGAAAATCCGAAAAGCGATCCATGCACTTGGACATTCCAAGTATGTTGGAATGTCTTGAAATTGTACTCAGTCATAGTCAACGACGCCCTGAACAAGAATCAATTGAAAATATTTGCATATCTCTTAAGGAAAATTTTAATGAATTTTTGAAAATGAGGAAAGTCTGTGCACTTAGGCAGTGACTTAACTTTTTATTCAAAAAAGACCCCAAAAGTATCTTGGAATGTCTTGAAATTGTACACAGTCATAGTCAAGCATGCCCTGAACAAGAATCCGTTGAATATATTTGCATATCTCTTGAAGAATATTTTTAATGAACTTTTGAAAATCAGGAAAGCGATCCATGCACTTGGACATTCCAAGTATGTTGGAATGTCTTGAAATTGTACTCAGTCATAGTCAACGACGCCCTGAACAAGAATCCGTTGAAAATATTTGCATATCGTTTAAGGAATATTTTTAAAGAATTTCTGAAAATCAGGAAAGCGATCCATGCACTTAGGCAGTGACTTAACTTTTTCGTCAAAAAAGACCCCAAAAGTATCTTGGAATGTCTTGAAATTGTACACAGTCATAGTCAAGCATGCCCTGAACAAGAATCCGTTGAATATATTTGCATATCTCTTGAAGAATATTTTTAATGAATTTTTGAAAATCAGGGAAGCGATCCATGCACTTGGACATTCCAAGTATGTTGGAATGTCTTGAAATTGTACTCGGTCATAGTCAACGACGCCCTGAACAAGAATCCGTTGAAAATATTTGCATATCGCTAAAGGAATATTTTTAATGAATTTTTGAAAATCAGGAAAGCGATCCATGCACTTGGACATTCCAAGTATGTTGGAATGTCTTGAAATTGTACTCGGTCATAGTCAACGACGCCCTGAACAAGAATCCGTTGAAAATATTTGCATATCTCTTAAGGAATATTTTTAATGAATTTTTGAAAATGATGAAAGTCTGTGCACTTAGGCAGTGACTTAACTTTTTATCCAAAAAAGACCCCAAAGGTATCTTGGAATGTCTTGAAATTGTACACAGTCATAGTCAAGCATGCCCTGAACAAGAATCCGTTGAATATATTTGCATATCTCTTGAAGAATATTTTTAATGAACTTTTGAAAATCAGGAAAGCGATCCATGCACTTGGACATTCCAAGTATGTTGGAATGTCTTGAAATTGTACTCAGTCATAGTCAACGACGCCCTGAACAAGAATCCGTTGAAAATATTTGCATATCGCTTAAGGAATATTTTTAATGAATTTTTGAAAATCAGGAAAGCGATCCATGCACTTAGGCAGTGACTTAACTTTTTATTCAAAAAAGACCCCAAAAGTATCTTGGAATGTCTTGAAATTGTACACAGTCATAGTCAAGCATGCCCTGAACAAGAATCCGTTGAATATATTTGCATATCTCTTGAAGAATATTTTTAATGAACTTTTGAAAATCAGGAAAGCGATCCATGCACTTGGACATTCCAAGTATGTTGGAATGTTTTGAAATTGTACTCAGTCATAGTCAACGACGCCCTGAACAAGAATCCGTTGAAAATATTTGCATATCGCTTAAGGAATATTTTTAATGAATTTTTGAAAATCAGGAAAGCGATCCATGCACTTAGGCAGTGACTTAACTTTTTATTCAAAAAAGACCCCAAAAGTATCTTGGAATGTCTTGAAATTGTACACAGTCATAGTCAAGCATGCCCTGAACAAGAATCCGTTGAATATATTTGCATATCTCTTGAAGAATATTTTTAATGAACTTTTGAAAATCAGGAAAGCGATCCATGTACTTGGACATTCAAAGTATGTTGGAATGTCTTGAAATTGTACTCGGTCATAGTCAACGACGCCCTGAACAAGAATCCGTTGAAAATATTTGCATATCGCTTAAGGAATATTTTTAATGAATTTTTGAAAATCAGGAAAGCGATCCATGCACTTAGGCAGTGACTTAACTTTTTTGTCAAAAAAGACCCCAAAAGTATCTTGGAATGTCTTGAAATTGTACACAGTCATAGTCAAGCATGCCCTGAACAAGAAACCGTTGAATATATTTGCATATCTCTTGAAGAATATTTTTAATGAATTTTTGAAAATCCGAAAAAGCGATCCATGCACTTGGACATTCCAAGTATGTTGGAATGTTTTGAAATTGTACACAGTCATAGTCAAGCATGCCCTGAACAAGAATCCGTTGAATATATTTGCATATCGCTTAAGGAATATTTTTAATGAATTTTTGAAAATCAGGAAAGCAATCCATGCACTTAGGCAGTGACTTAACTTTTTTGTCAAAAAAGACCCCAAAAGTATCTTGGAATGTCTTGAAATTGTACACAGTCATAGTCAAGCATGCCCTGAACAAGAAACCGTTGAATATATTTGCATATCTCTTGAAGAATATTTTTAATGAATTTTTGAAAATCCGAAAAGCGATCCATGCACTTGGACATTCCAAGTATGTTGGAATGTCTTGAAATTGTACTCAGTCATAGTCAACGACGCCCTGAACAAGAATCAATTGAAAATATTTGCATATCTCTTAAGGAATATTTTTAATGAATTTTTGAAAATGAGGAAAGTCTGTGCACTTAGGCAGTGACTTAACTTTTTATTCAAAAAAGACCCCAAAAGTATCTTGGAATGTCTTGAAATTGTACACAGTCATAGTCAAGCATGCCCTGAACAAGAATCCGTTGAATATATTTGCATATCTCTTGAAGAATATTTTTAATGAACTTTTGAAAATCAGGAAAGCGATCCATGCACTTGGACATTCCAAGTATGTTGGAATGTCTTGAAATTGTACTCAGTCATAGTCAACGACGCCCTGAACAAGAATCCGTTGAAAATATTTGCATATCGTTTAAGGAATATTTTTAAAGAATTTCTGAAAATCAGGAAAGCGATCCATGCACTTAGGCAGTGACTTAACTTTTTTGTCAAAAAAGACCCCAAAAGTATCTTGGAATGTCTTGAAATTGTACACAGTCATAGTCAAGCATGCCCTGAACAAGAATCCGTTGAATATATTTGCATATCTCTTGAAGAATATTTTTAATGAACTTTTGAAAATCAGGAAAGCGATCCATGCACTTGGACATTCAAAGTATGTTGGAATGTCTTGAAATTGTACTCAGTCATAGTCAACGACGCCCTGAACAAGAATCCGTTGAAAATATTTGCATATCGCTTAAGGAATATTTTTAATGAATTTTTGAAAATCAGGAAAGCGATCCATGCACTTAGGCAGTGACTTAACTTTTTCGTCAAAAAAGACCCCAAAAGTATCTTGGAATGTCTTGAAATTGTACACAGTCATAGTCAAGCATGCCCTGAACAAGAATCCGTTGAATATATTTGCATATCTCTTGAAGAATATTTTTAATGAATTTTTGAAAATCCGGAAAGCTATCCATGCACTTGGACATTCCAAGTAAGTTGGAATGTCTTGAAATTGTACTCAGTCATAGTCAACGACGCCCTGAACAAGAATCTATTGAAAATATTTGCATATCTCTTAAGGAATATTTTTAATGAATTTTTGAAAATGAGGAATTTCTGTGCACTTAGGCAGTGACTTAACTTTTTATTCAAAAAAGACCCCAAAAGTATCTTGGAATGTCTTGAAATTGTACACAGTCATAGTCAAGCATGCCGTGAACAAGAATCCGTTGAATATATTTGCATATCTCTTGAAGAATATTTTTAATGAACTTTTGAAAATCAGGAAAGCGATCCATGTACTTGGACATTCAAAGTATGTTGGAATGTCTTGAAATTGTACTCGGTCATAGTCAACGACGCCCTGAACAAGAATCCGTTGAAAATATTTGCATATCGCTTAAGGAATATTTTTAATGAATTTTTGAAAATCAGGAAAGCGATCCATGCAATTAGGCAGTGACTTAACTTTTTCGTCAAAAAAGACCCCAAAAGTATCTTGGAATGTCTTGAAATTGTACACAGTCATAGTCAAGCATGCCCTGAACAAGAATCCGTTGAATATATTTGCATATCTCTTGAAGAATATTTTTAATGAATTTTTGAAAATCCGAAAAGCGATCCATGCACTTGGACATTCCAAGTATGTTGGAATGTCTTGAAATTGTACTCAGTCATAGTCAACGATGCTCTGAACAAGAATCAATTGAAAATATTTGCATATCTCTTAAGGAATATTTTTAATGAATTTTTGAAAATGAGGAAAGTCTGTGCACTTAGGCAGTGACTTAACTTTTTATTCAAAAAAGACCCCAAAAGTATCTTGGAATGTCTTGAAATTGTACACAGTCATAGTCAAGCATGCCCTGAACAAGAATCCGTTGAATATATTTGCATATCTCTTGAAGAATATTTTTAATGAACTTTTGAAAATCAGGAAAGCGATCCATGTACTTGGACATTCAAAGTATGTTGGAATGTCTTGAAATTGTACTCGGTCATAGTCAACGACGCCCTGAACAAGAATCCGTTGAAAATATTTGCATATCGCTTAAGGAATATTTTTAATGAATTTTTGAAAATCAGGAAAGCGATCCATGCACTTAGGCAGTGACTTAACTTTTTCGTCAAAAAAGACCCCAAAAGTATCTTGGAATGTCTTGAAATTGTACACAGTCATAGTCAAGCATGCCCTGAACAAGAATCCGTTGAATATATTTGCATATCTCTTGAAGAATATTTTTAATGAATTTTTGAAAATCCGGAAAGCGATCCATGCACTTGGACATTCCAAGTATGTTGGAATGTCTTGAAATTGTACTCGGTCATAGTCAACGACGCCCTGAACAAGAATCCATTGAAAATATTTGCATATCTCTTAAGGAATATTTTTAATGAATTTTTGAAAATGAGGAAAGTCTGTGCACTTCGGCAGTGACTTAACTTTTTATTCAAAAAAGACCCCAAAAGTATCTTGGAATGTCTTGAAATTGTACACAGTCATAGTCAAGCATGCCCTGAACAAGAATCCGTTGAATATATTTGCATATCTCTTGAAGAATATTTTTAATGAACTTTTGAAAATCAGGAAAGCGATCCATGCACTTGGACATTCCAAGTATGTTGGAATGTCTTGAAATTGTACTCAGTCATAGTCAACGACGCCCTGAACAAGAATCCGTTGAAAATATTTGCATATCGTTTAAGGAATATTTTTAAAGAATTTCTGAAAATCAGGAAAGCGATCCATGCACTTAGGCAGTGACTTAACTTTTTCGTCAAAAAAGACCCCAAAAGTATCTTGGAATGTCTTGAAATTGTACACAGTCATAGTCAAGCATGCCCTGAACAAGAATCCGTTGAATATATTTGCATATCTCTTGAAGAATATTTTTAATGAATTTTTGAAAATCCGGAAAGTGATCCATGCACTTGGACATTCCAAGTATGTTGGAATGTCTTGAAATTGTACTCTGTCATAGTCAACGACGCCCTGAACAAGAATCCGTTGAAAATATTTGCATATCGTTTAAGGAATATTTTTAATGAATTTTTGAAAATCAGGAAAGCGATCCATGCACTTAGGCAGTGACTTAACTTTTTTGTCAAAAAAGACCCCAAAAGTATCTTGGAATGTCTTGAAATTGTACACAGTCATAGTCAAGCATGCCCTGAACAAGAATCCGTTGAATATATTTGCATATCTCTTGAAGAATATTTTTAATGAATTTTTGAATATCCGAAAAGCGATCCATGCACTTGGACATTCCAAGTATGTTGGAATGTCTTGAAATTGTACTCAGTCATAGTCAACGGCGCCCTGAACAAGAATCAATTGAAAATATTTGCATATCTCTTAAGGAATATTTTTAATGAATTTTTGAAAATGAGGAAAGTCTGTGCACTTAGGCAGTGACTTAACTTTTTATTCAAAAAAGACCCCAAAAGTATCTTGGAATGTCTTGAAGTTGTACACAGTCATAGTCAAGCATGCCCTGAACAAGAATCCGTTGAATATATTTGCATATCTCTTGAAGAATATTTTTAATGAACTTTTGAAAATCAGGAAAGCGATCCATGCACTTGGACATTCCAAGTATGTTGGAATGTTTTGAAATTGTACTCAGTCATAGTCAACGACGCCCTGAACAAGAATCCGTTGAAAATATTTGCATATCGCTTAAGGAATATTTTAAATGAATTTTGAAAATCAGGAAAGCGATCCATGCACTTAGGCAGTGACTTAACTTTTTATTCAAAAAAGACCCCAAAAGTATCTTGGAATGTCTTGAAATTGTACACAGTCATAGTCAAGCATGCCCTGAACAAGAATCCGTTGAATATATTTGCATATCTCTTGAAGAATATTTTTAATGAATTTTTGAAAATCCGAAAAGCGATCCATGCACTTGGACATTCCAAGTATGTTGGAATGTCTTGAAATTGTACTCAGTCATAGTCAACGACGCCCTGAACAAGAATCAATTGAAAATATTTGCATATCTCTTAAGGAATATTTTTAATGAATTTTTGAAAATGAGGAAAGTCTGTGCACTTAGGCAGTGACTTAACTTTTTATTAAAAAAAGACCCCAAAAGTATCTTGGAATGTCTTGAAATTGTACACAGTCATAGTCAAGCATGCCCTGAACAAGAATCCGTTGAATATATTTGCATATCTCTTGAAGAATATTTTTAATGAACTTTTGAAAATCAGGAAAGCGATCCATGCACTTGGACATTCCAAGTATGTTGGAATGTTTTGAAATTGTACTCAGTCATAGTCAACGACGCCCTGAACAAGAATCCGTTGAAAATATTTGCATATCGCTTAAGGAATATTTTTAATGAATTTTTGAAAATCAGGAAAGCGATCCATGCACTTAGGCAGTGACTTAACTTTTTATTCAAAAAAGACCCCAAAAGTGTCTTGGAATGTCTTGAAATTGTACACAGTCATAGTCAAGCATGCCCTGAACAAGAATCCGTTGAATATATTTGCATATCTCTTGAAGAATATTTTTAATGAATTTTTGAAAATCCGAAAAGCGATCCATGCACTTGGACATTCCAAGTATGTTGGAATGTCTTGAAATTGTACTCAGTCATAGTCAACGACGCCCTGAACAAGAATCAATTGAAAATATTTGCATATCTCTTAAGGAATATTTTTAATGAATTTTTGAAAATGAGGAAAGTCTGTGCACTTAGGCAGTGACTTAACTTTTTATTCAAAAAAGACCCCAAAAGTATCTTGGAATGTCTTGAAATTGTACACAGTCATAGTCAAGCATGCCCTGAACAAGAATCCGTTGAATATATTTGCATATCTCTTGAAGAATATTTTTGATGAACTTTTGAAAATCAGGAAAGCGATCCATGCACTTGGACATTCCAAGTATGTTGGAATGTCTTGAAATTGTACTCAGTCATAGTCAACGACGCCCTGAACAAGAATCCGTTGAAAATATTTGCATATCGCTTAAGGAATATTTTTAATGAATTTTGAAAATCAGGAAAGCGATCCATGCACTTAGGCAGTGACTTAACTTTTTATTCAAAAAAGACCCCAAAAGTATCTTGGAATGTCTTGAAATTGTACACAGTCATAGTCAAGCATGCCCTGAACAAGAATCCGTTGAATATATTTGCATATCTCTTGAAGAATATTTTTAATGAATTTTTGAAAATCCGAAAAGCGATCCATGCACTTGGACATTCCAAGTATGTTGGAATGTCTTGAAATTGTACTCAGTCATAGTCAACGACGCCCTGAACAAGAATCAATTGAAAATATTTGCATATCTCTTAAGGAATATTTTTAATGAATTTTTGAAAATGAGGAAAGTCTGTGCACTTAGGCAGTGACTTAACTTTTTATTAAAAAAAGACCCCAAAAGTATCTTGGAATGTCTTGAAATTGTACACAGTCATAGTCAAGCATGCCCTGAACAAGAATCCGTTGAATATATTTGCATATCTCTTGAAGAATATTTTTAATGAACTTTTGAAAATCAGGAAAGCGATCCATGCACTTGGACATTCCAAGTATGTTGGAATGTTTTGAAATTGTACTCAGTCATAGTCAACGACGCCCTGAACAAGAATCCGTTGAAAATATTTGCATATCGCTTAAGGAATATTTTTAATGAATTTTTGAAAATCAGGAAAGCGATCCATGCACTTAGGCAGTGACTTAACTTTTTATTCAAAAAAGACCCCAAAAGTATCTTGGAATGTCTTGAAATTGTACACAGTCATAGTCAAGCATGCCCTGAACAAGAATCCGTTGAATATATTTGCATATCTCTTGAAGAATATTTTTAATGAATTTTTGAAAATCCGAAAAGCGATCCATGCACTTGGACATTCCAAGTATGTTGGAATGTCTTGGAATTGTACTCAGTCATAGTCAACGACGCCCTGAACAAGAATCAATTGAAAATATTTGCATATCTCTTAAGGAATATTTTTAATGAATTTTTGAAAATGAGGAAAGTCTGTGCACTTAGGCAGTGACTTAACTTTTTATTCAAAAAAGACCCCAAAAGTATCTTGGAATGTCTTGAAATTGTACACAGTCATAGTCAAGCATGCCCTGAACAAGAATCCGTTGAATATATTTGCATATCTCTTGAAGAATATTTTTGATGAACTTTTGAAAATCAGGAAAGCGATCCATGCACTTGGACATTCCAAGTATGTTGGAATGTCTTGAAATTGTACTCAGTCATAGTCAACGACGCCCTGAACAAGAATCCGTTGAAAATATTTGCATATCGCTTAAGGAATATTTTTAATGAATTTTTGAAAATCAGGAAAGCGATCCATGCACTTAGGCAGTGACTTAACTTTTTCGTCAAAAAAGACCCCAAAAGTATCTTGGAATGTCTTGAAATTGTACACAGTCATAGTCAAGCATGTCCTGAACAAGAATCCGTTGAATATATTTGCATATCTCTTGAAGAATATTTTTAATGAATTTTTGAAAATCCGGAAAGCGATCCATGCACTTGGACATTCCAAGTATGTTGGAATGTCTTGAAATTGTACTCAGTCATAGTCAACGACGCCCTGAACAAGAATCCGTTGAAAATATTTGCATATCGCTTAAGGAATATTTTTAATGAATTTTTGAAAATCAGGAAAGCGATCCATGCACTTGGACATTCCAAGTATGTTGGAATGTCTTGAAATTGTACTCAGTCATAGTCAACGACGCCCTGAACAAGAATCCGTTGAAAATATTTGCATATCGCTTAAGGAATATTTTTAATGAATTTTTGAAAATCAGGAAAGCGATCCATGCACTTAGGCAGTGACTTAAATTTTTTGTCAAAAAAGACCCCAAAAGTATCTTGAAATGTCTTGAAATTGTACACAGTCATAGTCAAGCATGCCCTGAACAAGAATCCGTTGAATATATTTGCATATCTCTTGAAGAATATTTTTAATGAATTTTTGAAAATCCGAAAAGCGATCCATGCACTTGGACATTCCAAGTATGTTGGAATGTCTTTAAATTGTACTCAGTCATAGTCAACGACGCCCTGAACAAGAATCAATTGAAAATATTTGCATATCTCTTAAGGAATATTTTTAATGAATTTTTGAAAATGAGGAAAGTCTGTGCACTTAGGCAGTGACTTAACTTTTTATTCAAAAAAGACCCCAAAAGTATCTTGGAATGTCTTGAAATTGTACACAGTCATAGTCAAGCATGCCCTGAACAAGAATCCGTTGAATATATTTGCATATCTCTTGAAGAATATTTTTAATGAACTTTTGAAAATCAGGAAAGCGATCCATGCACTTGGACATTCCAAGTATGTTGGAATGTCTTGAAATTGTACTCAGTCATAGTCAACGACGCCCTGAACAAGAATCCGTTGAAAATATTTGCATATCGTTTAAGGAATATTTTTAAAGAATTTCTGAAAATCAGGAAAGCGATCCATGCACTTAGGCAGTGACTTAACTTTTTCGTCAAAAAAGACCCCAAAAGTATCTTGGAATGTCTTGAAATTGTACACAGTCATAGTCAAGCATGCCCTGAACAAGAATCCGTTGAATATATTTGCATATCTTTTGAAGAATATTTTTAATGAATTTCTTGAAAATCCGGAAAGCGATCCATGCACTTGGACATTCCAAGTATGTTGGAATGTCTTGAAATTGTACTCAGTCATAGTCAACAACGCCCTGAACAAGAATCCATTGAAAATATTTGCATATCTCTTAAGGAATATTTTTAATGAATTTTTGAAAATGAGGAAAGTCTGTGCACTTAGGCAGTGACTTAACTTTTTATTCAAAAAAGACCCCAAAAGTATCTTGGAATGTCTTGAAATTGTACACAGTCATAGTCAAGCATGCCCTGAACAAGAATCCGTTGAATATATTTGCATATCTCTTGAAGAATATTTTTAATGAACTTTTGAAAATCAGGAAAGCGATCCATGCACTTGGACATTCCAAGTATGTTGGAATGTCTTGAAATTGTACTCAGTCATAGTCAACGACGCCCTGAACAAGAATCCGTTGAAAATATTTGCATATCGCTTAAGGAATATTTTTAATGAATTTTTGAAAATCAGGAAAGCGATCCATGCACTTAGGCAGTGACTTAACTTTTTTGTCAAAAAAGACCCCAAAAGTATCTTGAAATGTCTTGAAATTGTACACAGTCATAGTCAAGCATGCCCTGAACAAGAATCCGTTGAATATATTTGCATATCTCTTGAAGAATATTTTAAATGAATTTTTGAAAATCCGAAAAGCGATCCATGCACTTGGACATTCCAAGTATGTTGGAATGTCTTTAAATTGTACTCAGTCATAGTCAACGACGCCCTGAACAAGAATCAATTGAAAATATTTGCATATCTCTTAAGGAATATTTTTAATGAATTTTTGAAAATGAGGAAAGTCTGTGCACTTAGGCAGTGACTTAACTTTTTATTCAAAAAAGACCCCAAAAGTATCTTGGAATGTCTTGAAATTGTACACAGTCATAGTCAAGCATGCCCTGAACAAGAATCCGTTGAATATATTTGCATATCTCTTGAAGAATATTTTTAATGAACTTTTGAAAATCAGGAAAGCGATCCATGCACTTGGACATTCCAAGTATGTTGGAATGTCTTGAAATTGTACTCAGTCATAGTCAACGACGCCCTGAACAAGAATCCGTTGAAAATATTTGCATATCGTTTAAGGAATATTTTTAAAGAATTTCTGAAAATCAGGAAAGCGATCCATGCACTTAGGCAGTGACTTAACTTTTTCGTCAAAAAAGACCCCAAAAGTATCTTGGAATGTCTTGAAATTGTACACAGTCATAGTCAAGCATGCCCTGAACAAGAATCCGTTGAATATATTTGCATATCTCTTGAAGAATATTTTTAATGAATTTTTGAAAATCCGGAAAGCGATCCATGCACTTAGGCAGTGACTTAACTTTTTCGTCAAAAAAGACCCCAAAAGTATCTTGGAATGTCTTGAAATTGTACACAGTCATAGTCAAGCATGCCCTGAACAAGAAACCGTTGAATATATTTGCATATCTCTGGAAGAATATTTTTAATGAATTTTTGAAAATCCGGAAAGCGATCCATGCACTTGGACATTCCAAGTATGTTGGAATGTCTTGAAATTGTACTCAGTCATAGTCAACAACGCCCTGAACAAGAATCCATTGAAAATATTTGCATATCTCTTAAGGAACATTTTTAATGAATTTTTGAAAATGAGGAAAGTCTGTGCACTTAGGCAGTGACTTAACTTTTTATTCAAAAAAGACCCCAAAAGTATCTTGGAATGTCTTGAAATTGTACACAGTCATAGTCAAGCATGCCCTGAACAAGAATCCGTTGAATATATTTGCATATCTCTTGAAGAATATTTTTAATGAACTTTTGAAAATCAGGAAAGCGATCCATGCACTTGGACATTCCAAGTATGTTGGAATGTCTTGAAATTGTACTCAGTCATAGTCAACGACGCCTTGAACAAGAATCCGTTGAAAATATTTGCATATCGCTTAAGGAATATTTTTAATGAATTTTTGAAAATCAGGAAAGCGATCCATGCACTTAGGCAGTGACTTAACTTTTTATTCAAAAAAGACCCCAAAAGTATCTTGGAATGTCTTGAAATTGTACACAGTCATAGTCAAGCATGCCCTGAACAAGAATCCGTTGAATATATTTGCATATCTCTTGAAGAATATTTTTAATGAATTTTTGAAAATCCGAAAAGCGATCCATGCACTTGGACATTCCAAGTATGTTGGAATGTCTTGAAATTTTACTCAGTCATATTCAACGACGCCCTGAACAAGAATCAATTGAAAATATTTGCATATCTCTTAAGGAATATTTTTAATGAATTTTTGAAAATGAGGAAAGTCTGTGCACTTCGGCAGTGACTTAACTTTTTATTCAAAAAAAGACCCCAAAAGTATCTTGGAATGTCTTGAAATTGTACACAGTCATAGTCAAGCATGCCCTGAACAAGAATCCGTTGAATATATTTGCATATCTCTTGAAGAATATTTTTAATGAACTTTTGAAAATCAGGAAAGCGATCCATGCACTTGGACATTCCAAGTATATTGGAATGTCTTGAAATTGTACTCAGTCATAGTCAACGATGCCCTGAACAAGAATCCGTTGAAAATATTTGCATATCGCTTCAGGAATATTTTAAATGAATTTTTGAAAATCAGGAAAGCGATCCATGCACTTGGACATTCCAAGTATGTTGGAATGTCTTGAAATTGTACTCAGTCATAGTCAACGACGCCCTGAACAAGAATCCGTTGAAAATATTTGCATATCGCTTAAGGAATATTTTTAATGAATTTTTGAAAATCAGGAAAGCGATCCATGCACTTAGGCAGTGACTCAACTTTTTCGTCAAAAAAGACCCCAAAAGTATCTTGGAATGTCTTGAAATTGTACACAGTCATAGTCAAGCATGCCCTGAACAAGAAACCGTTGAATATATTTGCATATCTCTTGAAGAATATTTTTAATGAACTTTTGAAAATCCGGAAAGCGATCCATGCACTTGGACATTCCAAGTATGTTGGAATGTCTTGAAATTGTACTCAGTCATAGTCAACGACGCCCTGAACAAGAATCCGTTGAAAAGATTTGCATATCTCTTGAAGAATATTTTTAATGAATTTTTGAAAATCCGAAAAGCGATCCATGCACTTGGACATTCCAAGTATGTTGGAATGTCTTGAAATTGTACTCAGTCATAGTCAACGACGCTCCGAACAAGAATCAATTGAAAATATTTGCATATCTCTTAAGGAATATTTTTAATGAATTTTTGAAAATGAGGAAAGTCTGTGCACTTAGGCAGTGACTTAACTTTTTTGTCAAAAAAGACCCCAAAAGTATCTTGGAATGTCTTGAAATTGTACACAGTCATAGTCAAGCATGCCCTGAACAAGAATCCGTTGAATATATTTGCATATCTCTTGAAGAATATTTTTAATGAACTTTTGAAAATCAGGAAAGCGATCCATGTACTTGGACATTCAAAGTATGTTGGAATGTCTTGAAATTGTACTCGGTCATAGTCAACGACGCCCTGAACAAGAATCCGTTGAAAATATTTGCATATCGCTTAAGGAATATTTTTAATGAATTTTTGAAAATCAAGAAAGCGATCCATGCACTTAGGCAGTGACTTAACTTTTTCGTCAAAAAAGACCCCAAAAGTATCTTGGAATGTCTTGAAATTGTACACAGTCATAGTCAAGCATGCCCTAAACAAGAATCCGTTGAATATATTTGCATATCTCTTGAAGAATATTTTTAATGAATTTTTGAAAATCCGAAAAGCGATCCATGCACTTGGACATTCCAAGTATGTTGGAATGTCTTGAAATTGTACTCAGTCATAGTCAACGACGCTCTGAACAAGAATCAATTGAAAATATTTGCATATCTCTTAAGGAATATTTTTAATGAATTTTTGAAAATGATGAAAGTCTGTGCACTTAAGCAGTGACTTAACTTTTTATTCAAAAAAGACCCCAAAAGTATCTTGGAATGTCTTGAAATTGTACACAGTCATAGTCAAGCATGCCCTGAACAAGAACCTGTTGAATATATTTGCATATCTCTTGAATAATATTTTTAATGAATTTTTGAAAATCCGGAAAGCGATCCATGCACTTAGGCAGTGACTTAACTTTTTCGTCAAAAAAGACCCCAAAAGTATCTTGGAATGTCTTGAAATTGTACACAGTCATAGTCAAGCATGCCCTGAACAAGAAACCGTTGAATATATTTGCATATCTCTTGAAGAATATTTTTAATGAACTTTTGAAAATCCGGAAAGCGATCCATGCACTTGGACATTCCAAGTATCTTGGAATGTCTTGAAATTGTACACAGTCATAGTCAAGCATGCCCTGAACAAGAAACCGTTGAATATATTTGCATATCTCTTGAAGAATATTTTTAATGAACTTTTTAAAATCCGGAAAGCGATCCATGCACTTAGGCAGTGACTTAACTTTTTCGTCAAAAAAGACCCCAAAAGTATCTTGGAATGTCTTGAAATTGTACACAGTCATAGTCAAGCATGCCCTGAACAAGAATCCATTGAATATATTTGCATATCTCTTGAAGAATATTTTTAATGAATTTTTGAAAATCCGAAAAGCGATCCATGCACTTGGACATTCCAAGTATGTTGGAATGTCTTGAAATTGTACTCAGTCATAGTCAACGACGCTCTGAACAAGAATCAATTGAAAATATTTGCATATCTCTTAAGGAATATTTTGAATGAATTTTTGAAAATGAGGAAAGTCTGTGCACTTAGGCAGTGACTTAACTTTTTTGTCAAAAAAGACCCCAAAAGTATCTTGGAATGTCTTGAAATTGTACACAGTCATAGTCAAGCATGCCCTGAACAAGAATCCGTTGAATATATTTGCATATCTCTTGAAGAATATTTTTAATGAACTTTTGAAAATCAGGAAAGCGATCCATGTACTTGGACATTCAAAGTATGTTGGAATGTCTTGAAATTGTACTCGGTCATAGTCAACGACGCCCTGAACAAGAATCCGTTGAAAATATTTGCATATCGCTTAAGGAATATTTTTAATGAATTTTTGAAAATCAGGAAAGCGATCCATGCACTTAGGCAGTGACTTAACTTTTTCGTCAAAAAAGACCCCAAAAGTATCTTGGAATGTCTTGAAATTGTACACAGTCATAGTCAAGCATGCCCTGAACAAGAATCCGTTGAATATATTTGCATATCTCTTGAAGAATATTTTTAATGAACTTTTGAAAATCAGGAAAGCGATCCATGCACTTGGACATTCCAAGTATGTTGGAATGTTTTGAAATTGTACTCAGTCATAGTCAACGACGCCCTGAACAAGAATCCGTTGAAAATATTTGCATATCGCTTAAGGAATATTTTTAATGAATTTTTGAAAATCAGGAAAGCGATCCATGCACTTAGGCAGTGACTTAACTTTTTATTCAAAAAAGACCCCAAAAGTATCTTGGAATGTCTTGAAATTGTACACAGTCATAGTCAAGCATGCCCTGAACAAGAATCCGTTGAATATATTTGCATATCTCTTGAAGAATATTTTTAATGAATTTTTGAAAATCCGAAAAGCGATCCATGCACTTGGACATTCCAAGTATGTTGGAATGTCTTGAAATTTTACTCAGTCATAGTCAACGACGCCCTGAACAAGAATCAATTGAAAATATTTGCATATCTCTTAAGGAATATTTTTAATGAATTTTTGAAAATGAGGAAAGTCTGTGCACTTCGGCAGTGACTTAACTTTTTATTCAAAAAAAGACCCCAAAAGTATCTTGGAATGTCTTGAAATTGTACACAGTCATAGTCAAGCATGCCCTGAACAAGAATCCGTTGAATATATTTGCATATCTCTTGAAGAATATTTTTAATGAACTTTTGAAAATCAGGAAAGCGATCCATGCACTTGGACATTCCAAGTATATTGGAATGTCTTGAAATTGTACTCAGTCATAGTCAACGATGCCCTGAACAAGAATCCGTTGAAAATATTTGCATATCGCTTCAGGAATATTTTAAATGAATTTTTGAAAATCAGGAAAGCGATCCATGCACTTGGACATTCCAAGTATGTTGGAATGTCTTGAAATTGTACTCAGTCATAGTCAACGACGCCCTGAACAAGAATCCGTTGAAAATATTTGCATATCGCTTAAGGAATATTTTTAATGAATTTTTGAAAATCAGGAAAGCGATCCATGCACTTAGGCAGTGACTCAACTTTTTCGTCAAAAAAGACCCCAAAAGTATCTTGGAATGTCTTGAAATTGTACACAGTCATAGTCAAGCATGCCCTGAACAAGAAACCGTTGAATATATTTGCATATCTCTTGAAGAATATTTTTAATGAACTTTTGAAAATCCGGAAAGCGATCCATGCACTTGGACATTCCAAGTATGTTGGAATGTCTTGAAATTGTACTCAGTCATAGTCAACGACGCCCTGAACAAGAATCCGTTGAAAATATTTGCATATCTCTTGAAGAATATTTTTAATGAATTTTTGAAAATCCGAAAAGCGATCCATGCACTTGGACATTCCAAGTATGTTGGAATGTCTTGAAATTGTACTCAGTCATAGTCAACGACGCTCCGAACAAGAATCAATTGAAAATATTTGCATATCTCTTAAGGAATATTTTTAATGAATTTTTGAAAATGAGGAAAGTCTGTGCACTTAGGCAGTGACTTAACTTTTTTGTCAAAAAAGACCCCAAAAGTATCTTGGTATGTCTTGAAATTGTACACAGTCATAGTCAAGCATGCCCTGAACAAGAATCCGTTGAATATATTTGCATATCTCTTGAAGAATATTTTTAATGAACTTTTGAAAATCAGGAAAGCGATCCATGTACTTGGACATTCAAAGTATGTTGGAATGTCTTGAAATTGTACTCGGTCATAGTCAACGACGCCCTGAACAAGAATCCGTTGAAAATATTTGCATATCGCTTAAGGAATATTTTTAATGAATTTTTGAAAATCAAGAAAGCGATCCATGCACTTAGGCAGTGACTTAACTTTTTCGTCAAAAAAGACCCCAAAAGTATCTTGGAATGTCTTGAAATTGTACACAGTCATAGTCAAGCATGCCCTAAACAAGAATCCGTTGAATATATTTGCATATCTCTTGAAGAATATTTTTAATGAATTTTTGAAAATCCGAAAAGCGATCCATGCACTTGGACATTCCAAGTATGTTGGAATGTCTTGAAATTGTACTCAGTCATAGTCAACGACGCTCTGAACAAGAATCAATTGAAAATATTTGCATATCTCTTAAGGAATATTTTTAATGAATTTTTGAAAATGATGAAAGTCTGTGCACTTAAGCAGTGACTTAACTTTTTATTCAAAAAAGACCCCAAAAGTATCTTGGAATGTCTTGAAATTGTACACAGTCATAGTCAAGCATGCCCTGAACAAGAACCTGTTGAATATATTTGCATATCTCTTGAATAATATTTTTAATGAATTTTTGAAAATCCGGAAAGCGATCCATGCACTTAGGCAGTGACTTAACTTTTTCGTCAAAAAAGACCCCAAAAGTATCTTGGAATGTCTTGAAATTGTACACAGTCATAGTCAAGCATGCCCTGAACAAGAAACCGTTGAATATATTTGCATATCTCTTGAAGAATATTTTTAATGAACTTTTGAAAATCCGGAAAGCGATCCATGCACTTGGACATTCCAAGTATCTTGGAATGTCTTGAAATTGTACACAGTCATAGTCAAGCATGCCCTGAACAAGAAACCGTTGAATATATTTGCATATCTCTTGAAGAATATTTTTAATGAACTTTTTAAAATCCGGAAAGCGATCCATGCACTTAGGCAGTGACTTAACTTTTTCGTCAAAAAAGACCCCAAAAGTATCTTGGAATGTCTTGAAATTGTACACAGTCATAGTCAAGCATGCCCTGAACAAGAATCCATTGAATATATTTGCATATCTCTTGAAGAATATTTTTAATGAATTTTTGAAAATCCGAAAAGCGATCCATGCACTTGGACATTCCAAGTATGTTGGAATGTCTTGAAATTGTACTCAGTCATAGTCAACGACGCTCTGAACAAGAATCAATTGAAAATATTTGCATATCTCTTAAGGAATATTTTGAATGAATTTTTGAAAATGAGGAAAGTCTGTGCACTTAGGCAGTGACTTAACTTTTTTGTCAAAAAAGACCCCAAAAGTATCTTGGAATGTCTTGAAATTGTACACAGTCATAGTCAAGCATGCCCTGAACAAGAATCCGTTGAATATATTTGCATATCTCTTGAAGAATATTTTTAATGAACTTTTGAAAATCAGGAAAGCGATCCATGTACTTGGACATTCAAAGTATGTTGGAATGTCTTGAAATTGTACTCGGTCATAGTCAACGACGCCCTGAACAAGAATCCGTTGAAAATATTTGCATATCGCTTAAGGAATATTTTTAATGAATTTTTGAAAATCAGGAAAGCGATCCATGCACTTAGGCAGTGACTTAACTTTTTCGTCAAAAAAGACCCCAAAAGTATCTTGGAATGTCTTGAAATTGTACACAGTCATAGTCAAGCATGCCCTGAACAAGAATCCGTTGAATATATTTGCATATCTCTTGAAGAATATTTTTAATGAACTTTTGAAAATCAGGAAAGCGATCCATGCACTTGGACATTCCAAGTATGTTGGAATGTCTTGAAATTGTACTCAGTCATAGTCAACGACGCCCTGAACAAGAATCCGTTAAAAATATTTGCATATCTCTTAAGGAATATTTTTAATGAATTTTTGAAAATCAGGAAAGCGATCCATGCACTTAGGCAGTGACTTAACTTTTTCGTCAAAAAAGACCCCAAAAGTATCTTGGAATGTCTTGAAATTGTACACAGTCATAGTCAAGCATGCCCTGAACAAGAATCCGTTGAATATATTTGCATATCTCTTGAAGAATATTTTTAATGAATTTTTGAAAGTCCGAAAAGCGATCCATGCACTTGGACATTCCAAGTATGTTGGAATGTCTTGAAATTGTACTCAGTCATAGTCAACGACGCTCTGAACAAGAATCAATTGAAAATATTTGCATATCTCTTAAGGAATATTTTTAATGAATTTTTGAAAATGAGGAAAGTCTGTGCACTTAGGCAGTGACTTAACTTTTTATTCAAAAAAGACCCCAAAAGTATCTTGGAATGTCTTGAAATTGTACACAGTCATAGTCAAGCATGCCCTGAACAAGAATCCGTTGAATATATTTGCATATCTCTTGAAGAATATTTTTAATGAACTTTTGAAAATCAGGAAAGCGATCCATGTACTTGGACATTCAAAGTATGTTGGAATGTCTTGAAATTGTACTCGGTCATAGTCAACGACTCCCTGAACAAGAATCCGTTGAAAATATTTGCATATCGCTTAAGGAATATTTTTAATGAATTTTTGAAAATCAGGAAAGCGATCCATGCACTTAGGCAGTGACTTAACTTTTTCGGCAAAAAAGACCCCAAAGGTATCTTGGAATGTCTTGAAATTGTACACAGTCATAGTCAAGCATGCCCTGAACAAGAATCCGTTGAATATATTTGCATATCTCTTGAAGAATATTTTTAATGAACTTTTGAAAATCAGGAAAGCGATCCATGCACTTGGACATTCCAAGTATGTTGGAATGTCTTGAAATTGTACTCAGTCATAGTCAACGACGCCCTGAACAAGAATCCGTTGAAAATATTTGCATATCGCTTAAGGAATATTTTTAATGAATTTTTGAAAATCAGGAAAGCGATCCATGCACTTAGGCAGTGACTTAACTTTTTTGTCAAAAAAGACCCCAAAAGTATCTTGGAATGTCTTGAAATTGTACACAGTCATAGTCAAGCATGCCCTGAACAAGAATCCGTTGAATATATTTGCATATCTCTTGAAGAATATTTTTAAAGAATTTCTGAAAATCAGGAAAGCGATCCATGCACTTAGGCAGTGACTTAACTTTTTCGTCAAAAAAGACCCCAAAAGTATCTTGGAATGTCTTGAAATTGTACACAGTCATAGTCAAGAATGCCCTGAACAAGAATCCGTTGAATATATTTGCATATCTCTTGAAGAATATTTTTAATGAATTTTTGAAAATCCGGAAAGCGATCCATGCACTTGGACATTCCAAGTATGTTGGAATGTCTTGAAATTGTACTCGGTCATACTCAACGACGCCCTGAACAAGAATCCATTGAAAATATTTGCATATCTCTTAAGGAATATTTTTAATGAATTTTTGAAAATGATGAAAGTCTGTGCACTTAGGCAGTGACTTAACTTTTTATCCAAAAAAGACCCCAAAGGTATCTTGGAATGTCTTGAAATTGTACACAGTCATAGTCAAGCATGCCCTGAACAAGAATCCGTTGAATATATTTGCATATCTCTTGAAGAATATTTTTAATGAACTTTTGAAAATCAGGAAAGTGATCCATGCACTTGGACATTCCAAGTATGTTGGAATGTCTTGAAATTGTACTCAGTCATAGTCAACGACGCCCTGAACAAGAATCCGTTGAAAATATTTGCATATCGCTTAAGGAATATTTTTAATGAATTTTTGAAAATCAGGAAAGCGATCCATGCACTTAGGCAGTGACTTAACTTTTTTGTCAAAAAAGACCCCAAAAGTATCTTGGAATGTCTTGAAATTGTACACAGTCATAGTCAAGCATGCCCTGAACAAGAATCCGTTGAATATATTTGCATATCTCTTGAAGAATATTTTTAATGAACTTTTGAAAATCAGGAAATTGATCCATGCACTTGGACATTCCAAGTATGTTGGAATGTCTTGAAATTGTACTCAGTCATAGTCAACGACGCCCTGAACAAGAATCCGTTGAAAATATTTGCATATCGCTTAAGGAATATTTTTAATGAATTTTTGAAAATCAGGAAAGCGATCCATGCACTTAGGCAGTGACTTAACTTTTTCGTCAAAAAAGACCCCAAAAGTATCTTGGAATGTCTTGAAATTGTACACAGTCATAGTCAAGCATGCCCTGAACAAGAAGCTGTTGAATATATTTGCATATCTCTTGAAGAATATTTTTAATGAATTTTTGAAAATCCGGAAAGCTATCCATGCACTTGGACATTCCAAGTAAGTTGGAATGTCTTGAAATTGTACTCAGTCATAGTCAACGACGCCCTGAACAAGAATCTATTGAAAATATTTGCATATCTCTTAAGGAATATTTTTAATGAATTTTTGAAAATGAGGAATTTCTGTGCACTTAGGCAGTGACTTAACTTTTTATTCAAAAAAGACCCCAAAAGTATCTTGGAATGTCTTGAAATTGTAGACAGTCATAGTCAAGCATGCCCTGAACAAGAATCCGTTGAATATATTTGCATATCGCTTAAGGAATATTTTTAATGAATTTTTGAAAATCAGGAAAGCGATCCATGCACTTGGACATTCCAAGTATGTTGGAATGTCTTGAAATTGTACTCAGTCATAGTCAACGACGCCCTGAACAAGAATCCGTTGAAAATATTTGCATATCGCTTCAGGAATATTTTAAATGAATTTTTGAAAATCAGGAAAGCGATCCATGCACTTAGGTAGTGACTTAACTTTTTTGTCAAAAAAGACCCCAAAAGTATCTTGGAATGTCTTGAAATTGTTCACAGTCATAGTCAAGCATGCCCTGAACAAGAATCCGTTGAATATATTTGCATATCTCTTGAAGAATATATTTAATGAACTTTTGAAAATCAGGAAAGCGATCCATGTACTTGGACATTCAAAGTATGTTGGAATGTCTTGAAATTGTACTCGGTCACAGTCAACGACGCCCTGAACAAGAATCCATTGAAAATATTTGCATATCTCTTAAGGAATATTTTTAATGAATTTTTGAAAATGATGAAAGTCTGTGCACTTAGGCAGTGACTTAACTTTTTATTCAAAAAAGACCACAAAGGTATCTTGGAATGTCTTGAAATTGTACACAGTCATAGTCAAGCATGCCCTGAACAAGAATCCGTTGAATATATTTGCATATCTCTTGAAGAATATTTTTAATGAACTTTTGAAAATCAGGAAAGCGATCCATGCACTTGGACATTCCAAGTATGTTGGAATGTCTTGAAATTGTACTCAGTCATAGTCAACGACGCCCTGAACAAGAATCCGTTGAAAATATTTGCATATCGCTTAAGGAATATTTTTAATGAATTTTTGAAAATCAGGAAAGCGATCCATGCACTTAGGCAGTGACTTAACTTTTTTGTCAAAAAAGACCCCAAAAGTATCTTGGAATGTCTTGAAATTGTACACAGTCATAGTCAAGCATGCCCTGAACAAGAATCCGTTGAATATATTTGCATATCTCTTGAAGAATATTTTTAATGAACTTTTGAAAATCAGGAAAGCGATCCATGCACTTGGACATTCCAAGTATGTTGGAATGTCTTGAAATTGTACTCAGTCATAGTCAACGACGCCCTGAACAAAAATCCGTTGAAAATATTTGCATATCGTTTAAGGAATATTTTTAAAGAATTTCTGAAAATCAGGAAAGCGATCCATGCACTTAGGCAGTGACTTAACTTTTTCGTCAAAAAAGACCCCAAAAGTATCTTGGAATGTCTTGAAATTGTACACAGTCATAGTCAAGAATGCCCTGAACAAGAATCCGTTGAATATATTTGCATATCTCTTGAAGAATATTTTTAATGAATTTTTGAAAATCCGGAAAGCGATCCATGCACTTGGACATTCCAAGTATGTTGGAATGTCTTGAAATTGTACTCGGTCATAGTCAACGACGCCCTGAACAAGAATCCATTGAAAATATTTGCATATCTCTTAAGGAATATTTTTAATGAATTTTTGAAAATGATGAAAGTCTGTGCACTTAGGCAGTGACTTAACTTTTTATTCAAAAAAGACCCCAAAGGTATCTTGGAATGTCTTGAAATTGTACACAGTCATAGTCAAGCATGCCCTGAACAAGAATCCGTTGAATATATTTGCATATCTCTTGAAGAATATTTTTAATGAACTTTTGAAAATCAGGAAAGCGATCCATGCACTTGGACATTCCAAGTATGTTGGAATGTCTTGAAATTGTACTCAGTCATAGTCAACGACGCCCTGAACAAGAATCCGTTGAAAATATTTGCATATCGCTTAAGGAATATTTTTAATGAATTTTTGAAAATCAGGAAAGCGATCCATGCACTTAGGCAGTGACTTAACTTTTTTGTCAAAAAAGACCCCAAAAGTATCTTGGAATGTCTTGAAATTGTACACAGTCATAGTCAAGCATGCCCTGAACAAGAATCCGTTGAATATATTTGCATATCTCTTGAAGAATATTTTTAATGAATTTTTGAAAATCCGAAAAGCGATCCATGCACTTGGACATTCCAAGTATGTTGGAATGTCTTGAAATTGTACTCAGTCATAGTCAACGACGCCCTGAACAAGAATCAATTGAAAATATTTGCATATCTCTTAAGGAATATTTTAAATGAATTTTTGAAAATGAGGAAAGTCTGTGCACTTAGGCAGTGACTTAACTTTTTATTCAAAAAAGACCCCAAAAGTATCTTGGAATGTCTTGAAATTGTACACAGTCATAGTCAAGCATGCCCTGAACAAGAATCCGTTGAATATATTTGCATATCTCTTGAAGAATATTTTTAATGAACTTTTGAAAATCAGGAAAGCGATCCATGCACTTGGACATTCCAAGTATGTTGGAATGTCTTGAAATTGTACTCAGTCATAGTCAACGACGCCCTGAACAAGAATCCGTTGAAAATATTTGCATATCGTTTAAGGAATATTTTTAAAGAATTTCTGAAAATCAGGAAAGCGATCCATGCACTTAGGCAGTGACTTAACTTTTTCGTCAAAAAAGACCCCAAAAGTATCTTGGAATGTCTTGAAATTGTACACAGTCATAGTCAAGAATGCCCTGAACAAGAATCCGTTGAATATATTTGCATATCTCTTGAAGAATATTTTTAATGAATTTTTGAAAATCCGGAAAGCGATCCATGCACTTGGACATTCCAAGTATGTTGGAATGTCTTGAAATTGTACTCGGTCATAGTCAACGACGCCCTGAACAAGAATCCATTGAAAATATTTGCATATCTCTTAAGGAATATTTTTAATGAATTTTTGAAAATGATAAAAGTCTGTGCACTTAGGCAGTGACTTAACTTTTTATTCAAAAAAGACCCCAAAGGTATCTTGGAATGTCTTGAAATTGTACACAGTCATAGTCAAGCATGCCCTGAACAAGAATCCGTTGAATATATTTGCATATCTCTTGAAGAATATTTTTAATGAACTTTTGAAAATCAGGAAAGCGATCCATGCACTTGGACATTCCAAGTATGTTGGAATGTCTTGAAATTGTACTCAGTCATAGTCAACGACGCCCTGAACAAGAATCCGTTGAAAATATTTGCATATCGCTTAAGGAATATTTTTAATGAATTTTTGAAAATCAGGAAAGCGATCCATGCACTTAGGCAGTGACTTAACTTTTTTGTCAAAAAAGACCCCAAAAGTATCTTGGAATGTCTTGAAATTGTACACAGTCATAGTCAAGCATGCCCTGAACAAGAATCCGTTGAATATATTTGCATATCTCTTGAAGAATATTTTTAATGAATTTTTGAAAATCCGAAAAGCGATCCATGCACTTGGACATTCCAAGTATGTTGGAATGTCTTTAAATTGTACTCAGTCATAGTCAACGACGCCCTGAACAAGAATCAATTGAAAATATTTGCATATCTCTTAAGGAATATTTTTAATGAATTTTTGAAAATGAGGAAAGTCTGTGCACTTAGGCAGTGACTTAACTTTTTATTCAAAAAAGACCCCAAAAGTATCTTGGAATGTCTTGAAATTGTACACAGTCATAGTCAAGCATGCCCTGAACAAGAATCCGTTGAATATATTTGCATATCTCTTGAAGAATATTTTTAATGAACTTTTGAAAATCAGGAAAGCGATCCATGCACTTGGACATTCCAAGTATGTTGGAATGTCTTGAAATTGTACTCAGTCATAGTCAACGACGCCCTGAACAAGAATCCGTTGAAAATATTTGCATATCGTTTAAGGAATATTTTTAAAGAATTTCTGAAAATCAGGAAAGCGATCCATGCACTTAGGCAGTGACTTAACTTTTTCGTCAAAAAAGACCCCAAAAGTATCTTGGAATGTCTTGAAATTGTACACAGTCATAGTCAAGAATGCCCTGAACAAGAATCCGTTGAATATATTTGCATATCTCTTGAAGAATATTTTTAATGAATTTTTGAAAATCCGGAAAGCGATCCATGCACTTGGACATTCCAAGTATGTTGGAATGTCTTGAAATTGTACTCAGTCATAGTCAACGACGCCCTGAACAAGAATCCGTTGAAAATATTTGCATATCGCTTAAGGAATATTTTTAATGAATTTTTGAAAATCAGGAAAGTGATCCATGCACTTAGGCAGTGACTTAACTTTTTCGTCAAAAAAGACCCCAAAAGTATCTTGGAATGTCTTGAAATTGTACACAGTCATAGTCAAGCATGCCCTGAACAAGAATCCGTTGAATATATTTGCATATCTCTTGAAGAATATTTTTAATGAACTTTTGAAAATCAGGAAAGCGATCCATGCACTTGGACATTCCAAGTATGTTAGAATGTCTTGAAATTGTACTCAGTCATAGTCAACAACGCCCTGAACAAGAATCCGTTGAAAATATTTGCATATCGTTTAAGGAATTTTTTTTAAGAATTTCTGAAAATCAGGAAAGCGATCCATGCACTTAGGCAGTGATTTAACTTTTTCGTCAAAAAAGACCCCAAAAGTATCTTGGAATGTCTTGAAATTGTACACAGTCATAGTCAAGCATGCCCTGAACAAGAATCCGTTGAATATATTTGCATATCTCTTGAAGAATATTTTTAATGAATTTTTGAAAATCAGGAAAGCGATCCATGCACTTGGACATTCCAAGTATGTTGGAATGTCTTGAAATTGTACTCAGTCATAGTCAACGACGCCCTGAACAAGAATCCGTTGAAAATATTTGCATATCGCTTAAGGAATATTTTTAATGAATTTTTGAAAATCAGGAAAGCGATCCATGCATTTAGGCAGTGACTTAACTTTTTATTCAAAAAAGACCCCAAAAGTATCTTGGAATGTCTTGAAATTGTACACAGTCATAGTCAAGCATGCCCTGAACAAGAATCTGTTGAATATATTTGCATATCTCTTGAAGAATATTTTGAATGAACTTTTGAAAATCAGGAAATTGATCCATGCACTTGGACATTCCAAGTATGTTGGAATGTCTTGAAATTGTACTCGGTCATAGTCAACGACGCCCTGAACAAGAATCCATTGAAAATATTTGCATATCGCTTAAGGAATATTTTTAATGAATTTTTGAAAATGATGAAAGTCTGTGCACTTAGGCAGTGACTTAACTTTTTATTCAAAAAAGACCCCAAAAGTATCTTGGAATGTCTTGAAATTGTACACAGTCATAGTCAAGCTTGCCCTGAACAAGAATCCGTTGAATATATTTGCATATCTCTTGAAGAATATTTTAAATGAACTTTTGAAAATCAGGAAAGCGATCCATGCACTTGGACATTCCAAGTATGTTGGAATGTCTTGAAATTGTACTCAGTCATAGTCAACGACGCCCTGAACAAGAATCCATTGAAAATATTTGCATATCGTTTAAGGAATATTTTTAAAGAATTTTTGAAAATGATGAAAGTCTGTGCACTTAGGCAGTGACTTAACTTTTTATTCAAAAAAGACCCCAAAGGTATCTTGGAATGTCTTGAAATTGTACACAGTCATAGTCAAGCATGCCCTGAACAAGAATCCGTTGAATATATTTGCATATCTCTTGAAGAATATTTTTAATGAACTTTTGAAAATCAGGAAAGCGATCCATGCACTTGGACATTCCAAGTATGTTGGAATGTTTTGAAATTGTACTCAGTCATAGTCAACGACGCCCTGAACAAGAATCCATTGAAAATATTTGCATATCGCTTAAGGAATATTTTTAATGAATTTTTGAAAATCAGGAAAGCGATCCATGCACTTCGGCAGTGACTTAACTTTTTCGTCAAAAAAGACCCCAAAAGTATCTTGGAATGTCTTGAAATTGTACACAGTCATAGTCAAGCATGCCCTGAACAAGAATCGGTTGAATATATTTGCATATCTCTTGAAGAATATTTTTAATGAATTTTTGAAAATCCGGAAAGCGATCCATGCACTTGGACATTCCAAGTATGTTGGAATGTCTTGAAATTGTACTCAGTCATAGTCAACGACGCCCTGAACAAGAATCCGTTGAAAATATTTGCATATCGCTTAAGGAATATTTTTAATGAATTTTTGAAAATCAGGAAAGCGGTCCATGCACTTAGGCAGTGACTTAACTTTTTTGTCAAAAAAGACCCCAAAAGTATCTTGGAATGTCTTGAAATTGTACACAGTCATAGTCAAGCATGCCCTGAACAAGAATCCGTTGAATATATTTGCATATCTCTTGAAGAATATTTTTAATGAATTTTTGAAAATCCAAAAAGCGATCCATGCACTTGGACATTCCAAGTATGTTGGAATGTCTTGAAATTGTACTCAGTCATAGTCAACGACGCCCTGAACAAGAATCAATTGAAAATATTTGCATATCTCTTAAGGAATATTTTTAATGAATTTTTGAAAATGAGGAAAGTCTGTGCACTTAGGCAGTGACTTAACTTTTTATTCAAAAAAGACCCCAAAAGTATCTTGGAATGTCTTGAAATTGTACACAGTCATAGTCAAGCATGCCCTGAACAAGAATCCGTTGAATATATTTGCATATCTCTTGAAGAATATTTTTAATGAACTTTTGAAAATCAGGAAAGCGATCCATGCACTTGGACATTCCAAGTATGTTGGAATGTCTTGAAATTGTACTCAGTCATAGTCAACGATGCCCTGAACAAGAATCCGTTGAAAAAATTTGCATATCGTTTAAGGAATATTTTTAAAGAATTTCTGAAAATCAGGAAAGCGATCCATGCACTTAGGCAGTGACTTAACTTTTTCGTCAAAAAAGACCCCAAAAGTATCTTTGAATGTCTTGAAATTGTACTCAGTCATAGTCAACAACGCCCTGAACAAGAATCCATTGAAAATATTTGCATATCTCTTAAGGAATATTTTTAATGAATTTTTGAAAATGAGGAAAGTCTGTGCACTTAGGCAGTGACTTAACTTTTTATTCAAAAAAGACCCCAAAAGTATCTTGGAATGTCTTGAAATTGTACACAGTCATAGTCAAGCATGCCCTGAACAAGAATCCGTTGAATATATTTGCATATCTCTTGAAGAATATTTTTAATGAATTTTTGAAAATCAGAAAAGCGATCCATGCACTTGGACATTCCAAGTATGTTGGAATGTCTTGAAATTGTACTCAGTCATAGTCAACGACGCCCTGAACAAGAATCAATTGAAAATATTTGCATATCTCTTAAGGAATATTTTTAATGAATTTTTGAAAATGAGGAAAGTCTGTGCACTTCGGCAGTGACTTAACTTTTTATTCAAAAAAGACCCCAAAAGTATCTTGCAATGTCTTGAAATTGTACACAGTCATAGTCAAGCATGCCCTGAACAAGAATCCGTTGAATATATTTGCATATCTCTTGAAGAATATTTTTAATGAACTTTTGAAAATCAGGAAAGCGATCCATGCACTTGGACATTCCAAGTATGTTGGAATGTCTTGAAATTGTACTCAGTCATAGTCAACGACACCCTGAACAAGAATCCATTGAAAATATTTGCATATTGTTTAAGGAATATTTTTAAAGAATTTCTGAAAATCAGGAAAGCGATCCATGCACTTAGGCAGTGACTTAACTTTTTATTCAAAAAAGACCCCAAAAGTATCTTGGAATGTCTTGAAATTGTACACAGTCATAGTCAAGCATGCCCTGAACAAGAATCCGTTGAATATATTTGCATATCTCTTGAAGAATATTTTTAATGAACTTTTGAAAATCAGGAAATTGATCCATGCACTTGGACATTCCAAGTATGTTGGAATGTCTTGAAATTGTACTCAGTCATAGTCAACGACGCCCTGAACAAGAATCCGTTGAAAATATTTGCATATCGCTTAAGGAATATTTTTAATGAATTTTTGAAAATGAGGAATTTCTGTGCACTTAGGCAGTGACTTAACTTTTTATTCAAAAAAGACCCCAAAAGTATCTTGGAATGTCTTGAAATTGTACTCAGTCATAGTCAACGACGCCCTGAACAAGAATCCGTTGAAAATATTTGCATATCGCTTCAGGGATATTTTAAATGAATTTTTGAAAATCAGGAAAGCGATCCATGCACTTAGGCAGTGACTTAACTTTTTTGACAAAAAAGACCCCAAAAGTATCTTGGAATGTCTTGAAATTGTACACAGTCATAGTCAACGACGATCTGAACAAGAATCAATTGAAAATATTTGCATATCTCTTAAGGAATATTTTTAATGAATTTTTGAAAATGAGGAAAGCGATCCATGCACTTGGACATTCCAAGTATGTTGGAATGTCTTGAAATTGTACTCAGTCATAGTCAACGACGCCCTGAACAAGAATCCATTGAAAATATTTGCATATCTCTTAAGGAATATTTTTAATGAATTTTTGAAAATGAGGAAAGTCTGTGCACTTAGGCAGTGACTTAACTTTTTATTCAAAAAAGACCCCAAAAGTATCTTTGAATGTCTTGAAATTGTACACAGTCATAGTCAAGCATGCCCTGAACAAGAATCCGTTGAATATATTTGCATATCTCTTAAGGAATATTTTTAATGAATTTCTGAAAATGAGGAAAGTCTGTGCACTTAGGCAGTGACTTAACTTTTTATTCAAAAAAGACCCCAAAAGTATCTTGGAATGTCTTGAAATTGTACACAGTCATAGTCAAGCATGCCCTGAACAAGAATCCGTTGAATATATTTGCATATCTCTTGAAGAATATTTTTATAGAATTTTTGAAAATCCGGAAAGCGATCCATGCACTTGGACATTCCAAGTATGTTGGAATGTCTTGAAATTGTACACAGTCATAGTCAAGCATGCCCTGAACAAGAATCCATTAAAAATATTTGCAAATCTCTTAAGGAATATTTTTAATGAATTTCTGAAAATGAGGAAAGTCTGTGCACTTAGGCAGTGACTTAACTTT
Organism: Microchirus variegatus; assembly: GCF_963457635.1. Classification (NCBI taxonomy): domain Eukaryota; kingdom Metazoa; phylum Chordata; class Actinopteri; order Pleuronectiformes; family Soleidae; genus Microchirus; species Microchirus variegatus. The sequence goes on from NW_028154777.1 coordinate 94,060, forward strand.
TTATTCAAAAAAGACCCCAAAAGTATCTTGGAATGTCTTGAAATTGTACACAGTCATAGTCAAGCATGCCCTGAACAAGAATCCGTTGAATATATTTGCATATCTCTTGAAGAATATTTTTATAGAATTTTTGAAAATCCGGAAAGTGATCCATGCACTTGGACATTCCAAGTATGTTGGAATGTCTTGAAATTGTACTCGGTCATAGTCAACGACGCCCTGAACAAGAATCCATTAAAAATATTTGCAAATCTCTTAAGGAATATTTTTAATGAATTTTTGAAAAGGAGGAAAGTCTGTGCACTTAGGCAGTGACTTAACTTTTTATTCAAAAAAGACCCCAAAAGTATCTTGGAATGTCTTGAAATTGTACACAGTCATAGTCAAGCATGTCCTGAACAAGAATCCGTTGAATATATTTGCATATCTCTTGAAGAATATTTTTATAGAACTTTTGAAAATCAGGAAAGCGATCCATGCATTTGGACATTCCAAGTATGTTGGAATGTCTTGAAATTGTACTCAGTCATAGTCAACGACGCCCTGAACAAGAATCCGTTGTAAATATTTGCATATCGCTTAAGGAATATTTTTAATGAATTTTTGAAAATCAGGAAAGCGATCGATGCACTTAGGCAGTGACTTAACTTTTTTGTCAAAAAAGACCCCAAAAGCATCTTGGAATGTCTTGAAATTGTACACAGTCATAGTCAAGCATGCCCTGAACAAGAATCCGTTGAATATATTTGCACATCTCTTGAAGAATATTTTTAATGAATTTTTGAAAATCCGGAAAGCGATCCATGCACTTGGACATTCCAAGTATGTTGGAATGTCTTGAAATTGTACTCAGTCATAGTCAACGACACCCTGAACAAGAATCCGTTGAAAATATTTGCATATCTCTTAAGGAATATTTTTAATGAATTTTTGAAAATCCGGAAAGCGATCCATGCACTTGGACATTCCAAGTATGTTGGAATGTCTTGAAATTGTACTCAGTCATAGTCAACGACACCCTGAACAAGAATCCGTTGAAAATATTTGCATATCTCTTAAGGAATATTTTTAATTAATTTTTGAAAATCCGGAAAGCGATCCATGCACTTGGACATTCCAAGTATGTTGGAATGTCTTGAAATTGTACTCAGTCATAGTCAACGACACCCTGAACAAGAATCCGTTGAAAATATTTGCATATCGCCTAACCAATATTTTAAATGAATTTTTGAAAATCAGGAAAGCGAACCATGCACTTACGCAGTGACTTAACTTTTTTGTCAAAAAAGACCCCAAAAGTATCTTGGAATGTCTTGAAATTGTACACAGTCATAGTCAAGCATGCCCTGAACAAGAATCCGTTGAATATATTTGCATATCTCTTGAAGAATATTTTTAATGAACTTTTGAACATGACATAGTTTGGCATGGGTTAACCCATGTCATGACAAACATGACATGTTTGTCCACTAGAGGGCAGTTTGAAGAACCAAGCAGCCATGAATCAGATTTGACCTTACTTGTAATGTCAAACTTGTCCACTAGAGGGCAGTTGAAATAATTAAGTATCCATACATTAAATTTGAGCTTACATGTAATGACACCTTTATCCACTAAAGGGCAGTTCCAAGAATTTAGCATGCCATAAATCAGATTTGAGCTTACATGTAATGACACATTTGTCCACCAGAGGGCAGTCTGACCAATCCAGCAGCCATAAATCAGATTTGACCTTACTTGCAATGTCAAACTTGTCCACTAGAGGGCAGTTGAAATAATTAGGTATCCATACATCAAATTTGAGCTTACATGCAATGACACCTTTATCCACTAGAGAGCAGTCTGAAGAATTTAGCATGCCATAAATCAGATTTGAGCTTACATGTAATGACACCTTTATCCACTAGAGAGCAGTCTGAAGAATTTAGCATGCCATAAATCAGATTTGAGCTTACATGTAGTGACACATTTGTCCACCAGAGGGCAGTCTGACCAATCCAGCAGCCATAAATCAGATTTGACCTTACTTGTAATGTCAAACTTGTCCACTAGATGGCAGTTGAAATAATAAAGCAGCTATAAATCAGATTTGACATAACATATAATGACATGTTTGTCCACCAGAGGGCAGTTGAAATAATTTAGTATCCATAAATCAAATTTGAGCGTGCATGTAATGACATGTTTATCCACCAGAGGGCAGTCTGAAGAATCCAGCAGCCAAAAGTCAAATTTGACCTTACATGTAATGACACCTTTATCCACTAGAGGGCAGTCTGAAGAATTTAACAGCCATAAATCAGATTTGAGCTTACATGTAATGACACATTTGTCCACCAGAGGGCAGTCTGACCAATCCAGCAGCCATAAATCAGATTTGACCTTACTTGTGATGTCAAACTTGTCCACTAGAGGGCAGTTGAAATAATTAAGCAGCTATAAATCAAATTTGAGCGTGCATGTAATGACATGTTTATCCACCAGAGGGCAGTCTGAAGAATCCAGCAGCCAAAAGTCAAATTTGACCTTACATGTAATGACACCTTTATCCACTAGAGGGCAGTCTGAAGAATTTAACAGCCATAAATCAGATTTGAGCTTACATGTAATGACACATTTGTCCACCAGAGGGCAGTCTGACCAATCCAGCAGCCATAAATCAGATTTGACCTTACTTGTAATGTCAAACTTGTCCACTAGAGGGCAGTTGAAATAATTTATCAGCTATAAATCAAATTTGAGCGTGCATGTAATGACATGTTTATCCACCAGAGGGCAGTCTGAAGAATCCAGCAGCCAAAAGTCAAATTTGACCTTACATGTAATGACATCTTTTTCCACTAGAGGGCAGTCTGAAGAATTTAGCAGCCATAAATCAGATTTGACCTTACATGTAATAACACATTTGTCCACCAGAGGGCAGTCTGACCAATCCAGCACCCATAAATCAGATTTGAACTTACTTGTAATGTCAAACTTGTCCACTAGAGGGCAGTTGAAATAATTAAGTATCCATACATCAAATTTGAGCTTACATGTAACGACATGTTTGTCCACTAGAGGGCAGTTTGAAGAACCCAGCAGCCATGAATCAGATTTGACCTTACTTGTAATGTCAAACTTGTCCACTAGAGGGCAGTTGAAATAATTAAGTATCCATACATCAAATTTGAGCTTACATGTAATGACACCTTTATCCACTAGAGGGCAATTTGAAGAACCCAGCAGCCATGAATCAGATTTGACCTTACTTGTAATGTCAAACTTGTCCAATAGAGGGCAGTCTGAATAATTCAGCAGCCATAAATCAAATGTGACCCTCCTTGTAAAAACACATTGGTTCACCAGGAAGCTGTTACACCATGTGAACCAATCCATTACCCATAATGCTTTGTTAAAACTTAAAAGTGAAGAAAACAGTGTCAGCCAATCGGCTTTTTCAGCCAATCAGCTGACGATCACAGAGAATACACATGGCTAATTGTACGGAGAGAGAGAGAGAGAGACAGGGAGAGGGAGAGAGAGTGTGTCGAATGTCCAGCGTATGTGTGCAGTGCGAAATTAAAGCGTGAATATCATCAAAGCAGTCATCATCAAAGCTTTGTTTGACAAAGGAAGACAAAGAGAAAAGGACAATAAGTCTGTGGCTGAGCAGCTTCTTCACGGACAAGGACAGCGAACGTACAGAGACTGCTGTGTGTGGACTGTTAGCATTTTAAGCTAGCGATCTTTATGCTAACGTGTTAGCAGACTTCATCGTCACAAAAACAACAAACAGATGATTATTCCGCGGCTGAAAGAGAGCAGGACACACACGGTAGTTGTCTGAGATGATGACATGACGCCAGCACCGCTCTATCTCCTATCGAATTGGACTTTTGGAGGCGAACAGACGTAAAACTGCAACGAAAAGGAAGCAAGCACGGACCTCTTATGATCAGAGGAACTCATGTTCTTATGGGGTGAGTTTTCCTTAACGTTGTTAATCGATGTTATGTTAGTGTTCATTCAAAGTCACATACAGACGCACATAGGGAAGCTGTCTTTTAATAATCCACTGTGCGTTTCATAACGCCGTTTGGCTACATTGTTATTAGCCATGCTTGCTTAGCTCGCTAGCTTAGCTCGCTAGCTCGGTACTGTATTATTACAATGAGAATGATGCGCACATCGAAACTTTTGTTCGGTCAGATGAGCGTATTATAAGCCGTAAGAGGAGCATGTCACGGCCCTCTTTGAGATTTTGTACACCCGCAGGTTCAGTTTGATAATTCAAATGCTTTGAGACGAAACTCCCGTGTTCGAAACCTAACATTGCATTGAATGATGTGTGAATGCCACACCTTTGCATGCATGAATCACACATGATTAACACAATGTGTGATGAACGTGTTAATTACACGTGCAATTCATGCACATAAAGGTGTGGCATTCACACATAATTCAAGCAATACTACTGATCAATCTATACTGATTCAGTGATTAAATGCCTTTTAACATGAACCATGATCTGAAATAAGTATTTTTTATTTTTTTTTCAGAATCCTGGGCATAAGGATTGGCATGTGAAGTTGCTGCCAACCCATGTGTCCAAGGCCTCAGTGTGGCGTCAATACATGAGGTCGGCTAAGGCTCTTGGTATGTGTATAAATTGATTTCTATACAATAGCCAAATGCTTATATAGACTGCAATATGTAATGTGTAAAATGTGATTTTTTTTTGGAAAAATAAAATCATTATTTTCATTGTGGTTCTTGCTGTCAACAGGTAGTGGAACACAGCTCTGCTGAAAGTCGCCTCAATATTCCGCAGCTTGTTGGAACGGCAGATGGCAGAGTGATAGTAAAGACCATCGACTGGCAGACACATCTGAGTCCCTACTTTCAAAAGCTCCCACAGATCAAGAGTTATCAGAACTTTAGGTATTTATATTCAAAATTCTGCATTTTATGAATAAAAAAATCACGAATGAACATAATAGTGTTCCATGTGAACAGTGAGCCATGTTTTAAATATCCTGTTGTGTGCTTCTATTCTGTCACAGCTTTGATGCCAACAGACCAGGTGTGGTGCTTGCTCAAACTCACAGTGATGCAGAGCCTATCGAGTTTCAGCTACTGCGCAACCCAGGAGTTCTGCCCCCTGTTGACAGTCTCCCCGTCCTGGCCCCACCTGGACTGACCATGGACAGGCAGACGTATCTTTTTGAAAAAATCCGGCCTTTCTGTTCTGATGAGGCAAAATTCTTCACATGCCCAGCACCAAAGGTTACAGCACAGAAGAGGGTGCGTTTGTGATGTCATCATTTAGTCCGCATATCAACTGTGATGGACAGAGTGGGTACAGCCACATTGTGGGGGAGGAACTGGTATTGAAGATGATAATATAGTCCATGGTCTGGAAAATATTCCTTCACACACTTAGATATATTTTATTTCTTTATTTTAGTTCTATGCACCATATATCTGGAACAAACTCCCAGAAAACTGTAGGTCTGCTGAAACTCTCACCTCTTTTAAATCAAGAGTGAAGACTTTTCTGTTTGCCGCTGCATTTCAGTCATTTCCAATACTGCACTGTAACCTTTATTCCTTATATATACTCTTGATTTTATTTGTTATCTTTTTATTTTATTTGTATCTATTTTATTTTTTAATCTTAATCTTTAAATTTTACCTGCTTGTTTTTATTTTGATGTTATATCTGATTTTATAAATGTCTCTTTTCTATGCTTTTTAATGCTTTATGTAAAGCACTTTGAATTACCTTGTTGTTGAAATGTGCTATACAAATAAACTTGCCTTGCCTTGCCTTACATTGACATGAACTACATTCATTCCTTTTTTTTTTCCAAACTGCTACACTGTTACTGTCCTGTGGGCTAACAGACATCAGATGTCACTGACAGCTAGACTGGGTGGGGGGTTGTGACCATGTTAATGTCATGCAAATGAGCAGCTATTGGCCTGGCTCCTCAAGAGGGTCGAAATCTTTCAGGCTGAATTTCTCCCTAAAGCAGTTTGAGGAGTGTCTACATTCAAATGACCACATCTTCTTCAAAAATGATCAGATGGACATGGGTTTGACATTGTTGGAAAGCTTAGATATCACACTTTCGGAATCTGTAAATAACTCCAAATGTCCCGAAGTAGACATGTGAACCCTTTTGCCATGGCTGGACACAAATTTTCTGTTCCAGAATCGAGACCCGACATGGACCTTGTGATGGAACGGTCACGCCTGGTGTATGTCCAGGACAACATTGACGAACTCTGAACACCAGCTGTCAGAAGAGGATGAGTATTGTAAGTTGTTGTGTTTGCTGCGTTTGTCTCTGTTAATCTGTTTGTTGTTCCTAATCTGTTCCAGAATGGAGACCCAACATGGTCGACCTCGAGCCGGGGCTTGGTGGACGTTCTGGACAACTTCGACGAACTCTGAACACAGACTGTTGGAAGAGGATGAGTATGGTGATATTTTTGTTTGAGTTATTGTTGACCTCTACTTTCGTCTACAGTCGCCTCTTCCCTGATCTGGTCGGTGACTCCCACTGCACAAGAAGAACCTACAGTGGTGAGTATATCAGATTCCTTATGACATCAATGACAGTTTGATACTGCTTTTCAGTTTTGTTTTTCCTAATCTGTTTCAGAATGGAGACCCAAGGCTTGGTGGACTTCCTAGGTCCTTGACAACTTCAAACTCTAAACACTAGCTGTCGGAAGAGGATGAGTATTGTTAGTAGTTGTGTTTGCTGCTGCTTTTGTCTCTGTTAATTTGTTTGTTGTTCCTAATCTGTTCCAGAATGGAGACCCAACATGGTCGACCTCGAGGCGGTGCTTGGTGGACGTTCTGGACAACTTCGACGAACTCTGAACACAGATTGTCGGAAGAGGAGGAGAATGGTGATATTTATTTTTCTTTGCGTCATTGTTGTTGACTCAACTCAACTCAACTCAACTTTATTTATAGAGCGCTTTAGGCAGCTAAAGCTGGTACAAAGTGCTTAACAGTACAATAAATAAAACATGGCACATAAAACATAGGAGACAAAATAAAAACAATAAAACTATAAAACAGTAACAATGTTTAAATAATAAAAAAAACTATAAAACAATAAAAATGTTTAAACAATAAAACACTAAAACAAGAGCAGAGTCTCATGCTGAGTTGAACGCAGAAGAATAAAAATGTGTTTTAAGATGAGTTTTAAAAATGGAAAGTGAGGGGGCCTGTCTAATATGAAGCGGGAGGGCGTTCCAAAGTTTGGGACCGGCAATGGAGAAAGCTCTTTCCCCTCTGAGCTTCCGTTTAGACCTCGGTACCTCCAGGAGCAGCTGGTCAGCTGACCTGAGGCACCGAGCAGGAGTGTAAGGATGGAGAAGCTCAGAGAGGTAAGGCGGGGCAAGACCATTTAAAGATTTAAAAACAAATAAAAGAATCTTAAAATGGACTCTAAAATGCACAGGCAGCCAGTGAAGGGAGGCCAAAATGGGAGTAATGTGCTCCCTCTTACGTGCTCCAGTTAAGAGGCGAGCAGCAGCGTTCTGGACCAACTGGAGACGTGAGAGGGAGGACTGGCTGACTCCAAGATAAAGAGCGTTACAGTAATCCAGCCGAGATGTAACAAAGGCATGGATTACTGTTTCAAAGTGCTTTTGTGAGAGAAAGGGCCTCACCTTTGCCAGCTGCCTGAGGTGAAAAAAGCTGGACTTTACTGTTGCCCCAATTTGCCGGTCCAATTTAAAATCACTGTCCATAATAAAACCTAAGTTTGTCACTAAAGGCTTCACATACGATGCCAAAGGGCCCAAATCAGCAGGGGGGGGTTCACTAGAGCCGCTAGGACCAAACATTATGACTTCCGTCTTCTTTTCATTAAATTTTAAAAAGTTCAGTGACATCCATGCTTTTATGTCATCAAGACATAATAGAAGTGGTTGCAGACAGGCATTTTTCTTACTCAGTGGGACATAAATCTGACTGTCGTCTGCATAAAAATGAAATGAGATGCCATGTTTTCTCAAGATGGAGCCCAGGGGAAGCAGATACAGGGAGAAGAGCAGGGGCCCTAAAATTGAGCCCTGTGGAACCCCATATGACAGTGGAGCAGAGCGGGACTCAGAGCCACCGAGGCGTACACACATAGATCTTCCCTCAAGATACGATCTAAACCAATTAAGGGCGCTACCACTAATGCCCACTAGGTGCTGCAAGCGTGCCACTAAAATATTGTGGTCCACAGTGTCAAACGCTGCAGTTAGGTCCAGCAGGACAAGGATCACAGAGTCTCCAGAATCAACCGTCAGGAGGATGTCATTGAACACTCTTAATAAAGCTGACTCTGTACTATGCCTTGTTTTAAAGCCAGACTGGAAAATCTCCAGAATATCATGCTCGTCCAGGAACGACTGCAACTGGGCGTGGACAACTTTTTCCAGGATCTTTGAAATAAAAGGCAGCTTGGAGATAGGTCTATAATTGGCTAGCATAACACGATCAAGGCCAGGTTTCTTAAGCAGGGGTTGTACAACAGCATGTTTAAAACATTGGGGGACAACACCAGAAGACAGACTGCTGTTAATAATGGCCAGGACTGACTGCCCTATACAAGGAAATACCTCTTTAAAAAAGTGAGGCGGGACAGTGTCACAGGGAGAGCCTGATGGCTTCATCTGGGCAACCACTTTTTCTAAGGCAATCAGAGACACGGGCTCAAACGAATCAAGCACAGCTGAGAAAAGCACACTGTCAGAGGGGTCAGACACAGGTGTGGTGATTAGAGCCCTTGTGGTAGCAACCTTATCAATGAAGAACTGCAGGAAGCTATTGCACATTTCAGGGGATTCCTCTGTGCACACAGGCTGAGGTGAGCCAAGAACAGACTCTATGGTTTTAAATAACACACGTGGGTTGTGAGAGTTTGATTCAATAATATTTGACAGGTGCTCTCTTCTGGACTCTTTGACAGTGCTCTGGTAGCAGCGCCAGCTGTCTTTTAGGATTTGGCGAGAAACCTGCAGCTTGTCCTTTTTCCACCTGCGTTCAGCTTTGCGGCAATCCTGTCTGGCTGCGCGAGTTCTCGCATTGAACCAGGGCTCAGGTTTAGCTTTGGGCTGCACGGTTTTAAATGGAGCCACAGAGTCCAATATGGTTCGGCAGGAGGAGTGAAACGAAGAACTGAGCACCTCCGTGTTTGGTAATAATTCAGAGGGGACACAGAGCTGGTTAAAGGCAGCAGAAAACTGGCCGGAAAACTGACCTCTACTTTTGTCTACAGTCGCCTCTTCCCTGATCTCATCGGTGACTCCCACTGCACAAGAAGAACCTACAGTGGTGAGTATATCAGATTCCTTTGAACATCAATGAAAGTTTGATGCTGCTTTTCAGTTTCGTTTTTCCTAATCTGTTTCAGAATGGAGACCCAAGGCTTGGTGGATTTCTGACGTCCAGGACAACTTTGAACATCTGAACACCAACTGTCAGAAGAAGATGAGTATTGTTGTTTTCTGCTGCTCTCGTCCCTTTTCATTATTTAGTTTTTTCCATTATTTTTGAAGTGTACAAAAATCACTATAGTCACAAAGCACTGAATACGATTCAAACACAGGTTGTTTTTTGATATATAAACAGACTCAGGGTTCAAGTTTGTTTCATTTTTGAAATGAAATGTTTGGTGTGGTTTAAGGAATATTTGGTTGTTATTAGACCCTGAGATGGGTCAGTGACTAGGAGAAACATTGATTTTGATGCATTATTACTTTTTTGTAGTAGCAGATCCAATGTAATCTTATTTTGTGATATATGATGGATTTTGAATCGGTCTCCGACTACAAGTAAAACATTTTTTTCCTACTAACCCAATTATAACCTGGTTTTGTTTTAAGATGAATAAACATACAATAATAGTTTGAACCTGAAAAACATTTATTTTGCAAAGGACACTGAATGATGAACACTTAAATATGAACATTGAATATGAAACATGGGGCAGTTTGGTGTGTTGTTGGCGATGGGGAGAAGGGAAAAGATGGAGATGGTGAGTGAGTTCATCATGTGTGAATGTGAGAGTTCAGCTCAGGTGGAGCAGAGACTCCAAATCTCGCTCGTTCACTCGCAGTCATGCTCGCTCACTCTCGCTCGCTCACTCACTCACTCACAGTCACTCACTCACTCTCGCTCGCTCGCTCACTCGCTCCCTCACTCCCTCACTCCCTCACTCAGTCACACATGATGCACTCACTCACCATCTCTCTTCCTTTCTCCCCATCTCCAACAACACACCCAACTGCCCCATGTTTCATATTCAATGTTTATATTTCAGTCTTCATCATTCAGGGTCGTCTTTGCAAAATAAATATTTGTTCAGGTTGAACCTATTCTTGTTTATTTATCTTAAAACAAAACAGGGTAATAATTATTTAGTTGGAAAAAAGTTTGCTTATATAAGGAGACGATTCAAAATCCATCATATCACAAGATTATTAAATTGCATCTGCCACTACAGAAACTAACAATGCATCAAAATCAATGTTTCTTCCAATCACTGACCATCTCAGGGCCTGATAATAATAAATAGTCCTTGAAAGGTATTTTATGATTGATTGGAAAGGATTGTAGTTTTTTTGTTGATTTAAAGAGTTGCATAAACATTATAGCCTTTAAAGGGTTAGAATTTTTAAAAATATAATTTGATGAGTATATCTCAGTCTGAAGTAGCGTTAAAAGAGTGACAATTTAAAGTTGAAAAAAATATGAACAATATTTTTGTAGGAGACTGTTTTTAGAAAAATCTGACATTGCAAAAAATAAGAATGCATCAGAATCAAAAGTTATTGTAGTTGCATAAACAATATGGCCTTTAAAAGGTTAACATTTTAAAAAATATTAATATTTGATATGCATATTGACTGAACACAGACTGTCGGAAGAGGAGGAGTATGGTGATATTTCTTATTTGTGTTTGCTTCATCGTTGTTGACCTCTACTTTCGTCTACAGTCGCCTCTTCCCTGATCTCATCGGTGACTCCTACAACACAAGAACCTCCAGTTGTGAGTATATCAGATTCCTTTGGGCATCAGTGACAGTTTGATACTGCTTTTCAGTTTTGTTTTTCCTAATCTGTTTCAGAATGGAGACCCTACGCTTGGTGGACTTCCTACGTTCTGGACAACTTTGAAGAACTCTGAACCCCAGCGGTCGGAAGAGGATGAGTATTGTTAATTGTTTGCTGCTGCTTTTGTCTCTGTTAATTTGTTTGTTTTTCCTAATCTGTTCCAGAAGGGTGACCCAACATGGTCGACCTCGAGGTGGTGCTTGGTGGACATTCTACCCTACAGTCGCGTCTTCCCTGATCTCATCGGTGACTCCTACTGCACAAGAAGAATCTGCAGTGGTGAGTATATCAGATTCCTTTGGACATCAGTGACTGTTTGATGCTGCTTTTTAGTTTCGTTTTTCCTAATCTGTTCCAGGATGGAGACCCAAGGCTTGGTGGATTTCTGACGTCCAGCACAACTTTGAACATCTGAACACCAACTGTCAGAAGAAGATGAGTATTGTTACTTGTTTGCTGCTGCTCTCGTCCCTTTTCATTATTTAGTTTTTCCATTATTTTTGAAGTGTACAAAAATCCCTTTAGTCACAAAGCACTGAATACGATTCAAACACAGGTTGTTATTTGATATATAAACAGACTCAGGGTTCAAGTTTATTTCATTTTTGAAATGAAATGTTTGGTGTGGTTTAAGGAATATTTGGTTGTTATTAGACCCTGAGATGGGTCAGTGACTAGGAGAAACATTGATTTTGATGCATTAGTTGTTTGTAGTAGCAGATCCAATGTAATCTTATTTTGTGATATATGATGGATTTTGAATCGGTCTCCGACTACAAGTAAAACATTTTTTTCCTACTAACCCAATTATAGCCTGGTTTTGTTTTAAGATGAATAAACATACAATAATAGTTTGAACCTGAAAAACATTTATTTTGCAAAGGACACTGAATGATGAACACTTAAATATGAACATTGAATATGAAACATGGGGCAGTTTGGTGTGTTGTTGGCGATGGGGAGAAGGGAAAAGATGGAGATGGTGAGTGAGTTCATCATGTGTGAATGTGAGAGTTCAGCTCAGGTGGAGCAGAGACTCCAAATCTCGCTCGTTCACTCGCAGTCACGCTCGCTCGCTCACTCTCGCTCGCTCACTCACTCACAGTCACTCACTCACTCTCGCTCGCTCGCTCACTCGCTCCCTCACTCCCTCACTCCCTCACTCCCTCACTCAGTCACACATGATGCACTCACTCACCATCTCTCTTCCTTTCTCCCCATCTCCAACAACACACCCAACTGCCCCATGTTTCATATTCAATGTTTATATTTCAGTCTTCATCATTCAGGGTCATCTTTGCAAAATAAATATTTGTTCAGGTTGAACCTATTCTTGTTTATTTATCTTTAAACAAAACAGGGTAATAATTATTTAGTTGGAAAAAAGTTTGCTTATAGAAGGAGACGGTTCAAAATCCATCATATCACAAGATTATTAAATTGCATCTGCCACTACAGAAACTAACAATGCATCAAAATCAATGTTTCTTCCAATCACTGACCATCTCAGGGCCTGATAATAATAAATAGTCCTTGAAAGGTATTTTATGATTGATTGGAAAGGATTGTAGTTTTTTTGTTGATTTAAAGAGTTGCATAAACATTATGGCCTTTAAAGGGTTAGAATTTTAAAAATATAATTTGATGAGTATATCTCAGTCTGAAGTAGCGTTAAAAGAGTGACAATTTAAAGTTGAAAAAAATATGAACAATATTTTTGTAGGAGACAGTTTTTAGAAAAATCTGACATTGCAAAAAATAAGAATGCATCAGAATCAAAAGTTATTGTAGTTTTTTTTTCCCAATAAAAACAGTGTAGTTGCGTAAACAATATGGCCTTTAAAAGGTTCACCTTTTAAAAATATTAATATTTGATATGCATATTTCAGGATGAAGTAGCTTCAAAAGACTGACTCATTTAAAGTGGAAATAAATATTAAGATATTTTTACAGCAGTTTTTGGCAAGGGGCCGTTTTCTGCATCAAGGAACAAATGAGGGGGTTAGGGTTAGCTAACCTTAGTTAGTTATCCCCAAAACACCTGGTTCAGGTGCACAGGTTATCAGAGTTCTGCAGAGCTCGTTAACCACTTCCACTACACAAGAACCTACAGTGGTGAGTATATTAGACTCCTTTTGACATCAATGACACTTTGCTACTGCTTTTCAGTTTTGTTTTTCCTAATCTGTTCCAGAATTGAGACCCTAACACTTGGTGGACTTCTTACGTCCTGGACAACTTAGACGAACTCTGAACACCGGCTGTCAAAACAAGATGAGTGTTTTTTTGTTTGTGTCAATATGCACTTCTACTTTGGTCTGTCGTTTCATCTTCCTGTGTTGTCGTTGTTACACAAATGTGTACACTTAGCAAAACTTAGTTGACAGTAAACGGGTGCAGGTGTCGGAGGATTGATAACTCTGATTGGACGGAACTCTCCATACGTGACAGCAAAACAAAAATCTGCTCACAAGGATGGACAAACTGGAATCATGGCTTGGAAATGCAAAAGTAACTTTCTGGACAACTTTGTCAACACGATGATGCAGCAAATGGAGGAATTCATTCACCTCAGTGAATCTACTCTTGGAAAATGGATGGATCTGCATGATGATCTTTGAGGAAATGGGATCAGTGGATTCAAAACCTGGAGGAACGGAACACAAGAATCTGAAAAAAACCCAACATGAACTGCACAAAATGGCCTCCTTGTGGTCGTCCAACCAAAACCACTGACTAACAAAAGTTACCACCTCTTGTCCTTTCTGTTCCCCTCCCATTCCCCCCAACCGGTCGAGGCAGACGGCCGCACACTTTGAGTCTGGTTCTGCCAGAGATTTCTTCCTGTTAAAAGGGAGTTTTTTCTCTCCACTGTTGCCACGATTGCTTGCTCATTGTGTGAATTGTTGGGTTTCTCTTCTCTCTAATATTATGAATGATTTAAAAAAAAAAAAAGGAGTGCAAGTCCGACTGTCACCTCCACGTGGTGCACTCTGGGTAACGCTAACGACGGCGGCAAACGATAAGTTTACCCGGACATTTGTGACTTATTTGAAAAGTTGATCTTTTTGAGTAAATGTTAATGTGTAGAATGTGTTTGAATGTTTGTCATTGTTGTGACGATAGTCAAGTTAATTTTCACTTCATGTGTTTTCATGTGTCCAGAAACGGCAGCAAAACATGGACTGGATTTCACCGACTGGACTTGATGTGGTTTCCCTGTGAGTCGACAAACTCATTTATTTCCTTGCTGTCCTTTTATTGCTTTCCTTTTCTCTTTCCTTCCATTCTTTTTCATGTCTTTCAGCCCTTTCTTTTTGCCATTTCCTCCATCCCTGTGTTCTCTCCTTCTCTAATGGACTTTATTGCTTCCTTCCTTTTTCTGATTAAATGAGGTTTTAGTCCAACCAGCAGGGGGCGTCACAGCCACTTCAGCCTCAGTGGGTGAAGCTGAGTCTTTTTTCTTTTCCATTTCTAATTCACAGTGTAAGTGGGGTTTAAAGCCAACAGGGTTTATGAAGAATAAGTTCTTGTTTTTATTGTTATTTAAAGCTAACTGTATTTTCTTCTCTGTATTGTTTTATTGCGTTGAAGAAAAGAGCCTGTGATTGTTTGACTTTAATTTCTACTTAACCTTTATATGTTTCTTTGATGCCGTTTTGTTTCTTTTCTGCTTTGTGTTGATGTTTTTTCCATCTTGAATCTTTTGTGTTAAATAAATAAATAAGTCACTTATTTGAAGTCTCTCGCTCTTTCACTCACACTCACTCTGCTGAACTGGCTGAACAAATGTGTGCCACAGTCTGGCCCTCGGTGAAACTCTGTATGGCCTGAACCCTGAATGTTTTCTCAAGTTATTTATGGGCTGGCAGTGACTTGAATTCAGCAGCTTTGAATACATTTTTCATCTACACGTAATGTCACCTTTGTCCACTGGAGGTCAGGTTTTTGCAGTTCTGTTTTATGATGAATTATTTATGGCCTGGCAGGGTCTTAAACATAAAAAAACTGTTTCCCTCACAAAAGTTACTATTTATTTCACCAGTTTAGCAGCTCTAAATCTCATGTGACCTTACATGTAATGTCAAACGTGTCCACCAGAGGGCAGTTTCAACATGTAAACACATTTCAAGATCCTCTTCACCACCTACAAATCCTTCTTACCTTCAGACCTCCTCCATCGCCCCATTCACTCACACCGAACACGCTACACCGTCAAACATCTGTGTAGCCCCAGTTAAGCCCCTCAAGCATTTTATTTTAGATTTTATAAAATATATAATATAGATATATGTTTTTTTGAAGTTTAACATTTAAAAAGTTCAAGTAGCCATTCTGTTCCAATCCAATCCCTGTGTGTGTGAGTAAGAATGGAATAGGTGAGGGCGGGTCGCTACGGTAACTGTGGAGCTTCGGGCGCTGTCCGTGGTGCTGAAAGGCTGCTTTGTTGGATGAGTGTGTGACTTTGTTTTCTTTTTTTTCCCTCTACATGTAAAGTGACTTTTGTGATAGAGGAGGGAAGTGTGATGGAGCCTTGAGGGATTCTGGACTCATCACCAGGCTCGCTTCTCCTCGGCCTCAAATCTCCACGGACCTGAAACACAAGGAAAAGCAGCTGAAGCCACTTTCACTCATGACAATCCATCATTATTGAGTCACTGTGATGAAAGGAAGAAACTGTAGGGATGTTTTTAAGGTAGAACATTAGCTGAAAGGATGTTGTCGATGAATTCGTTCTTCATTGATGAAGCAGAGCATGAGAGAGAATAGATCAAAGCAGGAGAAACATCTTCTACATACGTAGAGTAAGATTAGAAGTAAGAGGAAGATTCTATTGAATAATATCTCAAATATCCAATGCCTTACCTGGACATTACTGGGCTCAGAGATGGAGAAGCTGGTCTCTTGAAAGTTGCTGCCATCTGCTGGTTTACCAGACAACGCCAGATCGGTCCTGCTGGATCTCAGTGCAGCATTTGATACGATAGATCATGAGATCCTGCTACATAGACTAGAACAAGATGTTGTGATTAGAGGATCTGCACTTGTCTGGTTCAAGTCCTATTTATGGGACAGATTTCAGTTTGTTAGTGTTAACGAGGACTACTCCATATTCACTAAGGTCAACTACGGAGTTCCTCAGGGTTCCGTGCTCGGACCTATTCTTTTTACCCTGTACATGCTGCCATTAGGCAACATTATCAGGAAACACAACATAGATTTCCATTGTTATGCAGACGACACCCAGCTATATGTATCTGTACGACCGGATGACCCAAACCCATCTATAAAACTCCAGGATTGTCTCATAGACATACAGACGTGGATGACTCTGAACTTTCTGATGCTTAACACAGAAAAAACTGAGGTCATGGTCCTTGGGCCAAAAGATATAAGAGCAGCACTTTTAAGTGGAGCTCTAAACCGAGGCAGTAACACTTCAGTCCCTTGCACTACAGTAAGGAACCTAGGAGTCCTGTTTGACCAGGATTTATCACTGGATGAACATATTAAGCATATATGTAGAACAGCCTTCTTCCACCTTCGCAACATTAAGACAATTAGAAATATTATATCACGACAAGACTCTGAGAAACTTATCCACGCCTTTATAACCTCTAGGCTGGATTACTGTAACTCCTTACTGTCTGGATGTCCTAGTAAGTCCTTGAGAAGCCTTCAACTTGTCCAGAACGCAGCAGCACGGATACTGACTGGAACCAGACGACGTGATTATACAACTCCTGTCTTGGCTTCTCTTCACTGGCTCCCAGTGAAAAGTAGAATAGATTTTAAAATACTTCTACTCACATACAAGGCCCTGAATAATCAGGCACCTTCTTATATTTGTGACTTAATCACTTTATATCAACCCAATAGACCCTGAACTCAGGTCTACTGGTTATTCCTAAAATAACTAGAAGTAGAATCGGTGGTAGAACATTTATCTACCAGGCTCCTCTCCTGTGGAACCAACTTCTGCTTTCAGTCAGACAGTCTGACTCTGTCTCTGCCTTTAAGGTGAGACTGAAAACCTACCTTTTTAACATAGACTATAGTCAAAGCTAGATCAGGTATGTCCTGATTAGAATAGTCTATCTTATGCTGCCATAGGCTTAGACTGCTGGAGGAATTTCCCATCATGCACTTAGAATGAGCACACAGACTTTGCACGAGCCGCACTTTCTCTACCCCGTCCTCAATTTCTCAACCCTCACCACTTACCCGATGTCCCCCATGACATGTAGACCATAAATCCACATTTAGACCATAAATCCACATGTAGCACATAAATCCACATGTACACCATACATCCACATGTACACCATAAATCCACATTTAGACCATAAATCCACATGTAGCACATAAATCCACATGTACACCATACATCCACATGTACACCATAAATCCACATGTACACCATAAATCCACATGTAGACCATAAATCCACATGTAGCACATAAATCCACATGTAGACCATAAATTCACATGTAGACCTTCTCTAACTGATGTTTAATCTCTTACAGTTCTGCTGACACCAGTGAACGACATGAGGTCAGGACAGGAAAGAGGACTCCGTCATCTTCAAGTCTCTGACCACAACAGCCTTCACGACAGGCTGTGACAGATGATCCTGGCATTTAAAGACTTTTCACTTTTTATTCTTTGTCATTGTGTATTGTATGTTTTTGGTAACATCTACTGCACGTCTGTCCGTCCAGGGAGTGGATCCCTCAACTGTGGTTCTCCTTAAGGTTTCTACCCTTTTCCCTGTTAGAAGAGTTTTTTCGCTGGTAGTTTTTCCTTACCCTGGTCGAAGGACAGAGGATGTTACCAACCCTGTGAAGTCCCTGAGACAAACTATGTTTTGTAAACTGTGGGCTGTACAAAAAATGATTGATTGATTGATTGATTTAACAGAAAAAAACCAAAAGTATCTTGGAATGTCTTGAAATTGTACACAGTCATAGTCAAGCATGCCCTGAACAAGAATCCGTTGAATATATTTGCATATCTCTTGAGGAATATTTTTAATGAATTTTTGAAAATCAGGAAAGCGATCCATGCACTGAGGCAGTGACTTAACTTTTGATGTTTTTGGGTTGTTTTTAAAGAATTAAAGCTGCAGGAGTTCATCCATGTCGTCCAGTCGCTGGAAACAAACGTTTGGACACCGTGGATCACACAGCAGGATATCAGGTGAGACGAAGGAAACGATCCATTTGCCCTGATGCACTTAGTGACTTGACTTTTTTTTCAAAAAAAAACCCAAAAGTAAATTGGAATGTCTTGAAATTGTACACAGTCATAGTCAAGCATGCCCTGAACAAGAATCCGTTGAATATATTTGCATATCTCTTGAAGAATATTTTTAATGAATTTTTGAAAATCCGGAAAGCGATCCATGCACTTGGACATTCCAAGTATGTTGGAATGTCTTGAAATTGTACTCAGTCATAGTCAACGACACCCTGAACAAGAATCCGTTGAAAATATTTGCATATCGCTTAAGGAATATTTTAAATGAATTTTTGAAAATCAGGAAAGCGATCCATGCACTTAGGTAAGTGACTTAACTTTTTTGTCAAAAAAGACCCCAAAAGTATCTTGGAATGTCTTGAAATTGTACACAGTCATAGTCAAGCATGCCCTGAACAAGAATCCATTGAATATATTTGCATATCGCTTAAGGAATATTTTTAATGAATTTTTGAAAATCAGGAAAGCGATCCATGCACTTAGGCAGTGACTTAACTTTTTCGTCAAAAAAGACCCCAAAAGTATCTTGGAATGTCTTGAAATTGTACACAGTCATAGTCAAGCATGCCCTGAACAAGAATCCGTTGAATATATTTGCATATCTCTTGAAGAATATTTTTAATGAACTTTTGAAAATCAGGAAAGCGATCCATGCACTTGGACATTCCAAGTATGTTGGAATGTCTTGAAATTGTACTCAGTCATAGTCAACGACGCCCTGAACAAGAATCCGTTGAAAATATTTGCATATCGCTTAAGGAATATTTTTAATGAATTTTTGAAAATCAGGAAAGCGATCCATGCACTTAGGCAGTGACTTAACTTTTTCGTCAAAAAAGACCCCAAAAGTATCTTGGAATGTCTTGAAATTGTACACAGTCATAGTCAAGCATGCCCTGAACAAGAATCCGTTGAATATATTTGCATATCTCTTGAAGAATATTTTTAATGAATTTTTGAAAATCCGAAAAGCGATCCATGCACTTGGACATTCCAAGTATGTTGGAATGTCTTGAAATTGTACTCGGTCATAGTCAACGACGCCCTGAACAAGAATCCATTGAAAATATTTGCATATCTCTTAAGGAATATTTTTAATGAATTTTTGAAAATGATGAAAGTCTGTGCACTTAGGCAGTGACTTAACTTTTTATTCAAAAAAGACCCCAAAGGTATCTTGGAATGTCTTGAAATTGTACACAGTCATAGTCAAGCATGCCCTGAACAAGAATCCGTTGAATATATTTGCATATCTCTTGAAGAATATTTTTAATGAATTTTTGAAAATCCGGAAAGCGATCCATGCACTTGGACATTCCAAGTATGTTGGAATGTCTTGAAATTGTACTCAGTCATAGTCAACGACACCCTGAACAAGAATCCGTTGAAAATATTTGCATATCGCTTAAGGAATATTTTAAATGAATTTTTGAAAATCAGGAAAGCGATCCATGCACTTAGGTAAGTGACTTAACTTTTTTGTCAAAAAAGACCCCAAAAGTATCTTGGAATGTCTTGAAATTGTACACAGTCATAGTCAAGCATGCCCTGAACAAGAATCCATTGAATATATTTGCATATCGCTTAAGGAATATTTTTAATGAATTTTTGAAAATCAGGAAAGCGATCCATGCACTTAGGCAGTGACTTAACTTTTTCGTCAAAAAAGACCCCAAAAGTATCTTGGAATGTCTTGAAATTGTACACAGTCATAGTCAAGCATGCCCTGAACAAGAATCCATTGAATATATTTGCATATCTCTTGAAGAATATTTTTAATGAATTTTTGAAAATCCGGAAAGCGATCCATGCACTTGGACATTCCAAGTATGTTGGAATGTCTTGAAATTGTACTCAGTCATAGTCAACGACGCCCTGAAGAAGAATCCGTTGAAAATATTTGCATATCTCTTAAGGAATATTTTTAATGAATTTTTGAAAATCAGGAAAGCGATCCATGCACTTAGGCAGTGACTTAACTTTTTTGTCAAAAAAGACCCCAAAAGTATCTTGGAATGTCTTGAAATTGTACACAGTCATAGTCAAGCATGCCCTGAACAAGAAACCGTTGAATATATTTGCATATCTCTTGAAGAATATTTTTAATGAACTTTTGAAAATCCGGAAAGCGATCCATGCACTTGGACATTCCAAGTATGTTGGAATGTCTTGAAATTGTACTCAGTCATAGTCAACGACGCCCTGAACAAGAATCCGTTGAAAATATTTGCATATCGCTTAAGGAATATTTTTAATGAATTTTTTAAAAAATCAGGAAAGCGATCCATGCACTTAGGCAGTGACTTAACTTTTTCGTCAAAAAAGACCCCAAAAGTATCTTGGAATGTCTTGAAATTGTACACAGTCATAGTCAAGCATGCCCTGAACAAGAATCCGTTGAATATATTTGCATATCTTTTGAAGAATATTTTTAATGAATTTTTGAAAATCCGGAAAGCGATCCATGCACTTAGGCAGTGACTTAACTTTTTCGTCAAAAAAGACCCCAAAAGTATCTTGGAATGTCTTGAAATTGTACACAGTCATAGTCAAGCATGCCCTGAACAAGAATCCGTTGAATATATTTGCATATCTCTTAAGGAATATTTTTAATGAATTTTTGAAAATGAGGAATTTCTGTGCACTTAGGCAGTGACTTAACTTTTTATTCAAAAAAGACCCCAAAAGTATCTTGGAATGTCTTGAAATTGTACTCAGTCATAGTCAACGACGCCCTGAACAAGAATCCGTTGAAAATATTTGCATATCGCTTAAGGAATATTTTTAATGAATTTTTGAAAATCAGGAAAGCGATCCATGCACTTAGGCAGTGACTTAACTTTTTCGTCAAAAAAGACCCCAAAAGTATCTTGGAATGTCTTGAAATTGTACACAGTCATAGTCAAGCATGCCCTGAACAAGAATCCGTTGAATATATTTGCATATCTCTTGAAGAATATTTTTAATGAATTTTTGAAAATCCGGAAAGCGATCCATGCACTTGGACATTCCAAGTATGTTGGAATGTCTTGAAATTGTACTCAGTCATAGTCAACGACGCCCTGAACAAGAATCAATTGAAAATATTCGCATATCTCTTAAAGAATATTTTTAATGAATTTTTGAAAATCAGGAAAGCGATCCATGCACTTAGGTAAGTGACTTAACTTTTTTGTCAAAAAAGACCCCAAAAGTATCTTGGAATGTCTTGAAATTGTACACAGTCATAGTCAAGCATGCCCTGAACAAGAATCCATTGAATATATTTGCATATCGCTTAAGGAATATTTTTAATGAATTTTTGAAAATCAGGAAAGCGATCCATGCACTTAGGCAGTGACTTAACTTTTTCGTCAAAAAAGACCCCAAAAGTATCTTGGAATGTCTTGAAATTGTACACAGTCATAGTCAAGCATGCCCTGAACAAGAATCCGTTGAATATATTTGCATATCTCTTGAAGAATATTTTTAATGAATTTTTGAAAATCCGGAAAGCGATCCATGCACTTGGACATTCCAAGTATGTTGGAATGTCTTGAAATTGTACTCAGTCATAGTCAACGACGCCCTGAACAAGAATCAATTGAAAATATTCGCATATCTCTTAAGGAATATTTTTAATGAATTTTTGAAAATCAGGAAAGCAATCCATGCACTTAGGCAGTGACTTAACTTTTTTGTGAAAAAAGACCCCAAAGGTATCTTGGAATGTCTTGAAATTGTACACAGTCATAGTCAAGCATGCCCTGAACAAGAATCCGTTGAATATATTTGCATATCTCTTGAAGAATATTTTTAATGAACTTTTGAAAATCAGGAAAGCGATCCATGCACTTGGACATTCCAAGTATGTTGGAATGTCTTGAAATTGTACTCAGTCATAGTCAACGACGCCCTGAACAAGAATCCGTTGAAAATATATGCATATCGCTTAAGGAATATTTTTAATGAATTTTTGAAAATCAGGAAAGCGATCCATGCACTTAGGCAGTGACTTAACTTTTTTGTCAAAAAAGACCCCAAAAGTATCTTGGAATGTCTTGCAATTGTACACAGTCATAGTCAAGCATGCCCTGAACAAGAATCCATTGAATATATTTGCATATCGCTTAAGGAATATTTTTAATGAATTTTTGAAAATCAGGAAAGCGATCCATGCACTTAGGCAGTGACTTAACTTTTTCGTCAAAAAAGACCCCAAAAGTATCTTGGAATGTCTTGAAATTGTACACAGTCATAGTGAAGCATGCCCTGAACAAGAATCCGTTGAATATATTTGCATATCTCTTGAAGAATATTTTTAATGAACTTTTGAAAATCAGGAAAGCGATCCATGCACTTGGACATTCCAAGTATGTTGGAATGTCTTGAAATTGTACTCAGTCATAGTCAACGACGCCCTGAACAAGAATCCGTTGAAAATATTTGCATATCGCTTAAGGAATATTTTTAATGAATTTTTGAAAATCAGGAAAGCGATCCATGCACTTAGGCAGTGACTTAACTTTTTTGTCAAAAAAGACCCCAAAAGTTTCTTGGAATGTCTTGAAATTGTACACAGTCATAGTCAAGCATGCCCTGAACAAGAATCCGTTGAATATATTTGCATATCTCTTGAAGAATATTTTTAATGAATTTTTGAAAATCCGAAAAGCGATCCATGCACTTGGACATTCCAAGTATGTTGGAATGTCTTGAAATTGTACTCAGTCATAGTCAACGACGCCCTGAACAAGAATCAATTGAAAATATTTGCATATCTCTTAAGGAATATTTTTAATGAATTTTTGAAAATGATGAAAGTCTGTGCACTTAGGCAGTGACTTAACTTTTTATTCAAAAAAGACCCCAAAAGTATCTTGGAATGTCTTGAAATTGTACACAGTCATAGTCAAGCATGCCCTGAACAAGAATCCGTTGAATATATTTGCATATCTCTTGAAGAATATTTTTAATGAACTTTTGAAAATCAGGAAAGCGATCCATGCACTTGGACATTCCAAGTATGTTGGAATGTCTTGAAATTGTACTCAGTCATAGTCAACGACGCCCTGAACAAGAATCCGTTGAAAATATTTGCATATCGCTTAAGGAATATTTTTAATGAATTTTTGAAAATCAGGAAAGCGATCCATGCACTTAGGCAGTGACTTAACTTTTTCGTCAAAAAAGACCCCAAAAGTATCTTGGAATGTCTTGAAATTGTACACAGTCATAGTCAAGCATGCCCTGAACAAGAATCCGTTGAATATATTTGCATATCTCTTGAAGAATATTTTTAATGAATTTTTGAAAATCCGAAAAGCGATCCATGCACTTGGACATTCCAAGTATGTTGGAATGTCTTGAAATTGTACTCAGTCATAGTCAACGACGCCCTGAACAAGAATCAATTGAAAATATTTGCATATCTCTTAAGGAATATTTTTAATGAATTTTTGAAAATTAGGAAAGCGATCCATGCACTTAGGCAGTGACTTAACTTTTGATGTTTTTGGTTTGTTTTTAAAGCATTAAAGCTGCAGGAGTTCATCCATGTCGCCCAGTCGCTGGAAACAAACGTTTGGACACCGTGGATCACACAGCAGGATATCAGGTGAGACGAAGGAAACGATCCATTTGCCCTGATGCACTTAGTGACTTGACTTTTTTTTCAAAAAAAACCCCAAAAGTAAATTGGAATGTCTTGAAATTGTACACAGTCATAGTCAAGCATGCCCTGAATAAGAATCCGTTGAATATATTTGCATATCTCTTGAAGAATATTTTTAATGAATTTTTGAAAATCCGGAAAGCGATCCATGCACTTGGACATTCCAAGTATGTTGGAATGTCTTGAAATTGTACTCAGTCATAGTCAACGACGCCCTGAACAAGAATCAATTGAAAATATTTGCATATCTCTTAAGGAATATTTTTAATGAATTTTTGAAAATCAGGAAAGCGATCCATGCACTTAGGCAGTGACTTAACTTTTTCGTCAAAAAAGACCCCAAAAGTATCTTGGAATGTCTTGAAATTGTACACAGTCATAGTCAAGCATGCCCTGAACAAGAATCCGTTGAATATATTTGCATATCTCTTGAGGAATATTTTTAATGAATTTTTGAAAATCAGGAAAGCGATCCATGCACTTAGGCAGTGACTTAACTTTTGATGTTTTTGGGTTGTTTTTAAAGAATTAAAGCTGCAGGAGTTCATCCATGTCGTCCAGTCGCTGGAAACAAACGTTTGGACACCGTGGATCACACAGCAGGATATCAGGTGAGACGAAGGAAACGATCCATTTGCCCTGATGCACTTAGTGACTTGACTTTTTTTTCAAAAAAAACCCCAAAAGTAAATTGGAATGTCTTGAAATTGTACACAGTCATAGTCAAGCATGCCCTGAACAAGAATCCGTTGAATATATTTGCATATCTCTTGAAGAATATTTTTAATGAATTTTTGAAAATCCGAAAAGCGATCCATGCACTTGGACATTCCAAGTTTGTTGGAATGTCTTGAAATTGTACTCAGTCATAGTCAACGACGCCCTGAACAAGAATCAATTGAAAATATTTGCATATCTCTTAAGGAATATTTTTAATGAATTTTTGAAAATGAGGAAAGTCTGTGCACTTAGGCAGTGACTTAACTTTTCATTCAAAAAAGACCCCAAAAGTATCTTGGAATGTCTTGAAATTGTACACAGTCATAGTCAAGCATGCCCTGAACAAGAATCCGTTAAATATATTTGCATATCTCTTGAAGAATATTTTTAATGAACTTTTGAAAATCAGGAAAGCGATCCATGCACTTGGACATTCCAAGTATGTTGGAATGTCTTGAAATTGTACTCAGTCATAGTCAACGACGCCCTGAACAAGAATCCGTTGAAAATATTTGCATATCGTTTAAGGAATATTTTTAAAGAATTTCTGAAAATCAGGAAAGCGATCCATGCACTTAGGCAGTGACTTAACTTTTTCGTCAAAAAAGACCCCAAAAGTATCTTGGAATGTCTTGAAATTGTACACAGTCATAGTCAAGCATGCCCTGAACAAGAATCCGTTGAATATATTTGCATATCTCTTGAAGAATATTTTTAATGAATTTTTGAAAATCAGGAAAGCGATCCATGCACTTGGACATTCCAAGTATGTTGGAATGTTTTGAAATTGTACTCAGTCATAGTCAACGACGCCCTGAACAAGAATCCGTTGAAAATATTTGCATATCGCTTAAGGAATATTTTTAATGAATTTTTGAAAATCAGAAAAGCGATCCATGCACTTAGGCAGTGACTTAACTTTTTTGTCAAAAAAGACCCCAAAAGTATCTTGGAATGTCTTGAAATTGTACACAGTCATAGTCAAGCATGCCCTGAACAAGAATCCGTTGAATATATTTGCATATCTCTTGAAGAATATTTTTAATGAACTTTTGAAAATCAGGAAAGCGATCCATGCACTTGGACATTCCAAGTATGTTGGAATGTCTTGAAATTGTACTCAGTCATAGTCAACGACGCCCTGAACAAGAATCAATTGAAAATATTTGCATATCTCTTAAGGAATATTTTTAATGAATTTTTGAAAATGAGGAAAGTCTGTGCACTTAGGCAGTGACTTAACTTTTTATTCAAAAAAGACCCCAAAAGTATCTTGGAATGTCTTGAAATTGTACACAGTCATAGTCAAGCATGCCCTGAACAAGAATCCGTTGAATATATTTGCATATCTCTTGAAGAATATTTTTAATGAACTTTTGAAAATCAGGAAAGCGATCCATGCACTTGGACATTCCAAGTATGTTGGAATGTCTTGAAATTGTACTCAGTCATAGTCAACGACGCCCTGAACAAGAATCCGTTGAAAATATTTGCATATCGCTTAAGGAATATTTTTAATGAATTTTTGAAAATCAGGAAAGCGATCCATGCACTTAGGCAGTGACTTAACTTTTTTGTCAAAAAAGACCCCAAAAGTATCTTGGAATGTCTTGAAATTGTACACAGTCATAGTCAAGCATGCCCTGAACAAGAATCCGTTGAATATATTTGCATATCTCTTGAAGAATATTTTTAATTAACTTTTGAAAATCAGGAAAGCGATCCATGCACTTGGACATTCCAAGTATGTTGGAATGTCTTGAAATTGTACTCGGTCATAGTCAACGACGCCCTGAACAAAAATCCATTGAAAATATTTGCATATCTCTTAAGGAATATTTTTAATGAATTTTTGAAAATGATGAAAGTCTGTGCACTTAGGCAGTGACTTAACTTTTTATTCAAAAAAGACCCCAAAGGTATCTTGGAATGTCTTGAAATTGTACACAGTCATAGTCAAGCATGCCCTGAACAAGAATCCGTTGAATATATTTGCATATCTCTTGAAGAATATTTTTAATGAACTTTTGAAAATCTGGAAAGCGATCCATGCACTTGGACATTCCAAGTATGTTGGAATGTCTTGAAATTGTACTCAGTCATAGTCAACGACGCCCTGAACAAGAATCCGTTGAAAATATTTGCATATCGCTTAAGGAATATTTTTAATGAATTTCTGAAAATGAGGAAAGCGATCCATGCACTTAGGCAGTGACTTAACTTTTTTGTCAAAAAAGACCCCAAAAGTATCTTGGAATGTCTTGAAATTGTACACAGTCATAGTCAAGCATGCCCTGAACAAGAATCCGTTGAATATATTTGCATATCTCTTGAAGAATATTTTTAATGAAATTTTGAAAATCCGAAAAGCGATCCATGCACTTGGACATTCCAAGTATGTTGGAATGTCTTGAAATTGTACTCAGTCATAGTCAACGACGCCCTGAACAAGAATCAATTGAAAATATTTGCATATCGCTTAAGGAATATTTTTAATGAATTTTTGAAAATGAGGAAAGTCTGTGCACTTAGGCAGTGACTTAACTTTTTATTCAAAAAAGACCCCAAAAGTATCTTGGAATGTCTTGAAATTGTACACAGTCATAGTCAAGCATGCCCTGAACAAGAATCCGTTGAATATATTTGCATATCTCTTGAAGAATATTTTTAATGAACTTTTGAAAATCAGGAAAGCGATCCATGCACTTGGACATTCCAAGTATGTTGGAATGTCTTGAAATTGTACTCAGTCATAGTCAACGACGCCCTGAACAAGAATCCGTTGAAAATATTTGCATATCGTTTAAGGAATATTTTTAAAGAATTTCTGAAAATCAGGAAAGCGATCCATGCACTTAGGCAGTGACTTAACTTTTTCGTCAAAAAAGACCCCAAAAGTATCTTGGAATGTCTTGAAATTGTACACAGTCATAGTCAAGAATGCCCTGAACAAGAATCCGTTGAATATATTTGCATATCTCTTGAAGAATATTTTTAATGAATTTTTGAAAATCCAGAAAGCGATCCATGCACTTGGACATTCCAAGTATGTTGGAATGTCTTGAAATTGTACTCGGTCATAGTCAACGACGCCCTGAACAAGAATCCATTGAAAATATTTGCATATCTCTTAAGGAATATTTTTAATGAATTTTTGAAAATGATGAAAGTCTGTGCACTTAGGCAGTGACTTAACTTTTTATTCAAAAAAGACCCCAAAGGTATCTTGGAATATCTTGAAATTGTACACAGTCATAGTCAAGCATGCCCTGAACAAGAATCCGTTGAATATATTTGCATATCTCTTGAAGAATATTTTTAATGAACTTTTGAAAATCAGGAAAGCGATCCATGCACTTGGACATTCCAAGTATGTTGGAATGTCTTGAAATTGTACTCAGTCATAGTCAACGACGCCCTGAACAAGAATCAATTGAAAATATTTGCATATCGTTTAAGGAATATTTTTAAAGAATTTCTGAAAATCAGGAAAGCGATCCATGCACTTAGGCAGTGACTTAACTTTTTATTCAAAAAAGACCCCAAAAGTATCTTGGAATGTCTTGAAATTGTACACAGTCATAGTCAAGCATGCCCTGAACAAGAATCCGTTGAATATATTTGCATATCTCTTGAAGAATATTTTTAATGAACTTTTGAAAATCAGGAAAGCGATCCATGCACTTGGACATTCCAAGTATGTTGGAATGTCTTGAAATTGTACTCAGTCATAGTCAACGACGCCCTGAACAAGAATCCGTTGAAAATATTTGCATATCGCTTAAGGAATATTTTTAATGAATTTTTGAAAATCAGGAAAGCGATCCATGCACTTAGGCAGTGACTTAACTTTTTTGTCAAAAAAGACCCCAAAAGTATCTTGGAATGTCTTGAAATTGTACACAGTCATAGTCAAGCATGCCCTGAACAAGAATCCGTTGAATATATTTGCATATCTCTTGAAGAATATTTTTAATGAATTTTTGAAAATCCGAAAAGCGATCCATGCACTTGGACATTCCAAGTATGTTGGAATGTTTTGAAATTGTACTCAGTCATAGTCAACGACGCCCTGAACAAGAATCCGTTGAAAATATTTGCATATCGCTTAAGGAATATTTTTAATGAATTTTTGAAAATCAGGAAAGCGATCCATGCACTTAGGCAGTGACTTAACTTTTTATTCAAAAAAGACCCCAAAAGTATCTTGGAATGTCTTGAAATTGTACACAGTCATAGTCAAGCATGCCCTGAACAAGAATCCGTTGAATATATTTGCATATCTCTTGAATAATATTTTTAATGAATTTTTGAAAATCCGAAAAGCGATCCATGCACTTGGACATTCCAAGTATGTTGGAATGTCTTGAAATTGTACTCAGTCATAGTCAACGACGCCCTGAACAAGAATCCGTTGAATATATTTGCATATCTCTTGAGGAATATTTTTAATGAATTTTTGAAAATCAGGAAAGCGATCCATGCACTTAGGCAGTGACTTAACTTTTGATGTTTTTGGGTTGTTTTTAAAGAATTAAAGCTGCAGGAGTTCATCCATGTCGTCCAGTCGCTGGAAACAAACGTTTGGACACCGTGGATCACACAGCAGGATATCAGGTGAGACGAAGGAAACGATCCATTTGCCCTGATGCACTTAGTGACTTGACTTTTTTTTTTAAAAAAACCCCAAAAGTAAATTGGAATGTCTTGAAATTGTACACAGTCATAGTCAAGCATGCCCTGAACAAGAATCCGTTGAATATATTTGCATATCTCTTGAAGAATATTTTTAATGAATTTATGAAAATCCGAAAAGCGATCCATGCACTTGGACATTCCAAGTATGTTGGAATGTCTTGAAATTGTACTCAGTCATAGTCAACGACGCCCTGAACAAGAATCAATTGAAAATATTTGCATATCTCTTAAGGAATATTTTTAATGAATTTTTGAAAATGAGGAAAGTCTGTGCACTTAGGCAGTGACTTAACTTTTTATTCAAAAAAGACCCCAAAAGTATCTTGGAATGTCTTGAAATTGTACACAGTCATAGTCAAGCATGCCCTGAACAAGAATCCGTTGAATATATTTGCATATCTCTTGAAGAATATTTTTAATGAACTTTTGAAAATCAGGAAAGCGATCCATGCACTTGGACATTCCAAGTATGTTGGAATGTCTTGAAATTGTACTCAGTCATAGTCAACGACGCCCTGAACAAGAATCCGTTGAAAATATTTGCATATCGCTTAAGGAATATTTTTAATGAATTTTTGAAAATCAGGAAAGCGATCCATGCACTTAGGCAGTGACTTAACTTTTTTGTCAAAAAAGACCCCAAAAGTATCTTGGAATGTCTTGAAATTGTACACAGTCATAGTCAAGCATGCCCTGAACAAGAATCCGTTGAATATATTTGCATATCTCTTGAAGAATATTTTTAATGAATTTTTGAAAATCCGAAAAGCGATCCATGCACTTGGACATTCCAAGTATGTTGGAATGTTTTGAAATTGTACTCAGTCATAGTCAACGACGCCCTGAACAAGAATCGTTGAAAATATTTGCATATCGCTTAAGGAATATTTTTAATGAATTTTTGAAAATCAGGAAAGCGATCCATGCACTTAGGCAGTGACTTAACTTTTTATTCAAAAAAGACCCCAAAAGTATCTTGGAATGTCTTGAAATTGTACACAGTCATAGTCAAGCATGCCCTGAACAAGAATCCGTTGAATATATTTGCATATCTCTTGAAGAATATTTTTAATTAACTTTTGAAAATCAGGAAAGCGATCCATGCACTTGGACATTCCAAGTATGTTGGAATGTCTTGAAATTGTACTCGGTCATAGTCAACGACGCCCTGAACAAAAATCCATTGAAAATATTTGCATATCTCTTAAGGAATATTTTTAATGAATTTTTGAAAATGATGAAAGTCTGTGCACTTAGGCAGTGACTTAACTTTTTATTCAAAAAAGACCCCAAAGGTATCTTGGAATGTCTTGAAATTGTACACAGTCATAGTCAAGCATGCCCTGAACAAGAATCCGTTGAATATATTTGCATATCTCTTGAAGAATATTTTTAATGAACTTTTGAAAATCTGGAAAGCGATCCATGCACTTGGACATTCCAAGTATGTTGGAATGTCTTGAAATTGTACTCAGTCATAGTCAACGACGCCCTGAACAAGAATCCGTTGAAAATATTTGCATATCGCTTAAGGAATATTTTTAATGAATTTCTGAAAATGAGGAAAGCGATCCATGCACTTAGGCAGTGACTTAACTTTTTTGTCAAAAAAGACCCCAAAAGTATCTTGGAATGTCTTGAAATTGTACACAGTCATAGTCAAGCATGCCCTGAACAAGAATCCGTTGAATATATTTGCATATCTCTTGAAGAATATTTTTAATGAACTTTTGAAAATCCGAAAAGCGATCCATGCACTTGGACATTCCAAGTATGTTGGAATGTCTTGAAATTGTACTCAGTCATAGTCAACGACGCCCTGAACAAGAATCAATTGAAAATATTTGCATATCGCTTAAGGAATATTTTTAATGAATTTTTGAAAATGAGGAAAGTCTGTGCACTTAGGCAGTGACTTAACTTTTTATTCAAAAAAGACCCCAAAAGTATCTTGGAATGTCTTGAAATTGTACACAGTCATAGTCAAGCATGCCCTGAACAAGAATCCGTTGAATATATTTGCATATCTCTTGAAGAATATTTTTAATGAACTTTTGAAAATCAGGAAAGCGATCCATGCACTTGGACATTCCAAGTATGTTGGAATGTCTTGAAATTGTACTCAGTCATAGTCAACAACGCCCTGAACAAGAATCCGTTGAAAATATTTGCATATCGTTTAAGGAATATTTTTAAAGAATTTCTGAAAATCAGGAAAGCGATCCATGCACTTAGGCAGTGACTTAACTTTTTCGTCAAAAAAGACCCCAAAAGTATCTTGGAATGTCTTGAAATTGTACACAGTCATAGTCAAGCATGCCCTGAACAAGAATCCGTTGAATATATTTGCATATCTCTTGAAGAATATTTTTAATGAATTTTTGAAAATCCGAAAAGCGATTTATGCACTTGGACATTCCAAGTATGTTGGAATGTCTTGAAATTGTACTCAGTCATAGTCAACGACGCCCTGAACAAGAATCAATTGAAAATATTTGCATATCTCTTAAGGAATATTTTTAATGAATTTTTGAAAATGAGGAAAGTCTGTGCACTTAGGCAGTGACTTAACTTTTTATTCAAAAAAGACCCCAAAAGTATCTTGGAATGTCTTGAAATTGTACACAGTCATAGTCAAGCATGCCCTGAACAAGAATCCGTTGAATATATTTGCATATCTCTTGAAGAATATTTTTAATGAACTTTTGAAAATCAGGAAAGCGATCCATGCACTTGGACATTCCAAGTATGTTGGAATGTCTTGAAATTGTACTCAGTCATAGTCAACGACGCCCTGAACAAGAATCCGTTGAAAATATTTGCATATCGTTTAAGGAATATTTTTAAAGAATTTCTGAAAATCAGGAAAGCGATCCATGCACTTAGGCAGTGACTTAACTTTTTATTCAAAAAAGACCCCAAAAGTATCTTGGAATGTCTTGAAATTGTACACAGTCATAGTCAAGCATGCCCTGAACAAGAATCCGTTGAATATATTTGCACATCTCTTGAAGAATATTTTTAATGAATTTTTGAAAATCCGGAAAGCGTTCCATGCACTTGGACATTCCAAGTATGTTGGAATGTCTTGAAATTGTACTCGGTCATAGTCAACGACGCCCTGAACAAAAATCCATTGAAAATATTTGCGTATCTCTTAAGGAATATTTTTAATGAATTTTTGAAAATGATGAAAGTCTGTGCACTTAGGCAGTGACTTAACTTTTTATTCAAAAAAGACCCCAAAAGTATCTTGGAATGTCTTGAAATTGTACACAGTCATAGTCAAGCATGCCCTGAACAAGAATCCGTTGAATATATTTGCATATCTCTTGAAGAATATTTTTAATGAACTTTTGAAAATCAGGAAAGCGATCCATGCACTTGGACATTCCAAGTATGTTGGAATGTCTTGAAATTGTACTCAGTCATAGTCAACGACGCCCTGAACAAGAATCCGTTGAAAATATTTGCATATCGTTTAAGGAATATTTTTAAAGAATTTCTGAAAATCAGGAAAGCGATCCATGCACTTAGGCAGTGACTTAACTTTTTCGTCAAAAAAGACCCCAAAAGTATCTTGGAATGTCTTGAAATTGTACACAGTCATAGTCAAGAATGCCCTGAACAAGAATCCATTGAATATATTTGCATATCTCTTGAAGAATATTTTTAATGAATTTTTGAAAATCCGGAAAGCGATCCATGCACTTGGACATTCCAAGTATGTTGGAATGTCTTGAAATTGTACTCGGTCATAGTCAACGACGCCCTGAACAAAAATCCATTGAAAATATTTGCATATCTCTTAAGGAATATTTTTAATGAATTTTTGAAAATGATGAAAGTCTGTGCACTTAGGCAGTGACTTAACTTTTTATTCAAAAAAGACCCCAAAAGTATCTTGGATTGTCTTGAAATTGTACACAGTCATAGTCAAGCATGCCCTGAACAAGAATCCGTTGAATATATTTGCATATCTCTTGAAGAATATTTTTAATGAAATTTTGAAAATCCGAAAAGCGATCCATGCACTTGGACATTCCAAGTATGTTGGAATGTCTTGAAATTGTACTCAGTCATAGTCAACGACGCCCTGAACAAGAATCCATTGAAAATATTTGCATATCTCTTAAGGAATATTTTTAATGAATTTTTGAAAATGATGAAAGTCTGTGCACTTAGGCAGTGACTTAACTTTTTATTCAAAAAAGACCCCAAAAGTATCTTGGAATGTCTTGAAATTGTACACAGTCATAGTCAAGCATGCCCTGAACAAGAATCCGTTGAATATATTTGCATATCTCTTGAAGAATATTTTTAATGAACTTTTGAAAATCAGGAAAGCGATCCATGCACTTGGACATTCCAAGTATGTTGGAATGTCTTGAAATTGTACTCAGTCATAGTCAACGACGCCCTGAACAAGAATCCGTTGAAAATATTTGCATATCGCTTAAGGAATATTTTTAATGAATTTTTGAAAATCAGGAAAGCGATCCATGCACTTAGGCAGTGACTTAACTTTTTTGTCAAAAAAGACCCCAAAAGTATCTTGGAATGTCTTGAAATTGTACACAGTCATAGTCAAGCATGCCCTGAACAAGAATCCGTTGAATATATTTGCATATCTCTTGAAGAATATTTTTAATGAATTTTTGAAAATCCGAAAAGCGATCCATGCACTTGGACATTCCAAGTATGTTGGAATGTCTTGAAATTGTACTCAGTCATAGTCAACGACGCCCTGAACAAGAATCAATTGAAAATATTTGCATATCTCTTAAGGAATATTTTTAATGAATTTTTGAAAATGAGGAAAGTCTGTGCACTTAGGCAGTGACTTAACTTTTTATTCAAAAAAGACCCCAAAAGTATCCTGGAATGTCTTGAAATTGTACACAGTCATAGTCAAGCATGCCCTGAACAAGAATCCGTTGAATATATTTGCATATCTCTTGAAGAATATTTTTAATGAACTTTTGAAAATCAGGAAAGCGATCCATGCACTTGGACATTCCAAGTATGTTGGAATGTCTTGAAATTGTACTCAGTCATAGTCAACGACGCCCTGAACAAGAATCCGTTGAAAATATTTGCATATCGTTTAAGGAATATTTTTAAAGAATTTCTGAAAATCAGGAAAGCGATCCATGCACTTAGGCAGTGACTTAACTTTTTCGTCAAAAAAGACCCCAAAAGTATCTTGGAATGTCTTGAAATTGTACACAGTCATAGTCAAGCATGCCCTGAACAAGAATCCATTGAATATATTTGCATATCTCTTGAAGAATATTTTTAATGAATTTTTGAAAATCCGGAAAGCGATCCATGCACTTGGACATTCCAAGTATGTTGGAATGTCTTGAAATTGTACTCGGTCATAGTCAACGACGCCCTGAACAAGAATCCATTGAAAATATTTGCATATCTCTTAAGGAATATTTTTAATGAATTTTTGAAAATGATGAAAGTCTGTGCACTTCGGCAGTGACTTAACTTTTTATCCAAAAAAGACCCCAAAGGTATCTTGGAATGTCTTGAAATTGTACACAGTCATAGTCAAGCATGCCCTGAACAAGAATCCGTTGAATATATTTCCATATCTCTTGAAGAATATTTTTAATGAACTTTTGAAAATCAGGAAAGCGATCCATGCACTTGGACATTCCAAGTATGTTGGAATGTCTTGAAATTGTACTCAGTCATAGTCAACGACGCCCTGAACAAGAATCCGTTGAAAATATTTGCATATCGCTTAAGGAATATTTTTAATGAATTTTTGAAAATCAGGAAAGCGATCCATGCACTTAGGCAGTGACTTAACTTTTTTGTCAAAAAAGACCCCAAAAGTATCTTGGAATGTCTTGAAATTGTACACAGTTATAGTCAAGCATGCCCTGAACAAGAATCCGTTGAATATATTTGCATATCTCTTGAAGAATATTTTTAATGAATTTTTGAAAATCCGAAAAGCGATCCATGCACTTGGACATTCCAAGTATGTTGGAATGTCTTGAAATTGTACTCAGTCATAGTCAACGACGCCCTGAACAAGAATCCGTTGAATATATTTGCATAACTCTTGAGGAATATTTTTAATGAATTTTTGAAAATCAGGAAAGCGATCCATGCACTTAGGCAGTGACTTAACTTTTGATGTTTTTGGGTTGTTTTTAAAGAATTAAAGCTGCAGGAGTTCATCCATGTCGTCCAGTCGCTGGAAACAAACGTTTGGACACCGTGGATCACACAGCAGGATATCAGGTGAGACGAAGGAAACGATCCATTTGCCCTGATGCACTTAGTGACTTGACTTTTTTTTTTAAAAAAACCCCAAAAGTAAATTGGAATGTCTTGAAATTGTACACAGTCATAGTCAAGCATGCCCTGAACAAGAATCCGTTGAATATATTTGCATATCTCTTGAAGAATATTTTTAATGAATTTATGAAAATCCGAAAAGCGATCCATGCACTTGGACATTCCAAGTATGTTGGAATGTCTTGAAATTGTACTCAGTCATAGTCAACGACGCCCTGAACAAGAATCAATTGAAAATATTTGCATATCTCTTAAGGAATATTTTTAATGAATTTTTGAAAATGAGGAAAGTCTGTGCACTTAGGCAGTGACTTAACTTTTTATTCAAAAAAGACCCCAAAAGTATCTTGGAATGTCTTGAAATTGTACACAGTCATAGTCAAGCATGCCCTGAACAAGAATCCGTTGAATATATTTGCATATCTCTTGAAGAATATTTTTAATGAACTTTTGAAAATCAGGAAAGCGATCCATGCACTTGGACATTCCAAGTATGTTGGAATGTCTTGAAATTGTACTCAGTCATAGTCAACGACGCCCTGAACAAGAATCCGTTGAATATATTTGCATATCTCTTGAGGAATATTTTTAATGAATTTTTGAAAATCCGAAAAGCGATCCATGCACTTGGACATTCCAAGTATGTTGGAATGTCTTGAAATTGTACTCAGTCATAGTCAACGACGCCCTGAACAAGAATCAATTGAAAATATTTGCATATCTCTTAAGGAATATTTTTAATGAATTTTTGAAAATGATGAAAGTCTGTGCACTTAGGCAGTGACTTAACTTTTTATTCAAAAAAGACCCCAAAAGTATCTTGGATTGTCTTGAAATTGTACACAGTCATAGTCAAGCATGCCCTGAACAAGAATCCGTTGAATATATTTGCATATCTCTTGAAGAATATTTTTAATGAAATTTTGAAAATCCGAAAAGCGATCCATGCACTTGGACATTCCAAGTATGTTGGAATGTCTTGAAATTGTACTCAGTCATAGTCAACGACGCCCTGAACAAGAATCCGTTGAAAATATTTGCATATCGCTTAAGGAATATTTTTAATGAATTTTTGAAAATCAGGAAAGCGATCCATGCACTTAGGCAGTGACTTAACTTTTTTGTCAAAAAAGACCCCAAAAGTATCTTGGAATGTCTTGAAATTGTACACAGTTATAGTCAAGCATGCCCTGAACAAGAATCCGTTGAATATATTTGCATATCTCTTGAAGAATATTTTTAATGAATTTTTGAAAATCCGAAAAGCGATCCATGCACTTGGACATTCCAAGTATGTTGGAATGTCTTGAAATTGTACTCAGTCATAGTCAACGACGCCCTGAACAAGAATCCGTTGAATATATTTGCATAACTCTTGAGGAATATTTTTAATGAATTTTTGAAAATCAGGAAAGCGATCCATGCACTTAGGCAGTGACTTAACTTTTGATGTTTTTGGGTTGTTTTTAAAGAATTAAAGCTGCAGGAGTTCATCCATGTCGTCCAGTCGCTGGAAACAAACGTTTGGACACCGTGGATCACACAGCAGGATATCAGGTGAGACGAAGGAAACGATCCATTTGCCCTGATGCACTTAGTGACTTGACTTTTTTTTTTAAAAAAACCCCAAAAGTAAATTGGAATGTCTTGAAATTGTACACAGTCATAGTCAAGCATGCCCTGAACAAGAATCCGTTGAATATATTTGCATATCTCTTGAAGAATATTTTTAATGAATTTATGAAAATCCGAAAAGCGATCCATGCACTTGGACATTCCAAGTATGTTGGAATGTCTTGAAATTGTACTCAGTCATAGTCAACGACGCCCTGAACAAGAATCAATTGAAAATATTTGCATATCTCTTAAGGAATATTTTTAATGAATTTTTGAAAATGAGGAAAGTCTGTGCACTTAGGCAGTGACTTAACTTTTTATTCAAAAAAGACCCCAAAAGTATCTTGGAATGTCTTGAAATTGTACACAGTCATAGTCAAGCATGCCCTGAACAAGAATCCGTTGAATATATTTGCATATCTCTTGAAGAATATTTTTAATGAACTTTTGAAAATCAGGAAAGCGATCCATGCACTTGGACATTCCAAGTATGTTGGAATGTCTTGAAATTGTACTCAGTCATAGTCAACGACGCCCTGAACAAGAATCCGTTGAATATATTTGCATATCTCTTGAGGAATATTTTTAATGAATTTTTGAAAATCCGAAAAGCGATCCATGCACTTGGACATTCCAAGTATGTTGGAATGTCTTGAAATTGTACTCAGTCATAGTCAACGACGCCCTGAACAAGAATCAATTGAAAATATTTGCATATCTCTTAAGGAATATTTTTAATGAATTTTTGAAAATGAGGAAAATCTGTGCACTTAGGCAGTGACTTAACTTTTTATTCAAAAAAGACCCCAAAAGTATCTTGGAATGTCTTGAAATTGTACACAGTCATAGTCAAGCATGCCCTGAACAAGAATCCGTTGAATATATTTGCATATCTCTTGAAGAATATTTTTAATGAACTTTTGAAAATCAGGAAAGCGATCCATGCACTTGGACATTCCAAGTATGTTGGAATGTCTTGAAATTGTACTCAGTCATAGTCAACGACGCCCTGAACAAGAATCCGTTGAAAATATTTGCATATCGTTTAAGGAATATTTTTAAAGAATTTCTGAAAATCAGGAAAGCGATCCATGCACTTAGGCAGTGACTTAACTTTTTCGTCAAAAAAGACCCCAAAAGTATCTTGGAATGTCTTGAAATTGTACACAGTCATAGTCAAGCATGCCCTGAACAAGAATCCGTTGAATATATTTGCATATCTCCTGAAGAATATTTTTAATGAATTTTTGAAAATCCGGAAAGCGATCCATGCACTTGGACATTCCAAGTATGTTGGAATGTCTTGAAATTGTACTCGGTCATAGTCAACGACGCCCTGAACAAGAATCCATTGAAAATATTTGCATATCTCTTAAGGAATATTTTTAATGAATTTTTGAAAATGATGAAAGTCTGTGCACTTAGGCAGTGACTTAACTTTTTATTCAAAAAAGACCCCAAAAGTATCTTGGAATGTCTTGAAATTGTACACAGTCATAGTCAAGCATGCCCTGAACAAGAATCCGTTGAATATATTTGCATATCTCTTGAAGAATATTTTTAATGAACTTTTGAAAATCAGGAAAGCTATCCATGCACTTGGACATTCCAAGTATGTTGGAATGTCTTGAAATTGTACTCAGTCATAGTCAACGACGCCCTGAACAAGAATCCGTTGAAAATATTTGCATATCGTTTAAGGAATATTTTTAATGAATTTTTGAAAATCAGGAAAGCGATCCATGCACTTAGGCAGTGACTTAACTTTTTTGTCAAAAAAGACCCCAAAAGTATCTTGGAATGTCTTGAAATTGTACACAGTCATAGTCAAGCATGCCCTGAACAAGAATCCGTTGAATATATTTGCATATCTCTTGAAGAATATTTTTAATGAATTTTTGAAAATCCGAAAAGCGATCCATGCACTTGGACATTCCAAGTATGTTGGAATGTCTTGAAATTGTACTCAGTCATAGTCAACGACGCCCTGAACAAGAATCAATTGAAAATATTTGCATATCTCTTAAGGAATATTTTTAATGAATTTTTGAAAATGAGGAAAGTCTGTGCACTTAGGCAGTGACTTAACTTTTTATTCAAAAAAGACCCCAAAAGTATCTTGGAATGTCTTGAAATTGTACACAGTCATAGTCAAGCATGCCCTGAACAAGAATCCGTTGAATATATTTGCATATCTCTTGAAGAATATTTTTAATGAACTTTTGAAAATCAGGAAAGCGATCCATGCACTTGGACATTCCAAGTATGTTGGAATGTCTTGAAATTGTACTCAGTCATAGTCAACGACGCCCTGAACAAGAATCCGTTGAAAATATTTGCATATCGCTTAAGGAATATTTTTAATGAAATTTTGAAAATCAGAAAAGCGATCCATGCACTTAGGCAGTGACTTAACTTTTTTGTCAAAAAAGACCCCAAAAGTATCTTGGAATGTCTTGAAATTGTACACAGTCATAGTCAAGCATGCCCTGAACAAGAATCCGTTGAATATATTTGCATATCTCTTGAAGAATATTTTTAATGAATTTTTGAAAATCCGAAAAGCGATCCATGCACTTGGACATTCCAAGTATGTTGGAATGTCTTGAAATTGTACTCAGTCATAGTCAACGACGCCCTGAACAAGAATCAATTGAAAATATTTGCATATCTCTTAAGGAATATTTTTAATGAATTTTTGAAAATGAGGAAAGTCTGTGCACTTAGGCAGTGACTTAATTTTTTATTCAAAAAAGACCCCAAAAGTATCCTGGAATGTCTTGAAATTGTACACAGTCATAGTCAAGCATGCCCTGAACAAGAATCCGTTGAATATATTTGCATATCTCTTGAAGAATATTTTTAATGAACTTTTGAAAATCAGGAAAGCGATCCATGCACTTGGACATTCCAAGTATGTTGGAATGTCTTGAAATTGTACTCAGTCATAGTCAACGACGCCCTGAACAAGAATCCGTTGAAAATATTTGCATATCGTTTAAGGAATATTTTTAAAGAATTTCTGAAAATCAGGAAAGCGATCCATGCACTTAGGCAGTGACTTAACTTTTTCGTCAAAAAAGACCCCAAAAGTATCTTGGAATGTCTTGAAATTGTACACAGTCATAGTCAAGCATGCCCTGAACAAGAATCCATTGAAAATATTTGCATATCTCTTAAGGAATATTTTTAATGAATTTTTGAAAATGATGAAAGTCTGTGCACTTAGGCAGTGACTTAACTTTTTATCCAAAAAAGACCCCAAAGGTATCTTGGAATGTCTTGAAATTGTACACAGTCATAGTCAAGCATGCCCTGAACAAGAATCCGTTGAATATATTTGCATATCTCTTGAAGAATATTTTTAATGAACTTTTGAAAATCAGGAAAGCGATCCATGCACTTGGACATTCCAAGTATGTTGGAATGTCTTGAAATTGTACTCAGTCATAGTCAACGACGCCCTGAACAAGAATCCGTTGAAAATATTTGCATATCGCTTAAGGAATATTTTTAATGAATTTTTGAAAATCAGGAAAGCGATCCATGCACTTAGGCAGTGACTTAACTTTTTTGTCAAAAAAGACCCCAAAAGTATCTTGGAATGTCTTGAAATTGTACACAGTCATAGTCAAGCATGCCCTGAACAAGAATCCGTTGAATATATTTGCATATCTCTTGAAGAATATTTTTAATGAATTTTTGAAAATCCGAAAAGCGATCCATGCACTTGGACATTCCAAGTATGTTGGAATGTTTTGAAATTGTACTCAGTCATAGTCAACGACGCCCTGAACAAGAATCCGTTGAAAATATTTGCATATCGCTTAAGGAATATTTTTAATGAATTTTTGAAAATCAGGAAAGCGATCCATGCACTTAGGCAGTGACTTAACTTTTTATTCAAAAAAGACCCCAAAAGTATCTTGGAATGTCTTGAAATTGTACACAGTCATAGTCAAGCATGCCCTGAACAAGAATCCGTTGAATATATTTGCATATCTCTTGAATAATATTTTTAATGAATTTTTGAAAATCCGAAAAGCGATCCATGCACTTGGACATTCCAAGTATGTTGGAATGTCTTGAAATTGTACTCAGTCATAGTCAACGACGCCCTGAACAAGAATCCGTTGAATATATTTGCATATCTCTTGAGGAATATTTTTAATGAATTTTTGAAAATCAGGAAAGCGATCCATGCACTTAGGCAGTGACTTAACTTTTGATGTTTTTGGGTTGTTTTTAAAGAATTAAAGCTGCAGGAGTTCATCCATGTCGTCCAGTCGCTGGAAACAAACGTTTGGACACCGTGGATCACACAGCAGGATATCAGGTGAGACGAAGGAAACGATCCATTTGCCCTGATGCACTTAGTGACTTGACTTTTTTTTCAAAAAAAACCCCAAAAGTAAATTGGAATGTCTTGAAATTGTACACAGTCATAGTCAAGCATGCCCTGAACAAGAATCCGTTGAATATATTTGCATATCTCTTGAAGAATATTTTTAATGAATTTATGAAAATCCGAAAAGCGATCCATGCACTTGGACATTCCAAGTATGTTGGAATGTCTTGAAATTGTACTCAGTCATAGTCAACGACGCCCTGAACAAGAATCAATTGAAAATATTTGCATATCTCTTAAGGAATATTTTTAATGAATTTTTGAAAATGAGGAAAGTCTGTGCACTTAGGCAGTGACTTAACTTTTTATTCAAAAAAGACCCCAAAAGTATCTTGGGATGTCTTGAAATTGTACACAGTCATAGTCAAGCATGCCCTGAACAAGAATCCGTTGAATATATTTGCATATCTCTTGAAGAATATTTTTAATGAACTTTTGAAAATCAGGAAAGCGATCCATGCACTTGGACATTCCAAGTATGTTGGAATGTCTTGAAATTGTACTCAGTCATAGTCAACGACGCCCTGAACAAGAATCCGTTGAAAATATTTGCATATCGCTTAAGGAATATTTTTAATGAATTTTTGAAAATCAGGAAAGCGATCCATGCACTTAGGCAGTGACTTAACTTTTTTGTCAAAAAAGACCCCAAAAGTATCTTGGAATGTCTTGAAATTGTACACAGTCATAGTCAAGCATGCCCTGAACAAGAATCCGTTGAATATATTTGCATATCTCTTGAAGAATATTTTTAATGAATTTTTGAAAATCCGAAAAGCGATCCATGCACTTGGACATTCCAAGTATGTTGGAATGTTTTGAAATTGTACTCAGTCATAGTCAACGACGCTTTGAACAAGAATCCGTTGAAAATATTTGCATATCGCTTAAGGAATATTTTTAATGAATTTTTGAAAATCAGGAAAGCGATCCATGCACTTAGGCAGTGACTTAACTTTTTATTCAAAAAAGACCCCAAAAGTATCTTGGAATGTCTTG
Organism: Microchirus variegatus; assembly: GCF_963457635.1. NCBI lineage: Eukaryota > Metazoa > Chordata > Actinopteri > Pleuronectiformes > Soleidae > Microchirus > Microchirus variegatus. Next base: position 136,858 of record NW_028154777.1, read on the forward strand.
AAATTGTACACAGTCATAGTCAAGCATGCCCTGAACAAGAATCCGTTGAATATATTTGCATATCTCTTGAAGAATATTTTTAATTAACTTTTGAAAATCAGGAAAGCGATCCATGCACTTGGACATTCCAAGTATGTTGGAATGTCTTGAAATTGTACTCAGTCATAGTCAACGACGCCCTGAACAAGAATCCGTTGAAAATATTTGCATATCGTTTAAGGAATATTTTTAAAGAATTTCTGAAAATCAGGAAAGCGATCCATGCACTTAGGCAGTGACTTAACTTTTTCGTCAAAAAAGACCCCAAAAGTATCTTGGAATGTCTTGAAATTGTACACAGTCATAGTCAAGAATGCCCTGAACAAGAATCCGTTGAATATATTTGCATATCTCTTGAAGAATATTTTTAATGAATTTTTGAAAATCCGGAAAGCGATCCATGCACTTGGACATTCCAAGTATGTTGGAATGTCTTGAAATTGTACTCGGTCATAGTCAACGACGCCCTGAACAAGAATCCATTGAAAATATTTGCATATCTCTTAAGGAATATTTTTAATGAATTTTTGAAAATGATGAAAGTCTGTGCACTTAGGCAGTGACTTAACTTTTTATTCAAAAAAGACCCCAAAGGTATCTTGGAATATCTTGAAATTGTACACAGTCATAGTCAAGCATGCCCTGAACAAGAATCCGTTGAATATATTTGCATATCTCTTGAAGAATATTTTTAATGAACTTTTGAAAATCAGGAAAGCGATCCATGCACTTGGACATTCCAAGTATGTTGGAATGTCTTGAAATTGTACTCAGTCATAGTCAACGACGCCCTGAACAAGAATCCGTTGAAAATATTTGCATATCGTTTAAGGAATATTTTTAAAGAATTTCTGAAAATCAGGAAAGCGATCCATGCACTTAGGCAGTGACTTAACTTTTTATTCAAAAAAGACCCCAAAAGTATCTTGGAATGTCTTGAAATTGTACACAGTCATAGTCAAGCATGCCCTGAACAAGAATCCGTTGAATATATTTGCATATCTCTTGAAGAATATTTTTAATGAACTTTTGAAAATCAGGAAAGCGATCCATGCACTTGGACATTCCAAGTATGTTGGAATGTCTTGAAATTGTACTCAGTCATAGTCAACGACGCCCTGAACAAGAATCCGTTGAAAATATTTGCATATCGTTTAAGGAATATTTTTAAAGAATTTCTGAAAATCAGGAAAGCGATCCATGCACTTAGGCAGTGACTTAACTTTTTCGTCAAAAAAGACCCCAAAAGTATCTTGGAATGTCTTGAAATTGTACACAGTCATAGTCAAGAATGCCCTGAACAAGAATCCATTGAAAATATTTGCATATCTCTTAAGGAATATTTTTAATGAATTTTTGAAAATGATGAAAGTCTGTGCACTTAGGCAGTGACTTAACTTTTTATTCAAAAAAGACCCCAAAGGTATCTTGGAATATCTTGAAATTGTACACAGTCATAGTCAAGCATGCCCTGAACAAGAATCCGTTGAATATATTTGCATATCTCTTGAAGAATATTTTTAATGAACTTTTGAAAATCAGGAAAGCGATCCATGCACTTGGACATTCCAAGTATGTTGGAATGTCTTGAAATTGTACTCAGTCATAGTCAACGACGCCCTGAACAAGAATCCGTTGAAAATATTTGCATATCGCTTAAGGAATATTTTTAAAGAATTTCTGAAAATCAGGAAAGCGATCCATGCACTTAGGCAGTGACTTAACTTTTTCGTCAAAAAAGACCCCAAAAGTATCTTGGAATGTCTTGAAATTGTACACAGTCATAGTCAAGCATGCCCTGAACAAGAATCCGTTGAATATATTTGCATATCTCTTGAAGAATATTTTTAATGAAATTTTGAAAATCCGAAAAGCGATCCATGCACTTGGACATTCCAAGTATGTTGGAATGTCTTGAAATTGTACTCAGTCATAGTCAACGACGCCCTGAACAAGAATCAATTGAAAATATTTGCATATCGCTTAAGGAATATTTTTAATGAATTTTTGAAAATGAGGAAAGTCTGTGCACTTAGGCAGTGACTTAACTTTTTATTCAAAAAAGACCCCAAAAGTATCTTGGAATGTCTTGAAATTGTACACAGTCATAGTCAAGCATGCCCTGAACAAGAATCCGTTGAATATATTTGCATATCTCTTGAAGAATATTTTTAATGAACTTTTGAAAATCAGGAAAGCGATCCATGCACTTGGACATTCCAAGTATGTTGGAATGTCTTGAAATTGTACTCAGTCATAGTCAACGACGCCCTGAACAAGAATCCGTTGAAAATATTTGCATATCGTTTAAGGAATATTTTTAAAGAATTTCTGAAAATCAGGAAAGCGATCCATGCACTTAGGCAGTGACTTAACTTTTTATTCAAAAAAGACCCCAAAAGTATCTTGGAATGTCTTGAAATTGTACACAGTCATAGTCAAGCATGCCCTGAACAAGAATCCGTTGAATATATTTGCATATCTCTTGAAGAATATTTTTAATGAACTTTTGAAAATCAGGAAAGCGATCCATGCACTTGGACATTCCAAGTATGTTGGAATGTCTTGAAATTGTACTCAGTCATAGTCAACGACGCCCTGAACAAGAGTCCGTTGAAAATATTTGCATATCGTTTAAGGAATATTTTTAAAGAATTTCTGAAAATCAGGAAAGCGATCCATGCACTTAGGCAGTGACTTAACTTTTTCGTCAAAAAAGACCCCAAAAGTATCTTGGAATGTCTTGAAATTGTACACAGTCATAGTCAAGAATGCCCTGAACAAGAATCCGTTGAATATATTTGCATATCTCTTGAAGAATATTTTTAATGAATTTTTGAAAATCCGGAAAGCGATCCATGCACTTGGACATTCCAAGTATGTTGGAATGTCTTGAAATTGTACTCGGTCATAGTCAACGACGCCCTGAACAAGAATCCATTGAAAATATTTGCATATCTCTTAAGGAATATTTTTAATGAATTTTTGAAAATGATGAAAGTCTGTGCACTTAGGCAGTGACTTAACTTTTTATTCAAAAAAGACCCCAAAGGTATCTTGGAATATCTTGAAATTGTACACAGTCATAGTCAAGCATGCCCTGAACAAGAATCCGTTGAATATATTTGCATATCTCTTGAAGAATATTTTTAATGAACTTTTGAAAATCAGGAAAGCGATCCATGCACTTGGACATTCCAAGTATGTTGGAATGTCTTGAAATTGTACTCAGTCATAGTCAACGACGCCCTGAACAAGAATCCGTTGAAAATATTTGCATATCGTTTAAGGAATATTTTTAAAGAATTTCTGAAAATCAGGAAAGCGATCCATGCACTTAGGCAGTGACTTAACTTTTTATTCAAAAAAGACCCCAAAAGTATCTTGGAATGTCTTGAAATTGTACACAGTCATAGTCAAGCATGCCCTGAACAAGAATCCGTTGAATATATTTGCATATCTCTTGAAGAATATTTTTAATGAACTTTTGAAAATCAGGAAAGCGATCCATGCACTTGGACATTCCAAGTATGTTGGAATGTCTTGAAATTGTACTCAGTCATAGTCAACGACGCCCTGAACAAGAATCCGTTGAAAATATTTGCATATCGTTTAAGGAATATTTTTAAAGAATTTCTGAAAATCAGGAAAGCGATCCATGCACTTAGGCAGTGACTTAACTTTTTCGTCAAAAAAGACCCCAAAAGTATCTTGGAATGTCTTGAAATTGTACACAGTCATAGTCAAGAATGCCCTGAACAAGAATCCATTGAAAATATTTGCATATCTCTTAAGGAATATTTTTAATGAATTTTTGAAAATGATGAAAGTCTGTGCACTTAGGCAGTGACTTAACTTTTTATTCAAAAAAGACCCCAAAGGTATCTTGGAATATCTTGAAATTGTACACAGTCATAGTCAAGCATGCCCTGAACAAGAATCCGTTGAATATATTTGCATATCTCTTGAAGAATATTTTTAATGAACTTTTGAAAATCAGGAAAGCGATCCATGCACTTGGACATTCCAAGTATGTTGGAATGTCTTGAAATTGTACTCAGTCATAGTCAACGACGCCCTGAACAAGAATCCGTTGAAAATATTTGCATATCGCTTAAGGAATATTTTTAAAGAATTTCTGAAAATCAGGAAAGCGATCCATGCACTTAGGCAGTGACTTAACTTTTTCGTCAAAAAAGACCCCAAAAGTATCTTGGAATGTCTTGAAATTGTACACAGTCATAGTCAAGCATGCCCTGAACAAGAATCCGTTGAATATATTTGCATATCTCTTGAAGAATATTTTTAATGAAATTTTGAAAATCCGAAAAGCGATCCATGCACTTGGACATTCCAAGTATGTTGGAATGTCTTGAAATTGTACTCAGTCATAGTCAACGACGCCCTGAACAAGAATCAATTGAAAATATTTGCATATCGCTTAAGGAATATTTTTAATGAATTTTTGAAAATGAGGAAAGTCTGTGCACTTAGGCAGTGACTTAACTTTTTATTCAAAAAAGACCCCAAAAGTATCTTGGAATGTCTTGAAATTGTACACAGTCATAGTCAAGCATGCCCTGAACAAGAATCCGTTGAATATATTTGCATATCTCTTGAAGAATATTTTTAATGAACTTTTGAAAATCAGGAAAGCGATCCATGCACTTGGACATTCCAAGTATGTTGGAATGTCTTGAAATTGTACTCAGTCATAGTCAACGACGCCCTGAACAAGAATCCGTTGAAAATATTTGCATATCGTTTAAGGAATATTTTTAAAGAATTTCTGAAAATCAGGAAAGCGATCCATGCACTTAGGCAGTGACTTAACTTTTTATTCAAAAAAGACCCCAAAAGTATCTTGGAATGTCTTGAAATTGTACACAGTCATAGTCAAGCATGCCCTGAACAAGAATCCGTTGAATATATTTGCATATCTTTTGAAGAATATTTTTAATGAACTTTTGAAAATCAGGAAAGCGATCCATGCACTTGGACATTCCAAGTATGTTGGAATGTCTTGAAATTGTACTCAGTCATAGTCAACGACGCCCTGAACAAGAGTCCGTTGAAAATATTTGCATATCGTTTAAGGAATATTTTTAAAGAATTTCTGAAAATCAGGAAAGCGATCCATGCACTTAGGCAGTGACTTAACTTTTTCGTCAAAAAAGACCCCAAAAGTATCTTGGAATGTCTTGAAATTGTACACAGTCATAGTCAAGAATGCCCTGAACAAGAATCCGTTGAATATATTTGCATATCTCTTGAAGAATATTTTTAATGAATTTTTGAAAATCCGGAAAGCGATCCATGCACTTGGACATTCCAAGTATGTTGGAATGTCTTGAAATTGTACTCGGTCATAGTCAACGACGCCCTGAACAAGAATCCATTGAAAATATTTGCATATCTCTTAAGGAATATTTTTAATGAATTTTTGAAAATGATGAAAGTCTGTGCACTTAGGCAGTGACTTAACTTTTTATTCAAAAAAGACCCCAAAGGTATCTTGGAATATCTTGAAATTGTACACAGTCATAGTCAAGCATGCCCTGAACAAGAATCCGTTGAATATATTTGCATATCTCTTGAAGAATATTTTTAATGAACTTTTGAAAATCAGGAAAGCGATCCATGCACTTGGACATTCCAAGTATGTTGGAATGTCTTGAAATTGTACTCAGTCATAGTCAACGACGCCCTGAACAAGAATCCGTTGAAAATATTTGCATATCGCTTAAGGAATATTTTTAAAGAATTTCTGAAAATCAGGAAAGCGATCCATGCACTTAGGCAGTGACTTAACTTTTTCGTCAAAAAAGACCCCAAAAGTATCTTGGAATGTCTTGAAATTGTACACAGTCATAGTCAAGCATGCCCTGAACAAGAATCCGTTGAATATATTTGCATATCTCTTGAAGAATATTTTTAATGAATTTTTGAAAATCCGAAAAGTGATCCATGCACTTGGACATTCCAAGTATGTTGGAATGTCTTGAAATTGTACTCAGTCATAGTCAACGACGCCCTGAACAAGAATCAATTGAAAATATTTGCATATCTCTTAAGGAATATTTTTAATGAATTTTTGAAAATGATGAAAGTCTGTGCACTTAGGCAGTGACTTAACTTTTTATTCAAAAAAGACCCCAAAGGTATCTTGGAATGTCTTGAAATTGTACACAGTCATAGTCAAGCATGCCCTGAACAAGAATCCGTTGAATATATTTGCATATCTCTTGAAGAATATTTTTAATGAACTTTTGAAAATCAGGAAAGCGATCCATGCACTTGGACATTCCAAGTATGTTGGAATGTCTTGAAATTGTACTCAGTCATAGTCAACGATGCCCTGAACAAGAATCCGTTGAAAATATTTGCATATCGCTTAAGGAACATTTTTAATGAATTTTTGAAAATCAGGAAAGCGATCCATGCACTTAGGCAGTGACTTAACTTTTTTGTCAAAAAAGACCCCAAAAGTATCTTGGAATGTCTTGAAATTGTACACAGTCATAGTCAAGCATGCCCTGAACAAGAATCCGTTGAATATATTTGCATATCTCTTGAGGAATATTTTTAATGAATTTTTGAAAATCCGAAAAGCGATCCATGCACTTGGACATTCCAAGTATGTTGGAATGTCTTGAAATTGTACTCAGTCATAGTCAACGACGCCCTGAACAAGAATCAATTGAAAATATTTGCATATCTCTTAAGGAATATTTTTAATGAATTTTTGAAAATGAGGAAAGTCTGTGCACTTAGGCAGTGACTTAACTTTTTATTCAAAAAAGACCCCAAAAGTATCTTGGAATGTCTTGAAATTGTACACAGTCATAGTCAAGCATGCCCTGAACAAGAATCCGTTGAATATATTTGCATATCTCTTGAAGAATATTTTTAATGAACTTTTGAAAATCAGGAAAGCGATCCATGCACTTGGACATTCCAAGTATGTTGGAATGTCTTGAAATTGTACTCAGTCATAGTCAACGATGCCCTGAACAAGAATCCGTTGAAAATATTTGCATATCGCTTAAGGAACATTTTTAATGAATTTTTGAAAATCAGGAAAGCGATCCATGCACTTAGGCAGTGACTTAACTTTTTTGTCAAAAAAGACCCCAAAAGTATCTTGGAATGTCTTGAAATTGTACACAGTCATAGTCAAGCATGCCCTGAACAAGAATCCGTTCAATATATTTGCATATCTCTTGAGGAATATTTTTAATGAATTTTTGAAAATCCGAAAAGCGATCCATGCACTTGGACATTCCAAGTATGTTGGAATGTCTTGAAATTGTACTCAGTCATAGTCAACGACGCCCTGAACAAGAATCAATTGAAAATATTTGCATATCTCTTAAGGAATATTTTTAATGAATTTTTGAAAATGAGGAAAGTCTGTGCACTTAGGCAGTGACTTAACTTTTTATTCAAAAAAGACCCCAAAAGTATCTTGGAATGTCTTGAAATTGTACACAGTCATAGTCAAGCATGCCCTGAACAAGAATCCGTTGAATATATTTGCATATCTCTTGAAGAATATTTTTAATGAACTTTTGAAAATCAGGAAAGCGATCCATGCACTTGGACATTCCAAGTATGTTGGAATGTCTTGAAATTGTACTCAGTCATAGTCAACGACGCCCTGAACAAGAATCCGTTGAAAATATTTGCATATCGTTTAAGGAATATTTTTAAAGAATTTCTGAAAATCAGGAAAGCGATCCATGCACTTAGGCAGTGACTTAACTTTTTCGTCAAAAAAGACCCCAAAAGTATCTTGGAATGTCTTGAAATTGTACACAGTCATAGTCAAGCATGCCCTGAACAAGAATCCGTTGAATATATTTGCATATCTCCTGAAGAATATTTTTAATGAATTTTTGAAAATCCGGAAAGCGATCCATGCACTTGGACATTCCAAGTATGTTGGAATGTCTTGAAATTGTACTCGGTCATAGTCAACGACGCCCTGAACAAGAATCCATTGAAAATATTTGCATATCTCTTAAGGAATATTTTTAATGAATTTTTGAAAATGATGAAAGTCTGTGCACTTAGGCAGTGACTTAACTTTTTATTCAAAAAAGACCCCAAAAGTATCTTGGAATGTCTTGAAATTGTACACAGTCATAGTCAAGCATGCCCTGAACAAGAATCCGTTTGAATATATTTGCATATCTCTTGAAGAATATTTTTAATGAATTTTTGAAAATCCGAAAAGCGATCCATGCACTTGGACATTCCAAGTATGTTGGAATGTCTTGAAATTGTACTCAGTCATAGTCAACGACGCCCTGAACAAGAATCAATTGAAAATATTTGCATATCTCTTAAGGAATATTTTTAATGAATTTTTGAAAATGAGGAAAGTCTGTGCACTTAGGCAGTGACTTAACTTTTCATTCAAAAAAGACCCCAAAAGTATCTTGGAATGTCTTGAAATTGTACACAGTCATAGTCAAGCATGCCCTGAACAAGAATCCGTTGAATATATTTGCATATCTCTTGAAGAATATTTTTAATGAACTTTTGAAAATCAGGAAAGCGATCCATGCACTTGGACATTCCAAGTATGTTGGAATGTCTTGAAATTGTACTCAGTCATAGTCAACGACGCCCTGAACAAGAATCCGTTGAAAATATTTGCATATCGTTTAAGGAATATTTTTAAAGAATTTCTGAAAATCAGGAAAGCGATCCATGCACTTAGGCAGTGACTTAACTTTTTCGTCAAAAAAGACCCCAAAAGTATCTTGGAATGTCTTGAAATTGTACACAGTCATAGTCAAGCATGCCCTGAACAAGAATCCGTTGAATATATTTGCATATCTCTTGAAGAATATTTTTAATGAATTTTTGAAAATCCGGAAAGCGATCCATGCACTTGGACATTCCAAGTATGTTGGAATGTCTTGAAATTGTACTCGGTCATAGTCAACGACGCCCTGAACAAGAATCCATTGAAAATATTTGCATATCTCTTAAGGAATATTTTTAATGAATTTTTGAAAATGATGAAAGTCTGTGCACTTAGGCAGTGACTTAACTTTTTATCCAAAAAAGACCCCAAAGGTATCTTGGAATGTCTTGAAATTGTACACAGTCATAGTCAAGCATGCCCTGAACAAGAATCCGTTGAATATATTTGCATATCTCTTGAAGAATATTTTTAATGAACTTTTGAAAATCAGGAAAGCGATCCATGCACTTGGACATTCCAAGTATGTTGGAATGTCTTGAAATTGTACTCAGTCATAGTCAACGACGCCCTGAACAAGAATCCGTTGAAAATATTTGCATATCGCTTAAGGAATATTTTTAATGAATTTTTGAAAATCAGGAAAGCGATCCATGCACTTAGGCAGTGACTTAACTTTTTTGTCAAAAAAGACCCCAAAAGTATCTTGGAATGTCTTGAAATTGTACACAGTCATAGTCAAGCATGCCCTGAACAAGAATCCGTTGAATATATTTGCATATCTCTTGAAGAATATTTTTAATGAATTTTTGAAAATCCGAAAAGCGATCCATGCACTTGGACATTCCAAGTATGTTGGAATGTTTTGAAATTGTACTCAGTCATAGTCAACGACGCCCTGAACAAGAATCCGTTGAAAATATTTGCATATCGCTTAAGGAATATTTTTAATGAATTTTTGAAAATCAGGAAAGCGATCCATGCACAGGCAGTGACTTAACTTTTTATTCAAAAAAGACCCCAAAAGTATCTTGGAATGTCTTGAAATTGTACACAGTCATAGTCAAGCATGCCCTGAACAAGAATCCGTTGAATATATTTGCATATCTCTTGAATAATATTTTTAATGAATTTTTGAAAATCCGAAAAGCGATCCATGCACTTGGACATTCCAAGTATGTTGGAATGTCTTGAAATTGTACTCAGTCATAGTCAACGACGCCCTGAACAAGAATCCGTTGAATATATTTGCATATCTCTTGAGGAATATTTTTAATGAATTTTTGAAAATCAGGAAAGCGATCCATGCACTTAGGCAGTGACTTAACTTTTGATGTTTTTGGGTTGTTTTTAAAGAATTAAAGCTGCAGGAGTTCATCCATGTCGTCCAGTCGCTGGAAACAAACGTTTGGACACCGTGGATCACACAGCAGGATATCAGGTGAGACGAAGGAAACGATCCATTTGCCCTGATGCACTTAGTGACTTGACTTTTTTTTTTAAAAAAACCCCAAAAGTAAATTGGAATGTCTTGAAATTGTACACAGTCATAGTCAAGCATGCCCTGAACAAGAATCCGTTGAATATATTTGCATATCTCTTGAAGAATATTTTTAATGAATTTATGAAAATCCGAAAAGCGATCCATGCACTTGGACATTCCAAGTATGTTGGAATGTCTTGAAATTGTACTCAGTCATAGTCAACGACGCCCTGAACAAGAATCAATTGAAAATATTTGCATATCTCTTAAGGAATATTTTTAATGAATTTTTGAAAATGAGGAAAGTCTGTGCACTTAGGCAGTGACTTAACTTTTTATTCAAAAAAGACCCCAAAAGTATCTTGGAATGTCTTGAAATTGTACACAGTCATAGTCAAGCATGCCCTGAACAAGAATCCGTTGAATATATTTGCATATCTCTTGAAGAATATTTTTAATGAACTTTTGAAAATCAGGAAAGCGATCCATGCACTTGGACATTCCAAGTATGTTGGAATGTCTTGAAATTGTACTCAGTCATAGTCAACGACGCCCTGAACAAGAATCCGTTGAAAATATTTGCATATCGTTTAAGGAATATTTTTAAAGAATTTCTGAAAATCAGGAAAGCGATCCATGCACTTAGGCAGTGACTTAACTTTTTCGTCAAAAAAGACCCCAAAAGTATCTTGGAATGTCTTGAAATTGTACACAGTCATAGTCAAGCATGCCCTGAACAAGAATCCGTTGAATATATTTGCATATCTCTTGAAGAATATTTTTAATGAATTTTTGAAAATCCGAAAAGCGATCCATGCACTTGGACATTCCAAGTATGTTGGAATGTCTTGAAATTGTACTCGGTCATAGTCAACGACGCCCTGAACAAGAATCCATTGAAAATATTTGCATATCTCTTAAGGAATATTTTTAATGAATTTTTGAAAATGATGAAAGTCTGTGCACTTAGGCAGTGACTTAACTTTTTATCCAAAAAAGACCCCAAAGGTATCTTGGAATGTCTTGAAATTGTACACAGTCATAGTCAAGCATGCCCTGAACAAGAATCCGTTGAATATATTTGCATATCTCTTGAAGAATATTTTTAATGAACTTTTGAAAATCAGGAAAGCGATCCATGCACTTGGACATTCCAAGTATGTTGGAATGTCTTGAAATTGTACTCAGTCATAGTCAACGACGCCCTGAACAAGAATCCGTTGAAAATATTTGCATATCGTTTAAGGAATATTTTTAAAGAATTTCTGAAAATCAGGAAAGCGATCCATGCACTTAGGCAGTGACTTAACTTTTTCGTCAAAAAAGACCCCAAAAGTATCTTGGAATGTCTTGAAATTGTACACAGTCATAGTCAAGCATGCCCTGAACAAGAATCCGTTGAATATATTTGCATATCTCTTGAAGAATATTTTTAATGAATTTTTGAAAATCCGGAAAGCGATCCATGCACTTGGACATTCCAAGTATGTTGGAAAGTCTTGAAATTGTACTCGGTCATAGTCAACGACGCCCTGAACAAGAATCCATTGAAAATATTTGCATATCTCTTAAGGAATATTTTTAATGAATTTTTGAAAATGATGAAAGTCTGTGCACTTAGGCAGTGACTTAACTTTTTATTCAAAAAAGACCCCAAAAGTATCTTGGAATGTCTTGAAATTGTACACAGTCATAGTCAAGCATGCCCTGAACAAGAATCCGTTGAATATATTTGCATATCTCTTGAAGAATATTTTTAATGAACTTTTGAAAATCAGGAAAGCGATCCATGCACTTGGACATTCCAAGTATGTTGAAATGTCTTGAAATTGTACTCAGTCATAGTCAACGACGCCCTGAACAAGAATCCGTTGAAAATATTTGCATATCGCTTAAGGAATATTTTTAATGAATTTTTGAAAATCAGGAAAGCGATCCATGCACTTAGGCAGTGACTTAACTTTTTTGTCAAAAAAGACCCCAAAAGTATCTTGGAATGTCTTGAAATTGTACACAGTCATAGTCAAGCATGCCCTGAACAAGAATCCGTTGAATATATTTGCATATCTCTTGAAGAATATTTTTAATGAATTTTTGAAAATCCGAAAAGCGATCCATGCACTTGGACATTCCAAGTATGTTGGAATGTCTTGAAATTGTACTCAGTCATAGTCAACGACGCCCTGAACAAGAATCCGTTGAAAATATTTGCATATCGCTTAAGGAATATTTTTAATGAATTTTTGAAAATCAGGAAAGCGATTCATGCACTTAGGCAGTGACTTAACTTTTTTGTCAAAAAAGACCCCAAAAGTATATTGGAATGTCTTGAAATTGTACACAGTCATAGTCAAGCATGCCCTGAACAAGAATCCGTTGAATATATTTGCATATCTCTTGAAGAATATTTTTAATGAATTTTTGAATATCCGAAAAGCGATCCATGCACTTGGACATTCCAAGTATGTTGGAATGTCTTGAAATTGTACTCAGTCATAGTCAACGACGCCCTGAACAAGAATCAATTGAAAATATTTGCATATCTCTTAAGGAATATTTTTAATGAATTTTTGAAAATGATGAAAGTCTGTGCACTTAGGCAGTGACTTAACTTTTTATCCAAAAAAGACCCCAAAGGTATCTTGGAATGTCTTGAAATTGTACACAGTCATAGTCAAGCATGCCCTGAACAAGAATCCGTTGAATATATTTGCATATCTCTTGAAGAATATTTTTAATGAACTTTTGAAAATCAGGAAAGCGATCCATGCACTTGGACATTCCAAGTATGTTGGAATGTCTTGAAATTGTACTCAGTCATAGTCAACGACGCCCTGAACAAGAATCCGTTGAAAATATTTGCATATCGTTTAAGGAATATTTTTAAAGAATTTCTGAAAATCAGGAAAGCGATCCATGCACTTAGGCAGTGACTTAACTTTTTCGTCAAAAAAGACCCCAAAAGTATCTTGGAATGTCTTGAAATTGTACACAGTCATAGTCAAGCATGCCCTGAACAAGAATCCGTTGAATATATTTGCATATCTCTTGAAGAATATTTTTAATGAATTTTTGAAAATCCGGAAAGCGATCCATGCACTTGGACATTCCAAGTATGTTGGAAAGTCTTGAAATTGTACTCGGTCATAGTCAACGACGCCCTGAACAAGAATCCATTGAAAATATTTGCATATCTCTTAAGGAATATTTTTAATGAATTTTTGAAAATGATGAAAGTCTGTGCACTTAGGCAGTGACTTAACTTTTTATTCAAAAAAGACCCCAAAAGTATCTTGGAATGTCTTGAAATTGTACAAGTCATAGTCAAGCATGCCCTGAACAAGAATCCGTTGAATATATTTGCATATCTCTTGAAGAATATTTTTAATGAACTTTTGAAAATCAGGAAAGCGATCCATGCACTTGGACATTCCAAGTATGTTGAAATGTCTTGAAATTGTACTCAGTCATAGTCAACGACGCCCTGAACAAGAATCCGTTGAAAATATTTGCATATCGCTTAAGGAATATTTTTAATGAATTTTTGAAAATCAGGAAAGCGATCCATGCACTTAGGCAGTGACTTAACTTTTTCGTCAAAAAAGACCCCAAAAGTATCTTGGAATGTCTTGAAATTGTACACAGTCATAGTCAAGCATGCCCTGAACAAGAATCCGTTGAATATATTTGCATATCTCTTGAAGAATATTTTTAATGAATTTTTGAAAATCCGGAAAGCGATCCATGCACTTGGACATTCCAAGTATGTTGGAATGTCTTGAAATTGTACTCAGTCATAGTCAACGACGCCCTGAACAAGAATCAATTGAAAATATTTGCATATCGCTTAAGGAATATTTTTAATGAATTTTTGAAAATCAGGAAAGCGATCCATGCACTTAGGCAGTGACTTAACTTTTTTGTCAAAAAAGACCCCAAAAGTATATTGGAATGTCTTGAAATTGTACACAGTCATAGTCAAGCATGCCCTGAACAAGAATCCGTTGAATATATTTGCATATCTCTTGAAGAATATTTTTAATGAATTTTTGAAAATCCGAAAAGCGATCCATGCACTTGGACATTCCAAGTATGTTGGAATGTCTTGAAATTGTACTCAGTCATAGTCAACGACGCCCTGAACAAGAATCAATTGAAAATATTTGCATATCTCTTAAGGAATATTTTTAATGAATTTTTGAAAATGAGGAAAGTCTGTGCACTTAGGCAGTGACTTAACTTTTTATTCAAAAAAGACCCCAAAAGTATCTTGGAATGTCTTGAAATTGTACACAGTCATAGTCAAGCATGCCCTGAACAAGAATCCGTTGAATATATTTGCATATCTCTTGAAGAATATTTTTAATGAACTTTTGAAAATCAGGAAAGCGATCCATGCACTTGGACATTCCAAGTATGTTGGAATGTCTTGAAATTGTACTCAGTCATAGTCAACGACGCCCTGAACAAGAATCCGTTGAAAATATTTGCATATCGTTTAAGGAATATTTTTAAAGAATTTCTGAAAATCAGGAAAGCGATCCATGCACTTAGGCAGTGACTTAACTTTTTCGTCAAAAAAGACCCCAAAAGTATCTTGGAATGTCTTGAAATTGTACACAGTCATAGTCAAGCATGCCCTGAACAAGAATCCGTTGAATATATTTGCATATCTCTTGAAGAATATTTTTAATGAATTTTTGAAAATCCGAAAAGCGATCCATGCACTTGGACATTCCAAGTATGTTGGAATGTCTTGAAATTGTACTCGGTCATAGTCAACGACGCCCTGAACAAGAATCCATTGAAAATATTTGCATATCTCTTAAGGAATATTTTTAATGAATTTTTGAAAATGATGAAAGTCTGTGCACTTAGGCAGTGACTTAACTTTTTATCCAAAAAAGACCCCAAAAGTATCTTGGAATGTCTTGAAATTGTACACAGTCATAGTCAAGCATGCCCTGAACAAGAATCCGTTGAATATATTTGCATATCTCTTGAAGAATATTTTTAATGAATTTTTGAAAATCCGGAAAGCGATCCATGCACTTGGACATTCCAAGTATGTTGGAAAGTCTTGAAATTGTACTCGGTCATAGTCAACGACGCCCTGAACAAGAATCCATTGAAAATATTTGCATATCTCTTAAGGAATATTTTTAATGAATTTTTGAAAATGATGAAAGTCTGTGCACTTAGGCAGTGACTTAACTTTTTATTCAAAAAAGACCCCAAAAGTATCTTGGAATGTCTTGAAATTGTACACAGTCATAGTCAAGCATGCCCTG
Source organism: Microchirus variegatus (assembly GCF_963457635.1). NCBI lineage: Eukaryota > Metazoa > Chordata > Actinopteri > Pleuronectiformes > Soleidae > Microchirus > Microchirus variegatus. Next base: position 152,387 of record NW_028154777.1, read on the forward strand.
AACAAGAATCCGTTGAATATATTTGCATATCTCTTGAAGAATATTTTTAATGAACTTTTGAAAATCAGGAAAGCGATCCATGCACTTGGACATTCCAAGTATGTTGAAATGTCTTGAAATTGTACTCAGTCATAGTCAACGACGCCCTGAACAAGAATCCGTTGAAAATATTTGCATATCGCTTAAGGAATATTTTTAATGAATTTTTGAAAATCAGGAAAGCGATCCATGCACTTAGGCAGTGACTTAACTTTTTCGTCAAAAAAGACCCCAAAAGTATCTTGGAATGTCTTGAAATTGTACACAGTCATAGTCAAGCATGCCCTGAACAAGAATCCGTTGAATATATTTGCATATCTCTTGAAGAATATTTTAAATGAATTTTTGAAAATCCGAAAAGCGATCCATGCACTTGGACATTCCAAGTATGTTGGAATGTCTTGAAATTGTACTCAGTCATAGTCAACGACGCCCTGAACAAGAATCAATTGAAAATATTTGCATATCTCTTAAGGAATATTTTTAATGAATTTTTGAAAATGAGGAAAGTCTGTGCACTTAGGCAGTGACTTAACTTTTTATTCAAAAAAGACCCCAAAAGTATCCTGGAATGTCTTGAAATTGTACACAGTCATAGTCAAGCATGCCCTGAACAAGAATCCGTTGAATATATTTGCATATCTCTTGAAGAATATTTTTAATGAACTTTTGAAAATCAGGAAAGCGATCCATGCACTTGGACATTCCAAGTATGTTGGAATGTCTTGAAATTGTACTCAGTCATAGTCAACGACGCCCTGAACAAGAATCCGTTGAAAATATTTGCATATCGTTTAAGGAATATTTTTAAAGAATTTCTGAAAATCAGGAAAGCGATCCATGCACTTAGGCAGTGACTTAACTTTTTCGTCAAAAAAGACCCCAAAAGTATCTTGGAATGTCTTGAAATTGTACACAGTCATAGTCAAGCATGCCCTGAACAAGAATCCGTTGAATATATTTGCATATCTCTTGAAGAATATTTTTAATGAATTTTTGAAAATCCGAAAAGCGATCCATGCACTTGGACATTCCAAGTATGTTGGAATGTCTTGAAATTGTACTCGGTCATAGTCAACGACGCCCTGAACAAAAATCCATTGAAAATATTTGCATATCTCTTAAGGAATATTTTTAATGAATTTTTGAAAATGATGAAAGTCTGTGCACTTAGGCAGTGACTTAACTTTTTATCCAAAAAAGACCCCAAAGGTATCTTGGAATGTCTTGAAATTGTACACAGTCATAGTCAAGCATGCCCTGAACAAGAATCCGTTGAATATATTTGCATATCTCTTGAAGAATATTTTTAATGAACTTTTGAAAATCAGGAAAGCGATCCATGCACTTGGACATTCCAAGTATGTTGGAATGTCTTGAAATTGTACTCAGTCATAGTCAACGACGCCCTGAACAAGAATCCGTTGAAAATATTTGCATATCGTTTAAGGAATATTTTTAAAGAATTTCTGAAAATCAGGAAAGCGATCCATGCACTTAGGCAGTGACTTAACTTTTTCGTCAAAAAAGACCCCAAAAGTATCTTGGAATGTCTTGAAATTGTACACAGTCATAGTCAAGCATGCCCTGAACAAGAATCCGTTGAATATATTTGCATATCTCTTGAAGAATATTTTTAATGAATTTTTGAAAATCCGGAAAGCGATCCATGCACTTGGACATTCCAAGTATGTTGGAATGTCTTGAAATTGTACTCAGTCATAGTCAACAACGCCCTGAACAAGAATCCATTGAAAATATTTGCATATCTCTTAAGGAATATTTTTAATGAATTTTTGAAAATGAGGAAAGTCTGTGCACTTAGGCAGTGACTTAACTTTTTATTCAAAAAAGACCCCAAAAGTATCTTGGAATGTCTTGAAATTGTACACAGTCATAGTCAAGCATGCCCTGAACAAGAATCCGTTGAATATATTTGCATATCTCTTGAAGAATATTTTTAATGAACTTTTGAAAATCAGGAAAGCGATCCATGCACTTGGACATTCCAAGTATGTTGGAATGTTTTGAAATTGTACTCAGTCATAGTCAACGACGCCCTGAACAAGAATCCGTTGAAAATATTTGCATATCGCTTAAGGAATATTTTTAATGAATTTTTGAAAATCAGAAAAGCGATCCATGCACTTAGGCAGTGACTTAACTTTTTTGTCAAAAAAGACCCCAAAAGTATCTTGGAATGTCTTGAAATTGTACACAGTCATAGTCAAGCATGCCCTGAACAAGAATCCGTTGAATATATTTGCATATCTCTTGAAGAATATTTTTAATGAATTTTTGAAAATCCGAAAAGCGATCCATGCACTTGGACATTCCAAGTATGTTGGAATGTCTTGAAATTGTACTCAGTCATAGTCAACGACGCCCTGAACAAGAATCAATTGAAAATATTTGCATATCTCTTAAGGAATATTTTTAATGAATTTTTGAAAATGAGGAAAGTCTGTGCACTTAGGCAGTGACTTAACTTTTTATTCAAAAAAGACCCCAAAAGTATCTTGGAATGTCTTGAAATTGTACACAGTCATAGTCAAGCATGCCCTGAACAAGAATCCGTTGAATATATTTGCATATCTCTTGAAGAATATTTTTAATGAACTTTTGAAAATCAGGAAAGCGATCCATGCACTTGGACATTCCAAGTATGTTGGAATGTCTTGAAATTGTACTCAGTCATAGTCAACGACGCCCTGAACAAGAATCCGTTGAAAATATTTGCATATCGTTTAAGGAATATTTTTAAAGAATTTCTGAAAATCAGGAAAGCGATCCATGCACTTAGGCAGTGACTTAACTTTTTCGTCAAAAAAGACCCCAAAAGTATCTTGGAATGTCTTGAAATTGTACACAGTCATAGTCAAGCATGCCCTGAACAAGAATCCGTTGAATATATTTGCATATCTCTTGAAGAATATTTTTAATGAATTTTTGAAAATCCGAAAAGCGATCCATGCACTTGGACATTCCAAGTATGTTGGAATGTCTTGAAATTGTACTCAGTCATAGTCAACGACGCCCTGAACAAGAATCCGTTGAAAATATTTGCATATCGCTTAAGGAATATTTTGAATGAATTTTTGAAAATCAGGAAAGCGATCCATGCACTTAGGCAGTGACTTAACTTTTTTGTCAAAAAAGACCCCAAAAGTATCTTGGAATGTCTTGAAATTGTACACAGTCATAGTCAAGCATGCCCTGAACAAGAATCCGTTGAATATATTTGCATATCTCTTGAAGAATATTTTTAATGAATTTTTGAAAATCCGAAAAGCGATCCATGCACTTGGACATTCCAAGTATGTTGGAATGTCTTTAAATTGTACTCAGTCATAGTCAACGACGCCCTGAACAAGAATCAATTGAAAATATTTGCATATCTCTTAAGGAATATTTTTAATGAATTTTTGAAAATGAGGAAAGTCTGTGCACTTAGGCAGTGACTTAACTTTTTATTCAAAAAAGACCCCAAAAGCATCTTGGAATGTCTTGAAATTGTACACAGTCATAGTCAAGCATGCCCTGAACAAGAATCCGTTGAATATATTTGCATATCTCTTGAAGAATATTTTTAATGAACTTTTGAAAATCAGGAAAGCGATCCATGCACTTGGCCATTCCAAGTATGTTGGAATGTTTTGAAATTGTACTCAGTCATAGTCAACGACGCCCTGAACAAGAATCCGTTGAAAATATTTGCATATCGCTTAAGGAATATTTTTAATGAATTTTTGAAAATCAGGAAAGCGATCCATGCACTTAGGCAGTGACTTAACTTTTTATTCAAAAAAGACCCCAAAAGTATCCTGGAATGTCTTGAAATTGTACACAGTCATAGTCAAGCATGCCCTGAACAAGAATCCGTTGAATATATTTGCATATCTCTTGAAGAATATTTTTAATGAATTTTTGAAAATCCGAAAAGCGATCCATGCACTTGGACATTCCAAGTATGTTGGAATGTCTTTAAATTGTACTCAGTCATAGTCAACGACGCCCTGAACAAGAATCAATTGAAAATATTTGCATATCTCTTAAGGAATATTTTTAATGAATTTTTGAAAATGAGGAAAGTCTGTGCACTTAGGCAGTGACTTAACTTTTTATTCAAAAAAGACCCCAAAAGTATCTTGGAATGTCTTGAAATTGTACACAGTCATAGTCAAGCATGCCCTGAACAAGAATCCGTTGAATATATTTGCATATCTCTTGAAGAATATTTTTAATGAACTTTTGAAAATCAGGAAAGCAATCCATGCACTTGGACATTCCAAGTATGTTGGAATGTCTTGAAATTGTACTCAGTCATAGTCAACGACGCCCTGAACAAGAATCTGTTGAAAATATTTGCATATCGTTTAAGGAATATTTTTAAAGAATTTCTGAAAATCAGGAAAGCGATCCATGCACTTAGGCAGTGACTTAACTTTTTCGTCAAAAAAGACCCCAAAAGTATCTTGGAATGTCTTGAAATTGTACACAGTCATAGTCAAGCATGCCCTGAACAAGAATCCGTTGAATATATTTGCATATCTCTTGAAGAATATTTTAAATGAATTTTTGAAAATCCGGAAAGCGATCCATGCACTTGGACATTCCAAGTATGTTGGAATGTCTTGAAATTGTACTCAGTCATAGTCAACAACGCCCTGAACAAGAATCCATTGAAAATATTTGCATATCTCTTAAGGAATATTTTTAATGAATTTTTGAAAATGAGGAAAGTCTGTGCACTTAGGCAGTGACTTAACTTTTTATTCAAAAAAGACCCCAAAAGTATCTTGGAATGTCTTGAAATTGTACACAGTCATAGTCAAGCATGCCCTGAACAAGAATCCGTTGAATATATTTGCATATCTCTTGAAGAATATTTTTAATGAACTTTTGAAAATCAGGAAAGCGATCCATGCACTTGGACATTCCAAGTATGTTGGAATGTTTTGAAATTGTACTCAGTCATAGTCAACGACGCCCTGAACAAGAATCCGTTGAAAATATTTGCATATCGCTTAAGGAATATTTTGAATGAATTTTTGAAAATCAGAAAAGCGATCCATGCACTTAGGCAGTGACTTAACTTTTTTGTCAAAAAAGACCCCAAAAGTATCTTGGAATGTCTTGAAATTGTACACAGTCATAGTCAAGCATGCCCTGAACAAGAATCCGTTGAATATATTTGCATATCTCTTGAAGAATATTTTTAATGAATTTTTGAAAATCCGAAAAGCGATCCATGCACTTGGACATTCCAAGTATGTTGGAATGTCTTGAAATTGTACTCAGTCATAGTCAACGACGCCCTGAACAAGAATCAATTGAAAATATTTGCATATCTCTTAAGGAATATTTTTAATGAATTTTTGAAAATGAGGAAAGTCTCTGCACTTACGCAGTGACTTAACTTTTTATTCAAAAAAGACCCCAAAAGTATCCTGGAATGTCTTGAAATTGTACACAGTCATAGTCAAGCATGCCCTGAACAAGAATCCGTTGAATATATTTGCATATCTCTTGAAGAATATTTTTAATGAACTTTTGAAAATCAGGAAAGCGATCCATGCACTTGGACATTCCAAGTATGTTGGAATGTCTTGAAATTGTACTCAGTCATAGTCAACGACGCCCTGAACAAGAATCCGTTGAAAATATTTGCATATCGTTTAAGGAATATTTTTAAAGAATTTCTGAAAATCAGGAAAGCGATCCATGCACTTAGGCAGTGACTTAACTTTTTCGTCAAAAAAGACCCCAAAAGTATCTTGGAATGTCTTGAAATTGTACACAGTCATAGTCAAGCATGCCCTGAACAAGAATCCGTTGAATATATTTGCATATCTCTTGAAGAATATTTTTAATGAATTTTTGAAAATCCGAAAAGCGATCCATGCACTTGGACATTCCAAGTATGTTGGAATGTCTTGAAATTGTACTCGGTCATAGTCAACGACGCCCTGAACAAGAATCCATTGAAAATATTTGCATATCTCTTAAGGAATATTTTTAATGAATTTTTGAAAATGATGAAAGTCTGTGCACTTAGGCAGTGACTTAACTTTTTATCCAAAAAAGACCCCAAAGGTATCTTGGAATGTCTTGAAATTGTACACAGTCATAGTCAAGCATGCCCTGAACAAGAATCCGTTGAATATATTTGCATATCTCTTGAAGAATATTTTTAATGAACTTTTGAAAATCAGGAAAGCGATCCATGCACTTGGACATTCCAAGTATGTTGGAATGTCTTGAAATTGTACTCAGTCATAGTCAACGACGCCCTGAACAAGAATCCGTTGAAAATATTTGCATATCGCTTAAGGAATATTTTGAATGAATTTTTGAAAATCAGGAAAGCGATCCATGCACTTAGGCAGTGACTTAACTTTTTTGTCAAAAAAGACCCCAAAAGTATCTTGGAATGTCTTGAAATTGTACACAGTCATAGTCAAGCATGCCCTGAACAAGAATCCGTTGAATATATTTGCATATCTCTTGAAGAATATTTTTAATGAATTTTTGAAAATCCGAAAAGCGATCCATGCACTTGGACATTACAAGTATGTTGGAATGTCTTTAAATTGTACTCAGTCATAGTCAACGACGCCCTGAACAAGAATCAATTGAAAATATTTGCATATCTCTTAAGGAATATTTTTAATGAATTTTTGAAAATGAGGAAAGTCTGTGCACTTAGGCAGTGACTTAACTTTTTATTCAAAAAAGACCCCAAAAGTATCTTGGAATGTCTTGAAATTGTACACAGTCATAGTCAAGCATGCCCTGAACAGGAATCCGTTGAATATATTTGCATATCTCTTGAAGAATATTTTTAATGAACTTTTGAAAATCAGGAAAGCGATCCATGCACTTGGACATTCCAAGTATGTTGGAATGTTTTGAAATTGTACTCAGTCATAGTCAACGACGCCCTGAACAAGAATCCGTTGAAAATATTTGCATATCGCTTAAGGAATATTTTTAATGAATTTTTGAAAATCAGGAAAGCGATCCATGCACTTAGGCAGTGACTTAACTTTTTATTCAAAAAAGACCCCAAAAGTATCCTGGAATGTCTTGAAATTGTACACAGTCATAGTCAAGCATGCCCTGAACAAGAATCCGTTGAATATATTTGCATATCTCTTGAAGAATATTTTTAATGAACTTTTGAAAATCCGAAAAGCGATCCATGCACTTGGACATTCCAAGTATGTTGGAATGTCTTGAAATTGTACTCAGTCATAGTCAACGACGCCCTGAACAAGAATCAATTGAAAATATTTGCATATCTCTTAAGGAATATTTTTAATGAATTTTTGAAAATTAGGAAAGCGATCCATGCACTTAGGCAGTGACTTAACTTTTGATGTTTTTGGTTTGTTTTTAAAGCATTAAAGCTGCAGGAGTTCATCCATGTCGCCCAGTCGCTGGAAACAAACGTTTGGACACCGTGGATCACACAGCAGGATATCAGGTGAGACGAAGGAAACGATCCATTTGCCCTGATGCACTTAGTGACTTGACTTTTTTTTCAAAAAAAACCCCAAAAGTAAATTGGAATGTCTTGAAATTGTACACAGTCATAGTCAAGCATGCCCTGAATAAGAATCCGTTGAATATATTTGCATATCTCTTGAAGAATATTTTTAATGAATTTTTGAAAATCCGGAAAGCGATCCATGCACTTGGACATTCCAAGTATGTTGGAATGTCTTGAAATTGTACTCAGTCATAGTCAACGACGCCCTGAACAAGAATCCGTTGAAAATATTTGCATATCGCTTAAGGAATATTTTTAATGAATTTTTGAAAATCAGGAAAGCGATCCATGCACTTAGGCAGTGACTTAACTTTTTCGTCAAAAAAGACCCCAAAAGTATCTTGGAATGTCTTGAAATTGTACACAGTCATAGTCAAGCATGCCCTGAACAAGAATCCGTTGAATATATTTGCATATCTCTTGAGGAATATTTTTAATGAATTTTTGAAAATCAGGAAAGCGATCCATGCACTTAGGCAGTGACTTAACTTTTGATGTTTTTGGGTTGTTTTTAAAGAATTAAAGCTGCAGGAGTTCATCCATGTCGTCCAGTCGCTGGAAACAAACGTTTGGACACCGTGGATCACACAGCAGGATATCAGGTGAGACGAAGGAAACGATCCATTTGCCCTGATGCACTTAGTGACTTGACTTTTTTTTCAAAAAAAAACCCCAAAAGTAAATTGGAATGTCTTGAAATTGTACACAGTCATAGTCAAGCATGCCCTGAACAAGAATCCGTTGAATATATTTGCATATCTCTTGAAGAATATTTTTAATGAATTTTTGAAAATCCGAAAAGCGATCCATGCACTTGGACATTCCAAGTATGTTGGAATGTCTTGAAATTGTACTCAGTCATAGTCAACGACGCCCTGAACAAGAATCAATTGAAAATATTTGCATATCTCTTAAGGAATATTTTTAATGAATTTTTGAAAATGAGGAAAGTCTGTGCACTTAGGCAGTGACTTAACTTTTTATTCAAAAAAGACCCCAAAAGTATCTTGGAATGTCTTGATATTGTACACAGTCATAGTCAAGCATGCCCTGAACAAGAATCCGTTGAATATATTTGCATATCTCTTGAAGAATATTTTTAATGAACTTTTGAAAATCAGGAAAGCGATCCATGCACTTGGACATTCCAAGTATGTTGGAATGTCTTGAAATTGTACTCAGTCATAGTCAACGACGCCCTGAACAAGAATCCGTTGAAAATATTTGCATATCGCTTAAGGAATATTTTTAATGAATTTTTGAAAATCAGGAAAGCGATCCATGCACTTAGGCAGTGACTTAACTTTTTTGTCAAAAAAGACCCCAAAAGTATCTTGGAATGTCTTGAAATTGTACACAGTCATAGTCAAGCATGCCCTGAACAAGAATCCGTTGAATATATTTGCATATCTCTTGAAGAATATTTTTAATGAATTTTTGAAAATCCGAAAAGCAATCCATGCACTTGGACATTCCAAGTATGTTGGAATGTCTTGAAATTGTACTCAGTCATAGTCAACGACGCCCTGAACAAGAATCAATTGAAAATATTTGCATATCTCTTAAGGAATATTTTTAATGAATTTTTGAAAATGAGGAAAGTCTGTGCACTTAGGCAGTGACTTAACTTTTTATTCAAAAAAGACCCCAAAAGTATCTTGGAATGTCTTGAAATTGTACACAGTCATAGTCAAGCATGCCCTGAACAAGAATCCGTTGAATATATTTGCATATCTCTTGAAGAATATTTTTAATGAACTTTTGAAAATCAGGAAAGCGATCCATGCACTTGGACATTCCAAGTATGTTGGAATGTCTTGAAATTGTACTCAGTCATAGTCAACGACGCCCTGAACAAGAATCCGTTGAAAATATTTGCATATAGCTTAAGGAATATTTTTAATGAATTTTTGAAAATCAGGAAAGCGATCCATGCACTTAGGCAGTGACTTAACTTTTTTGTCAAAAAAGACCCCAAAAGTATCTTGGAATGTCTTGAAATTGTACACAGTCATAGTCAAGCATGCCCTGAACAAGAATCCGTTGAATATATTTGCATATCTCTTGAAGAATATTTTTAATGAATTTTTGAAAATCCGAAAAGCGATCCATGCACTTGGACATTCCAAGTATGTTGGAATGTCTTGAAATTGTACTCAGTCATAGTCAACGACGCCCTGAACAAGAATCAATTGAAAATATTTGCATATCTCTTAAGGAATATTTTTAATGAATTTTTGAAAATGATGAAAGTCTGTGCACTTAGGCAGTGACTTAACTTTTTATTCAAAAAAGACCCCAAAAGTATCTTGGAATGTCTTGAAATTGTACACAGTCATAGTCAAGCATGCCCTGAACAAGAATCCGTTGAATATATTTGCATATCTCTTGAAGAATATTTTTAATGAACTTTTGAAAATCGGGAAAGCGATCCATGCACTTGGACATTCCAAGTATGTTGGAATGTCTTGAAATTGTACTCAGTCATAGTCAACGACGCCCTGAACAAGAATCCGTTGAAAATATTTGCATATCGCTTAAGGAATATTTTTAATGAATTTTTGAAAATCAGGAAAGCGATCCATGCACTTAGGCAGTGACTTAACTTTTTCGTCAAAAAAGACCCCAAAAGTATCTTGGAATGTCTTGAAATTGTACACAGTCATAGTCAAGCATGCCCTGAACAAGAATCCGTTGAATATATTTGCATATCTCTTGAAGAATATTTTTAATGAATTTTTGAAAATCCGGAAAGCGATCCATGCACTTGGACATTCCAAGTATGTTGGAATGTCTTGAAATTGTACTCGGTCATAGTCAACGACGCCTTGAACAAGAATCCATTGAAAATATTTGCATATCTCTTAAGGAATATTTTTAATGAATTTTTGAAAATGATGAAAGTCTGTGCACTTAGGCAGTGACTTAACTTTTTATTCAAAAAAGACCCCAAAAGTATCTTGGAATGTCTTGAAATTGTACACAGTCATAATCAAGCATGCCCTGAACAAGAATCCGTTGAATATATTTGCATATCTCTTGAAGAATATTTTTAATGAACTTTTGAAAATCAGGAAAGCGATCCATGCACTTGGACATTCCAAGTATGTTGGAATGTCTTGAAATTGTACTCAGTCATAGTCAACGACGCCCTGAACAAGAATCCGTTGAAAATATTTGCATATCGCTTAAGGAATATTTTTTATGAATTTTTGAAAATCAGGAAAGCGATCCATGCACTTAGGCAGTGACTTAACTTTTTTGTCAAAAAAGACCCCAAAAGTATCTTGGAATGTCTTGAAATTGTACACAGTCATAGTCAAGCATGCCCTGAACAAGAATCCGTTGAATATATTTGCATATCTCTTGAAGAATATTTTTAATGAATTTTTGAAAATCCGAAAAGCGATCCATGCACTTGGACATTCCAAGTATGTTGGAATGTCTTGAAATTGTACTCAGTCATAGTCAACGACGCCCTGAACAAGAATCAATTGAAAATTTTTGCATATCTCTTAAGGAATATTTTTAATGAATTTTTTGAAAATGAGGAAAGTCTGTGCACTTAGGCAGTGACTTAACTTTTTCGTCAAAAAAGACCCCAAAAGTATCTTGGAATGTCTTGAAATTGTACACAGTCATAGTCAAGCATGCCCTGAACAAGAATCCGTTGAATATATTTGCATATCTCTTGAAGAATATTTTTAATGAATTTTTGAAAATCCGGAAAGCGATCCATGCACTTGGACATTCCAAGTATGTTGGAATGTCTTGAAATTGTACTCGGTCATAGTCAACGACGCCCTGAACAAGAATCCATTGAAAATATTTGCATATCTCTTAAGGAATATTTTTAATGAATTTTTGAAAATGATGAAAGTCTGTGCACTTAGGCAGTGACTTAACTTTTTATTCAAAAAAGACCCCAAAGGTATCTTGGAATGTCTTGAAATTGTACACAGTCATAGTCAAGCATGCCCTGAACAAGAATCCGTTGAATATATTTGCATATCTCTTGAAGAATATTTTTAATGAACTTTTGAAAATCAGGAAAGCGATCCATGCACTTGGACATTCCAAGTATGTTGGAATGTCTTGAAATTGTACTCAGTCATAGTCAACGACGCCCTGAACAAGAATCAATTGAAAATATTTGCATATCGCTTAAGGAATATTTTTAATGAATTTCTGAAAATCAGGAAAGCGATCCATGCACTTAGGCAGTGACTTAACTTTTTTGTCAAAAAAGACCCCAAAAGTATCTTGGAATGTCTTGAAATTGTACACAGTCATAGTCAAGCATGCCCTGAACAAGAATCCGTTGAATATATTTGCATATCTCTTGAAGAATATTTTTAATGAATTTTTGAAAATCCGAAAAGCGATCCATGCACTTGGACATTCCAAGTATGTTGGAATGTCTTGAAATTGTACTCAGTCATAGTCAACGACGCCCTGAACAAGAATCAATTGAAAATATTTGCATATCTCTTAAGGAATATTTTTAATGAATTTTTGAAAATGAGGAAAGTCTGTGCACTTAGGCAGTGACTTAACTTTTTATTCAAAAAAGACCCCAAAAGTATCTTGGAATGTCTTGAAATTGTACACAGTCATAGTCAAGCATGCCCTGAACAAGAATCCGTTGAATATATTTGCATATCTCTTGAAGAATATTTTTAATGAACTTTTGAAAATCAGGAAAGCGATCCATGCACTTGGACATTCCAAGTATGTTGGAATGTCTTGAAATTGTACTCAGTCATAGTCAACGACGCCCTGAACAAGAATCCGTTGAAAATATTTGCATATCGTTTAAGGAATATTTTTAAAGAATTTCTGAAAATCAGGAAAGCGATCCATGCACTTAGGCAGTGACTTAACTTTTTCGTCAAAAAAGACCCCAAAAGTATCTTGGAATGTCTTGAAATTGTACACAGTCATAGTCAAGAATGCCCTGAACAAGAATCCGTTGAATATATTTGCATATCTCTTGAAGAATATTTTTAATGAATTTTTGAAAATCCGGAAAGCGATCCATGCACTTGGACATTCCAAGTATGTTGGAATGTCTTGAAATTGTACTCGGTCATAGTCAACGACGCCCTGAACAAGAATCCATTGAAAATATTTGCATATCTCTTAAGGAATATTTTTAATGAATTTTTGAAAATGATGAAAGTCTGTGCACTTAGGCAGTGACTTAACTTTTTATTCAAAAAAGACCCCAAAGGTATCTTGGAATGTCTTGAAATTGTACACAGTCATAGTCAAGCATGCCCTGAACAAGAATCCGTTGAATATATTTGCATATCTCTTGAAGAATATTTTTAATGAACTTTTGAAAATCAGGAAAGCGATCCATGCACTTGGACATTCCAAGTATGTTGGAATGTCTTGAAATTGTACTCAGTCATAGTCAACGACGCCCTGAACAAGAATCAATTGAAAATATTTGCATATCTCTTAAGGAATATTTTTAATGAATTTTTGAAAATGAGGAAAGTCTGTGCACTTAGGCAGTGACTTAACTTTTTATTCAAAAAAGACCCCAAAAGTATCTTGGAATGTCTTGAAATTGTACACAGTCATAGTCAAGCATGCCCTGAACAAGAATCCGTTGAATATATTTGCATATCTCTTGAAGAATATTTTTAATGAACTTTTGAAAATCAGGAAAGCGATCCATGCACTTGGACATTCCAAGTATGTTGGAATGTCTTGAAATTGTACTCAGTCATAGTCAACGACGCCCTGAACAAGAATCCGTTGAAAATATTTGCATATCGTTTAAGGAATATTTTTAAAGAATTTCTGAAAATCAGGAAAGCGATCCATGCACTTAGGCAGTGACTTAACTTTTTCGTCAAAAAAGACCCCAAAAGTATCTTGGAATGTCTTGAAATTGTACACAGTCATAGTCAAGCATGCCCTGAACAAGAATCCGTTGAATATATTTGCATATCTCTTGAAGAATATTTTTAATGAACTTTTGAAAATCAGGAAAGCGATCCATGCACTTGGACATTCCAAGTATGTTGGAATGTCTTGAAATTGTACTCAGTCATAGTCAACGACGCCCTGAACAAGAATCCGTTGAAAATATTTGCATATCGCTTAAGGAATATTTTTAATGAATTTTTGAAAATCAGGAAAGCGATCCATGCACTTAGGCAGTGACTTAACTTTTTCGTCAAAAAAGACCCCAAAAGTATCTTGGAATGTCTTGAAATTGTACACAGTCATAGTCAAGCATGCCCTGAACAAGAATCCGTTGAATATATTTGCATATCTCTTGTAGAATATTTTTAATGAATTTTTGAAAATCCGAAAAGCGATCCATGCACTTGGACATTCCAAGTATGTTGGAATGTCTTGAAATTGTACTCAGTCATAGTCAACGACGCTCTGAACAAGAATCAATTGAAAATATTTGCATATCTCTTAAGGAATATTTTTAATGAATTTTTGAAAATGAGGAAAGTCTGTGCACTAAGCCAGTGACTTAACTTTTCATTCAAAAAAGACCCCAAAAGTATCTTGGAATGTCTTGAAATTGTACACAGTCATAGTCAAGCATGCCCTGAACAAGAATCCGTTGAATATATTTGCATATCTCTTGAAGAATATTTTTAATGAACTTTTGAAAATCAGGAAAGCGATCCATGTACTTGGACATTCAAAGTATGTTGGAATGTCTTGAAATTGTACTCGGTCATAGTCAACGACGCCCTGAACAAGAATCCGTTGAAAATATTTGCATATCGCTTAAGGAATATTTTTAATGAATTTTTGAAAATCAGGAAAGCGATCCATGCACTTAGGCAGTGACTTAACTTTTTATTCAAAAAAGACCCCAAAGGTATCTTGGAATGTCTTGAAATTGTACACAGTCATAGTCAAGCATGCCCTGAACAAGAATCCGTTGAATATATTTGCATATCTCTTGAAGAATATTTTTAATGAACTTTTGAAAATCAGGAAAGCGATCCATGCACTTGGACATTGCAAGTATGTTGGAATGTCTTGAAATTGTACTCAGTCATAGTCAACGACGCCCTGAACAAGAATCCGTTGAAAATATTTGCATATCGTTTAAGGAATATTTTTAAAGAATTTCTGAAAATCAGGAAAGCGATCCATGCACTTAGGCAGTGACTAAACTTTTTTGTCAAAAAAGACTCCAAAAGTATCTTGGAATGTCTTGAAATTGTACACAGTCATAGTCAAGCATGCCCTGAACAAGAATATGTTGAATATATTTGCATATCTCTTGAATAATATTTTTAATGAATTTTTGAAAATCCGAAAAGCGATCCATGCACTTGGACATTCCAAGTATGTTGGAATGTCTTGAAATTGTACTCAGTCATAGTCAACGACGCCCTGAACAAGAATCAATTGAAAATATTTGCATATCTCTTAAGGAATATTTTTAATGAATTTTTGAAAATGAGGAAAGTCTGTGCACTTAGGCAGTGACTTAACTTTTTATTCAAAAAAGACCCCAAAAGTATCTTGGAATGTCTTGAAATTGTACACAGTCATAGTCAAGCATGCCCTGAACAAGAATCCGTTGAATATATTTGCATATCTCTTGAAGAATATTTTTAATGAACTTTTGAAAATCAGGAAAGCGATCCATGCACTTGGACATTCCAAGTATGTTGGAATGTCTTGAAATTGTACTCGGTCATAGTCAACGACGCCCTGAACAAGAATCCATTGAAAATATTTGCATATCTCTTAAGGAATATTTTTAATGAATTTTTGAAAATGATGAAAGTCTGTGCACTTAGGCAGTGACTTAACTTTTTATTCAAAAAAGACCCCAAAGGTATCTTGGAATGTCTTGAAATTGTACACAGTCATATTCAAGCATGCCCTGAACAAGAATCCGTTGAATATATTTGCATATCTCTTGAAGAATATTTTTAATGAACTTTTGAAAATCAGGAAAGCGATCCATGCACTTGGACATTCCAAGTATGTTGGAATGTCTTGAAATTGTACTCAGTCATAGTCAACGACGCCCTGAACAAGAATCCGTTGAAAATATTTGCATATCGTTTAAGGAATATTTTTAAAGAATTTCTGAAAATCAGGAAAGCGATCCATGCACTTAGGCAGTGACTTAACTTTTTCGTCAAAAAAGACCCCAAAAGTATCTTGGAATGTCTTGAAATTGTACACAGTCATAGTCAAGAATGCCCTGAACAAGAATCCGTTGAATATATTTGCATATCTCTTGAAGAATATTTTTAATGAATTTTTGAAAATCCGGAAAGCGATCCATGCACTTGGACATTCCAAGTATGTTGGAATGTCTTGAAATTGTACTCAGTCATAGTCAACGACGCCCTGAACAAGAATCCATTGAAAATATTTGCATATCTCTTAAGGAATATTTTTAATGAATTTTTGAAAATGATGAAAGTCTGTGCACTTAGGCAGTGACTTAACTTTTTATTCAAAAAAGACCCCAAAGGTATCTTGGAATGTCTTGAAATTGTACACAGTCATAGTCAAGCATGCCCTGAACAAGAATCCGTTGAATATATTTGCATATCTCTTGAAGAATATTTTTAATGAACTTTTGAAAATCAGGAAAGCGATCCATGCACTTGGACATTCCAAGTATGTTGGAATGTCTTGAAATTGTACTCAGTCATAGTCAACAACGCCCTGAACAAGAATCCGTTGAAAATATTTGCATATCGCTTAAGGAATATTTCTAATGAATTTTTGAAAATCAGGAAAGCGATCCATGCACTTAGGCAGTGACTTAACTTTTTTGTCAAAAAAGACCCCAAAAGTATCTTGGAATGTCTTGAAATTGTACACAGTCATAGTCAAGCATGCCCTGAACAAGAATCCGTTGAATATATTTGCATATCTCTTGAAGAATATTTTTAATGAACTTTTGAAAATCAGGAAAGCGATCCATGCACTTGGACATTCCAAGTATGTTGGAATGTCTTGAAATTGTACTCAGTCATAGTCAACGACGCCCTGAACAAGAATCCATTGAAAATATTTGCGTATAGTTTAAGGAATATTTTTAAAGAATTTCTGAAAATCAGGAAAGCGATCAATGCACTTAGGCAGTGACTTAACTTTTTCGTCAAAAAAGACCCCAAAAGTATCTTGGAATGTCTTGAAATTGTACACAGTCATAGTCAAGAATGCCCTGAACAAGAATCCGTTGAATATATTTGCATATCTCTTGAAGAATATTTTTAATGAATTTTTGAAAATCCGGAAAGCGATCCATGCACTTGGACATTCCAAGTATGTTGGAATGTCTTGAAATTGTACTCGGTCATAGTCAACGACGCCCTGAACAAGAATCCATTGAAAATATTTGCATATCTCTTAAGGAATATTTTTAATGAATTTTTGAAAATGATGAAAGTCTGTGCACTTAGGCAGTGACTTAACTTTTTATTCAAAAAAGACCCCAAAGGTATCTTGGAATGTCTTGAAATTGTACACAGTCATAGTCAAGCATGCCCTGAACAAGAATCCGTTGAATATATTTGCATATCTCTTGAAGAATATTTTTAATGAACTTTTGAAAATCAGGAAAGCGATCCGTGCACTTGGACATTCCAAGTATGTTGGAATGTCTTGAAATTGTACTCAGTCATAGTCAACGACGCCCTGAACAAGAATCCATTGAAAATATTTGCATATCGCTTAAGGAATATTTTTAATGAATTTTTGAAAATCAGGAAAGTGATCCATGCACTTAGGCAGTGACTTAACTTTTTTGTCAAAAAAGACCCCAAAAGTATCTTGGAATGTCTTGAAATTGTACACAGTCATAGTCAAGCATGCCCTGAACAAGAATCGTTGAATATATTTGCATATCTCTTGAAGAATATTTTTAATGAATTTTTGAAAATCCGAAAAGCGATCCATGCACTTGGACATTCAAAGTATGTTGGAATGTCTTGAAATTGTACTCAGTCATAGTCAACGACGCCCTGAACAAGAATCAATTGAAAATATTTGCATATCTCTTAAGGAATATTTTTAATGAATTTTTGAAAATGAGGAAAATCTGTGCACTTAGGCAGTGACTTAACTTTTTATTCAAAAAAGACCCCAAAAGTATCTTGGAATGTCTTGAAATTGTACACAGTCATAGTCAAGCATGCCCTGAACAAGAATCCGTTGAATATATTTGCATATCTCTTGAAGAATATTTTTAATGAACTTTTGAAAATCAGGAAAGCGATCCATGCACTTGGACATTCCAAGTATGTTGGAATGTCTTGAAATTGTACTCAGTCATAGTCAACAACGCCCTGAACAAGAATCCATTGAAAATATTTGCATATCGCTTAAGGAATATTTCTAATGAATTTTTGAAAATCAGGAAAGCGATCCATGCACTTAGGCAGTGACTTAACTTTTTTGTCAAAAAAGACCCCAAAAGTATCTTGGAATGTCTTGAAATTGTACACAGTCATAGTCAAGCATGCCCTGAACAAGAATCCGTTGAATATATTTGCATATCTCTTGAAGAATATTTTTAATGAACTTTTGAAAATCAGGAAAGCGATCCATGCACTTGGACATTCCAAGTATGTTGGAATGTCTTGAAATTGTACTCAGTCATAGTCAACGACGCCCTGAACAAGAATCCATTGAAAATATTTGCGTATAGTTTAAGGAATATTTTTAAAGAATTTCTGAAAATCAGGAAAGCGATCAATGCACTTAGGCAGTGACTTAACTTTTTCGTCAAAAAAGACCCCAAAAGTATCTTGGAATGTCTTGAAATTGTACACAGTCATAGTCAAGAATGCCCTGAACAAGAATCCGTTGAATATATTTGCATATCTCTTGAAGAATATTTTTAATGAATTTTTGAAAATCCGGAAAGCGATCCATGCACTTGGACATTCCAAGTATGTTGGAATGTCTTGAAATTGTACTCGGTCATAGTCAACGACGCCCTGAACAAGAATCCATTGAAAATATTTGCATATCTCTTAAGGAATATTTTTATTGAATTTTTGAAAATGATGAAAGTCTGTGCACTTAGGCAGTGACTTAACTTTTTATTCAAAAAAGACCCCAAAGGTATCTTGGAATGTCTTGAAATTGTACACAGTCATAGTCAAGCATGCCCTGAACAAGAATCCGTTGAATATATTTGCATATCTCTTGAAGAATATTTTTAATGAACTTTTGAAAATCAGGAAAGCGATCCGTGCACTTGGACATTCCAAGTATGTTGGAATGTCTTGAAATTGTACTCAGTCATAGTCAACGACGCCCTGAACAAGAATCCATTGAAAATATTTGCATATCGCTTAAGGAATATTTTTAATGAATTTTTGAAAATCAGGAAAGTGATCCATGCACTTAGGCAGTGACTTAACTTTTTTGTCAAAAAAGACCCCAAAAGTATCTTGGAATGTCTTGAAATTGTACACAGTCATAGTCAAGCATGCCCTGAACAAGAATCGTTGAATATATTTGCATATCTCTTGAAGAATATTTTTAATGAATTTTTGAAAATCCGAAAAGCGATCCATGCACTTGGACATTCAAAGTATGTTGGAATGTCTTGAAATTGTACTCAGTCATAGTCAACGACGCCCTGAACAAGAATCAATTGAAAATATTTGCATATCTCTTAAGGAATATTTTTAATGAATTTTTGAAAATGAGGAAAATCTGTGCACTTAGGCAGTGACTTAACTTTTTATTCAAAAAAGACCCCAAAAGTATCTTGGAATGTCTTGAAATTGTACACAGTCATAGTCAAGCATGCCCTGAACAAGAATCCGTTGAATATATTTGCATATCTCTTGAAGAATATTTTTAATGAACTTTTGAAAATCAGGAAAGCGATCCATGCACTTGGACATTCCAAGTATGTTGGAATGTCTTGAAATTGTACTCAGTCATAGTCAACAACGCCCTGAACAAGAATCCGTTGAAAATATTTGCATATCGCTTAAGGAATATTTCTAATGAATTTTTGAAAATCAGGAAAGCGATCCATGCACTTAGGCAGTGACTTAACTTTTTTGTCAAAAAAGACCCCAAAAGTATCTTGGAATGTCTTGAAATTGTACACAGTCATAGTCAAGCATGCCCTGAACAAGAATCCGTTGAATATATTTGCATATCTCTTGAAGAATATTTTTAATGAACTTTTGAAAATCAGGAAAGCGATCCATGCACTTGGACATTCCAAGTATGTTGGAATGTCTTGAAATTGTACTCAGTCATAGTCAACGACGCCCTGAACAAGAATCCATTGAAAATATTTGCGTATAGTTTAAGGAATATTTTTAAAGAATTTCTGAAAATCAGGAAAGCGATCAATGCACTTAGGCAGTGACTTAACTTTTTCGTCAAAAAAGACCCCAAAAGTATCTTGGAATGTCTTGAAATTGTACACAGTCATAGTCAAGAATGCCCTGAACAAGAATCCGTTGAATATATTTGCATATCTCTTGAAGAATATTTTTAATGAATTTTTGAAAATCCGGAAAGCGATCCATGCACTTGGACATTCCAAGTATGTTGGAATGTCTTGAAATTGTACTCGGTCATAGTCAACGACGCCCTGAACAAGAATCCATTGAAAATATTTGCATATCTCTTAAGGAATATTTTTATTGAATTTTTGAAAATGATGAAAGTCTGTGCACTTAGGCAGTGACTTAACTTTTTATTCAAAAAAGACCCCAAAGGTATCTTGGAATGTCTTGAAATTGTACACAGTCATAGTCAAGCATGCCCTGAACAAGAATCCGTTGAATATATTTGCATATCTCTTGAAGAATATTTTTAATGAACTTTTGAAAATCAGGAAAGCGATCCGTGCACTTGGACATTCCAAGTATGTTGGAATGTCTTGAAATTGTACTCAGTCATAGTCAACGACGCCCTGAACAAGAATCCATTGAAAATATTTGCATATCGCTTAAGGAATATTTTTAATGAATTTTTGAAAATCAGGAAAGTGATCCATGCACTTAGGCAGTGACTTAACTTTTTTGTCAAAAAAGACCCCAAAAGTATCTTGGAATGTCTTGAAATTGTACACAGTCATAGTCAAGCATGCCCTGAACAAGAATCCGTTGAATATATTTGCATATCTCTTGAAGAATATTTTTAATGAATTTTTGAAAATCCGAAAAGCGATCCATGCACTTGGACATTCAAAGTATGTTGGAATGTCTTGAAATTGTACTCAGTCATAGTCAACGACGCCCTGAACAAGAATCAATTGAAAATATTTGCATATCTCTTAAGGAATATTTTTAATGAATTTTTGAAAATGAGGAAAATCTGTGCACTTAGGCAGTGACTTAACTTTTTATTCAAAAAAGACCCCAAAAGTATCTTGGAATGTCTTGAAATTGTACACAGTCATAGTCAAGCATGCCCTGAACAAGAATCCGTTGAATATATTTGCATATCTCTTGAAGAATATTTTTAATGAACTTTTGAAAATCAGGAAAGCGATCCATGCACTTGGACATTCCAAGTATGTTGGAATGTCTTGAAATTGTACTCAGTCATAGTCAACGACGCCCTGAACAAGAATCCGTTGAAAATATTTGCATATCGTTTAAGGAATATTTTTAAAGAATTTCTGAAAATCAGGAAAGCGATCCATGCACTTAGGCAGTGACTTAACTTTTTCGTCAAAAAAGACCCCAAAAGTATCTTGGAATGTCTTGAAATTGTACACAGTCATAGTCAAGAATGCCCTGAACAAGAATCCGTTGAATATATTTGCATATCTCTTGAAGAATATTTTTAATGAATTTTTGAAAATTAGGAAAGCGATCCATGCACTTAGGCAGTGACTTAACTTTTGATGTTTTTGGTTTGTTTTTAAAGCATTAAAGCTGCAGGAGTTCATCCATGTCGCCCAGTCGCTGGAAACAAACGTTTGGACACCATGGATCACACAGCAGGAAATAAGGTGAGACGGAGGAAACGATCCATTTGCCCTGATGCACTTAGTGACTTGACTTTTTTTTCAAAAAAGACCCCAAAAGTATCTTGGAATGTCTTGAAATTGTACACAGTCATAGTCAAGCATGCCCTGAACAAGAATCCATTGAATATATTTGCATATCTCTTGAGGAATATTTTTAATGAATTTTTGAAAATCAGGAAACCGATCCATGCACTTAGGCAGTGACTTAACTTTTGATGTTTTTGGGTTGTTTTTAAAGAATTAAAGCTGCAGGAGTTCATCCATGTCGTCCAGTCGCTGGAAACAAACGTTTGGACACCGTGGATCACACAGCAGGATATCAGGTGAGACGAAGGAAACGATCCATTTGCCCTGATGCACTTAGTGACTTGACTTTTTTTTCAAAAAAAACCCCAAAAGTAAATTGGAATGTCTTGAAATTGTACACAGTCATAGTCAAGCATGCCCTGAATAAGAATCCGTTGAATATATTTGCATATCTCTTGAAGAATATTTTTAATGAATTTTTGAAAATCCGGAAAGCGATCCATGCACTTGGACATTCCAAGTATGTTGGAATGTCTTGAAATTGTACTCGGTCATAGTCAACGACGCCCTGAACAAGAATCCATTGAAAATATTTGCATATCTCTTAAGGAATATTTTTAATGAATTTTTGAAAATGATGAAAGTCTGTGCACTTAGGCAGTGACTTAACTCAGGAAAGCGATCCATGCACTTAGGCAGTGACTTAACTTTTTCGTCAAAAAAGACCCCAAAAGTATCTTGGAATGTCTTGAAATTGTACACAGTCATAGTCAAGAATGCCATGAACAAGAATCCGTTGAATATATTTGCATATCTCTTGAAGAATATTTTTAATGAATTTTTGAAAATCCGGAAAGCGATCCATGCACTTGGACATTCCAAGTATGTTGGAATGTCTTGAAATTGTACTCGGTCATAGTCAACGACGCCCTGAACAAGAATCCATTGAAAATATTTGCATATCTCTTAAGGAATATTTTTAATGAATTTTTGAAAATGATGAAAGTCTGTGCACTTAGGCAGTGACTTAACTTTTTATTCAAAAAAGACCCCAAAGGTATCTTGGAATGTCTTGAAATTGTACACAGTCATAGTCAAGCATGCCCTGAACAAGAATCCGTTGAATATATTTGCATATCTCTTGAAGAATATTTTTAATGAACTTTTGAAAATCAGGAAAGCGATCCATGCACTTGGACATTCCAAGTATGTTGGAATGTCTTGAAATTGTACTCAGTCATAGTCAACGACGCCCTGAACAAGAATCCGTTGAAAATATTTGCATATCACTTAAGGAATATTTTTAATGAATTTTTGAAAATCAGGAAAGCGATCCATGCACTTAGGCAGTGACTTAACTTTTTTGTCAAAAAAGACCCCAAAAGTATCTTGGAATGTCTTGAAATTGTACACAGTCATAGTCAAGCATGCCCTGAACAAGAATCCATTGAATATATTTGCATATCTCTTGAAGAATATTTTTAATGAATTTTTGAAAATCCGAAAAGCGATCCATGCACTTGGACATTCAAAGTATGTTGGAATGTCTTGAAATTGTACTCAGTCATAGTCAACGACGCCCTGAACAAGAATCAATTGAAAAAATTTGCATATCTCTTAAGGAATATTTTTAATGAATTTTTGAAAATGAGGAAAGTCTTTGGACTTAGGCAGTGACTTAACTTTTTATTCAAAAAAGACCCCAAAAGTATCTTGGAATGTCTTGAAATTGTACACAGTC
This sequence comes from Microchirus variegatus, assembly GCF_963457635.1. Classification (NCBI taxonomy): domain Eukaryota; kingdom Metazoa; phylum Chordata; class Actinopteri; order Pleuronectiformes; family Soleidae; genus Microchirus; species Microchirus variegatus. Next base: position 175,733 of record NW_028154777.1, read on the forward strand.
ATAGTCAAGCATGCCCTGAACAAGAATCCGTTGAATATATTTGCATATCTCTTGAAGAATATTTTTAATGAACTTTTGAAAATCCGGAAAGCGATCCATGCACTTGGACATTCAAAGTATCTTGGAATGTCTTGAAATTGTACACAGTCATAGTCAAGCATGCCCTGAACAAGAATCCATTGAATATATTTGCATATCTCTTGAGGAATATTTTTAATGAATTTTTGAAAATCAGGAAACCGATCCATGCACTTAGGCAGTGACTTAACTTTTGATGTTTTTGGGTTGTTTTTAAAGAATTAAAGCTGCAGGAGTTCATCCATGTCGTCCAGTCGCTGGAAACAAACGTTTGGACACCGTGGATCACACAGCAGGATATCAGGTGAGACGAAGGAAACGATCCATTTGCCCTGATGCACTTAGTGACTTGACTTTTTTTTCAAAAAAAACCCCAAAAGTAAATTGGAATGTCTTGAAATTGTACACAGTCATAGTCAAGCATGCCCTGAATAAGAATCCGTTGAATATATTTGCATATCTCTTGAAGAATATTTTTAATGAATTTTTGAAAATCCGGAAAGCGATCCATGCACTTGGACATTCCAAGTATGTTGGAATGTCTTGAAATTGTACTCGGTCATAGTCAACGACGCCCTGAACAAGAATCCATTGAAAATATTTGCATATCTCTTAAGGAATATTTTTAATGAATTTTTGAAAATGATGAAAGTCTGTGCACTTAGGCAGTGACTTAACTCAGGAAAGCGATCCATGCACTTAGGCAGTGACTTAACTTTTTCGTCAAAAAAGACCCCAAAAGTATCTTGGAATGTCTTGAAATTGTACACAGTCATAGTCAAGAATGCCATGAACAAGAATCCGTTGAATATATTTGCATATCTCTTGAAGAATATTTTTAATGAATTTTTGAAAATCCGGAAAGCGATCCATGCACTTGGACATTCCAAGTATGTTGGAATGTCTTGAAATTGTACTCGGTCATAGTCAACGACGCCCTGAACAAGAATCCATTGAAAATATTTGCATATCTCTTAAGGAATATTTTTAATGAATTTTTGAAAATGATGAAAGTCTGTGCACTTAGGCAGTGACTTAACTTTTTATTCAAAAAAGACCCCAAAGGTATCTTGGAATGTCTTGAAATTGTACACAGTCATAGTCAAGCATGCCCTGAACAAGAATCCGTTGAATATATTTGCATATCTCTTGAAGAATATTTTTAATGAACTTTTGAAAATCAGGAAAGCGATCCATGCACTTGGACATTCCAAGTATGTTGGAATGTCTTGAAATTGTACTCAGTCATAGTCAACGACGCCCTGAACAAGAATCCGTTGAAAATATTTGCATATCGCTTAAGGAATATTTTTAATGAATTTTTGAAAATCAGGAAAGCGATCCATGCACTTATGCAGTGACTTAACTTTTTTGTCAAAAAAGACCCCAAAAGTATCTTGGAATGTCTTGAAATTGTACACAGTCATAGTCAAGCATGCCCTGAACAAGAATCCATTGAATATATTTGCATATCTCTTGAAGAATATTTTTAATGAATTTTTGAAAATCCGAAAAGCGATCCATGCACTTGGACATTCAAAGTATGTTGGAATGTCTTGAAATTGTACTCAGTCATAGTCAACGACGCCCTGAACAAGAATCAATTGAAAATATTTGCATATCTCTTAAGGAATATTTTTAATGAATTTTTGAAAATGAGGAAAGTCTTTGGACTTAGGCAGTGACTTAACTTTTTATTCAAAAAAGACCCCAAAAGTATCTTGGAATGTCTTGAAATTGTACACAGTCATAGTCAAGCATGCCCTAAACAAGAATCCGTTGAATATATTTGCATATCTCTTGAAGAATATTTTTAATGAACTTTTGAAAATCCGGAAAGCGATCCATGCACTTGGACATTCAAAGTATGTTGGAATGTCTTGAAATTGTACTCAGTCATAGTCAACGACGCCCTGAACAAGAATCAATTGAAAATATTTGCATATCTCTTAAGGAATATTTTTAATGAATTTTTGAAAATGAGGAAAGTCTTTGGACTTAGGCAGTGACTTAACTTTTTATTCAAAAAAGACCCCAAAAGTATCTTGGAATGTCTTGAAATTGTACACAGTCATAGTCAAGCATGCCCTGAACAAGAATCCGTTGAATATATTTGCATATCTCTTGAAGAATATTTTTAATGAACTTTTGAAAATCAGGAAAGCGATCCATGCACTTGGACATTCCAAGTATGTTGGAATGTCTTGAAATTGTACTCAGTCATAGTCAACGACGCCCTGAACAAGAATCCGTTGAAAATATTTGCATATCGTTTAAGGAATATTTTTAAAGAATTTCTGAAAATCAGGAAAGCGATCCATGCACTTAGGCAGTGACTTAACTTTTTCGTCAAAAAAGACCCCAAAAGTATCTTGGAATGTCCTGAAATTGTACACAGTCATAGTCAAGCATGCCCTGAACAAGAATCCGTTGAATATATTTGCATATCTCTTGAAGAATATTTTTAATGAATTTTTGAAAATCCGGAAAGCGATCCATGCACTTGGACATTCCAAGTATGTTGGAATGTCTTGAAATTGTACTCGGTCATAGTCAACGACGCCCTGAACAAGAATCCATTGAAAATATTTGCATATCTCTTAAGGAATATTTTTAATGAATTTTTGAAAATGATGAAAGTCTGTGCACTTAGGCAGTGACTTAACTTTTTATTCAAAAAAGACCCCAAAGGTATCTTGGAATGTCTTGAAATTGTACACAGTCATAGTCAAGCATGCCCTGAACAAGAATCCGTTGAATATATTTGCATATCTCTTGAAGAATATTTTTAATGAACTTTTGAAAATCAGGAAAGCGATCCATGCACTTGGACATTCCAAGTATGTTGGAATGTCTTGAAATTGTACTCAGTCATAGTCAACGACGCCCTGAACAAGAATCCGTTGAAAATATTTGCATATCGCTTAAGGAATATTTTTAATGAATTTTTGAAAATCAGGAAAGCGATCCATGCACTTAGGCAGTGACTTAACTTTTTTGTCAAAAAAGACCCCAAAAGTATCTTGGAATGTCTTGAAATTGTACACAGTCATAGTCAAGCATGCCCTGAACAAGAATCCGTTGAATATATTTGCATATCTCTTGAAGAATATTTTTAATGAATTTTTGAAAATCCGAAAAGCGATCCATGCACTTGGACATTCCAAGTATGTTGGAATGTCTTGAAATTGTACTCAGTCATAGTCAACGACGCCCTGAACAAGAATCAATTGAAAATATTTGCATATCTCTTAAGGAATATTTTTAATGAATTTTTGAAAATGAGGAAAGTCTGTGCACTTAGGCAGTGACTTAACTTTTTATTCAAAAAAGACCCCAAAAGTATCTTGGAATGTCTTGAAATTGTACACAGTCATAGTCAAGCATGCCCTGAACAAGAATCCGTTGAATATATTTGCATATCTCTTGAAGAATATTTTTAATGAACTTTTGAAAATCAGGAAAGCGATCCATGCACTTGGACATTCCAAGTATGTTGGAATGTCTTGAAATTGTACTCAGTCATAGTCAACGACGCCCTGAACAAGAATCCGTTGAAAATATTTGCATATCGTTTAAGGAATATTTTTAAAGAATTTCTGAAAATCAGGAAAGCGATCCATGCACTTAGGCAGTGACTTAACTTTTTCGTCAAAAAAGACCCCAAAAGTATCTTGGAATGTCTTGAAATTGTACACAGTCATAGTCAAGAATGCCCTGAACAAGAATCCGTTGAATATATTTGCATATCTCTTGAAGAATATTTTTAATGAATTTTTGAAAATCCGGAAAGCGATCCATGCACTTGGACATTCCAAGTATGTTGGAATGTCTTGAAATTGTACTCGGTCATAGTCAACGACGCCCTGAACAAGAATCCATTGAAAATATTTGCATATCTCTTAAGGAATATTTTTAATGAATTTTTGAAAATGATGAAAGTCTGTGCACTTAGGCAGTGACTTAACTTTTTATTCAAAAAAGACCCCAAAGGTATCTTGGAATGTCTTGAAATTGTACACAGTCATAGTCAAGCATGCCCTGAACAAGAATCCGTTGAATATATTTGCATATCTCTTGAAGAATATTTTTAATGAACTTTTGAAAATCAGGAAAGCGATCCATGCACTTGGACATTCCAAGTATGTTGGAGTCTTGAAATTGTACTCAGTCATAGTCAACGACGCCCTGAACAAGAATCCGTTGAAAATATTTGCATATCGCTTAAGGAATATTTTTAATGAATTTTTGAAAATCAGGAAAGCGATCCATGCACTTAGGCAGTGACTTAACTTTTTTGTCAAAAAAGACCCCAAAAGTATCTTGGAATGTCTTGAAATTGTACACAGTCATAGTCAAGCATGCCCTGAACAAGAATCCGTTGAATATATTTGCATATCTCTTGAAGAATATTTTTAATGAATTTTTGAAAATCCGAAAAGCGATCCATGCACTTGGACATTCAAAGTATGTTGGAATGTCTTGAAATTGTACTCAGTCATAGTCAACGACGCCCTGAACAAGAATCAATTGAAAATATTTGCATATCTCTTAAGGAATATTTTTAATGAATTTTTGAAAATGAGGAAAGTCTGTGGACTTAGGCAGTGACTTAACTTTTTATTCAAAAAAGACCCCAAAAGTATCTTGGAATGTCTTGAAATTGTACACAGTCATAGTCAAGCATGCCCTGAACAAGAATCCGTTGAATATATTTGCATATCTCTTGAAGAATATTTTTAATGAACTTTTGAAAATCAGGAAAGCGATCCATGCACTTGGACATTCCAAGTATGTTGGAATGTCTTGAAATTGTACTCAGTCATAGTCAACGACGCCCTGAACAAGAATTCGTTGAAAATATTTGCATATCGTTTAAGGAATATTTTTAAAGAATTTCTGAAAATCAGGAAAGCGATCCATGCACTTAGGCAGTGACTTAACTTTTTCGTCAAAAAAGACCCCAAAAGTATCTTGGAATGTCTTGAAATTGTACACAGTCATAGTCAAGCATGCCCTGAACAAGAATCCGTTGAATATATTTGCATATCTCTTGAAGAATATTTTTAATGAATTTTTGAAAATCCGGAAAGCGATCCATGCACTTGGACATTCCAAGTATGTTGGAATGTCTTGAAATTGTACTCGGTCATAGTCAACGACGCCCTGAACAAGAATCCATTGAAAATATTTGCATATCTCTTAAGGAATATTTTTAATGAATTTTTGAAAATGATGAAAGTCTGTGCACTTAGGCAGTGACTTAACTTTTTATTCAAAAAAGACCCCAAAGGTATCTTGGAATGTCTTGAAATTGTACACAGTCATAGTCAAGCATGCCCTGAACAAGAATCCGTTGAATATATTTGCATATCTCTTGAAGAATATTTTTAATGAACTTTTGAAAATCAGGAAAGCGATCCATGCACTTGGACATTCCAAGTATGTTGGAATGTCTTGAAATTGTACTCAGTCATAGTCAACGACGCCCTGAACAAGAATCCGTTGAAAATATTTGCATATCGCTTAAGGAATATTTTTTATGAATTTTTGAAAATCAGGAAAGCGATCCATGCACTTAGGCAGTGACTTAACTTTTTTGTCAAAAAAGACCCCAAAAGTATCTTTGAATGTCTTGAAATTGTACACAGTCATAGTCAAGCATGCCCTGAACAAGAATCCGTTGAATATATTTGCATATCTCTTGAAGAATATTTTAAATGAATTTTTGAAAATCCGAAAAGCGATCCATGCACTTGGACATTCCAAGTATGTTGGAATGTCTTGAAATTGTACTCAGTCATAGTCAACGACGCCCTGAACAAGAATCAATTGAAAATATTTGCATATCTCTTAAGGAATATTTTTAATGAATTTTTGAAAATGAGGAAAGTCTGTGCACTTAGGCAGTGACTTAACTTTTTATTCAAAAAAGACCCCAAAAGTATCTTGGAATGTCTTGAAATTGTACACAGTCATAGTCAAGCATGCCCTGAACAAGAATCCGTTGAATATATTTGCATATCTCTTGAAGAATATTTTTAATGAATTTTTGAAAATCCGGAAAGCGATCCATGCACTTGGACATTCCAAGTATGTTGGAATGTCTTGAAATTGTACTCGGTCATAGTCAACGACGCCCTGAACAAGAATCCATTGAAAATATTTGCATATCTCTTAAGGAATATTTTTAATGAATTTTTGAAAATGATGAAAGTCTGTGCACTTAGGCAGTGACTTAACTTTTTATTCAAAAAAGACCCCAAAGGTATCTTGGAATGTCTTGAAATTGTACACAGTCATAGTCAAGCATGCCCTGAACAAGAATCCGTTGAATATATTTGCATATCTCTTGAAGAATATTTTTAATGAACTTTTGAAAATCAGGAAAGCGATCCATGCACTTGGACATTCCAAGTATGTTGGAATGTCTTGAAATTGTACTCAGTCATAGTCAACGACGCCCTGAACAAGAATCCGTTGAAAATATTTGCATATCGCTTAAGGAATATTTTTTATGAATTTTTGAAAATCAGGAAAGCGATCCATGCACTTAGGCAGTGACTTAACTTTTTCGTCAAAAAAGACCCCAAAAGTATCTTGGAATGTCTTGAAATTGTACACAGTCATAGTCAAGAATGCCCTGAACAAGAATCCGTTGAATATATTTGCATATCTCTTGAAGAGTATTTTTAATGAATTTTTGAAAATCCGGAAAGCGATCCATGCACTTGGACATTCCAAGTATGTTGGAATGTCTTAAAATTGTACTCGGTCATAGTCAACGACGCCCTGAACAAGAATCCATTGAAAATATTTGCATATCTCTTAAGGAATATTTTTAATGAATTTTTGAAAATGAGGAAAGTCTGTGCACTTAGGCAGTGACTTAACTTTTTATTCAAAAAAGACCCCAAAAGTATCTTGGAATGTCTTGAAATTGTACACAGTCATAGTCAAGCATGCCCTGAACAAGAATCCGTTGAATATATTTGCATATCTCTTGAAGAATATTTTTAATGAACTTTTGAAAATCAGGAAAGCGATCCATGCACTTGGACATTCCAAGTATGTTGGAATGTCTTGAAATTGTACTCAGTCATAGTCAACGACGCCCTGAACAAGAATCCGTTGAAAATATTTGCATATCGTTTAAGGAATATTTTTAAAGAATTTCTGAAAATCAGGAAAGCGATCCATGCACTTAGGCAGTGACTTAACTTTTTCGTCAAAAAAGACCCCAAAAGTATCTTGGAATGTCTTGAAATTGTACACAGTCATAGTCAAGCATGCCCTGAACAAGAATCCGTTGAATATATTTGCATATCTCTTGAAGAATATTTTTAATGAATTTTTGAAAATCTGAAAAGCGATCCATGCACTTGGACATTCCAAGTATGTTGGAATGTCTTGAAATTGTACTCAGTCATAGTCAACGACGCCCTGAACAAGAATCAATTGAAAATATTTGCATATCTCTTAAGGAATATTTTTAATGAATTTTTGAAAATGAGGAAAGTCTGTGCACTTAGGCAGTGACTTAACTTTTTATTCAAAAAAGACCCCAAAAGTATCCTGGAATGTCTTGAAATTGTACACAGTCATAGTCAAGCATGCCCTGAACAAGAATCCGTTGAATATATTTGCATATCTCTTGAAGAATATTTTTAATGAACTTTTGAAAATCAGGAAAGCGATCCATGCACTTGGACATTCCAAGTATGTTGGAATGTCTTGAAATTGTACTCAGTCATAGTCAACGACGCCCTGAACAAGAATCCGTTGAAAATATTTGCATATCGTTTAAGGAATATTTTTAAAGAATTTCTGAAAATCAGGAAAGCGATCCATGCACTGAGGCAGTGACTTAACTTTTTCGTCAAAAAAGACCCCAAAAGTATCTTGGAATGTCTTGAAATTGTACACAGTCATAGTCAAGCATGCCCTAAACAAGAATCCGTTGAATATATTTGCATATCTCTTGAAGAATATTTTTAATGAATTTTTGAAAATCCGGAAAGCGATCCATGCACTTGGACATTCCAAGTATGTTGGAATGTCTTGAAATTGTACTCGGTCATAGTCAACGACGCCCTGAACAAGAATCCATTGAAAATATTTGCATATCTCTTAAGGAATATTTTTAATGAAGTTTTGAAAATGATGAAAGTCTGTGCACTTAGGCAGTGACTTAACTTTTTATCCAAAAAAGACCCCAAAGGTATCTTGGAATGTCTTGAAATTGTACACAGTCATAGTCAAGCATGCCCTGAACAAGAATCCGTTGAATATATTTGCATATCTCTTGAAGAATATTTTTAATGAACTTTTGAAAATCAGGAAAGCGATCCATGCACTTGGACATTCCAAGTATGTTGGAATGTCTTGAAATTGTACTCAGTCATAGTCAACGACGCCCTGAACAAGAATCCGTTGAAAATATTTGCATATCGCTTAAGGAATATTTTTAATGAATTTTTGAAAATCCGAAAAGCGATCCATGCACTTGGACATTCCAAGTATGTTGGAATGTCTTGAAATTGTACTCAGTCATAGTCAATGACGCCCTGAACAAGAATCAATTGAAAATATTTGCATATCTCTTAAGGAATATTTTTAATGAATTTTTGAAAATTAGGAAAGCGATCCATGCACTTAGGCAGTGACTTAACTTTTGATGTTTTTGGTTTGCTTTAAAAGCATTAAAGCTGCAGGAGTTCATCCATGTCGCCCAGTCGCTGGAAACAAACGTTTGGACACCATGGATCACACAGCAGGAAATAAGGTGAGACGGAGGAAACGATCCATTTGCCCTGATGCACTTAGTGACTTGACTTTTTTTTCATAAAAGACCCCAAAAGTATCTTGGAATGTCTTGAAATTGTACACAGTCATAGTCAAGCATGCCCTGAACAAGAATCCGTTGAATATATTTGCATATCTCTTGAGGAATATTTTTAATGAATTTTTGAAAATCAGGAAAGCGATCCATGCACTTAGGCAGTGACTTAACTTTTGATGTTTTTGGGTTGTTTTTAAAGAATTAAAGCTGCAGGAGTTCATCCATGTCGTCCAGTCGCTGGAAACAAACGTTTGGACACCGTGGATCACACAGCAGGATATCAGGTGAGACGAAGGAAACGATCCATTTGTCCTGATGCACTTAGTGACTTGACTTTTTTTTCAAAAAAAACCCCAAAAGTAAATTGGAATGTCTTGAAATTGTACACAGTCATAGTCAAGCATGCCCTGAATAAGAATCCGTTGAATATATTTGCATATCTCTTGAAGAATATTTTTAATGAATTTTTGAAAATCCGGAAAGCGATCCATGCACTTGGACATTCCAAGTATGTTGGAATGTCTTGAAATTGTACTCAGTCATAGTCAACGACGCCCTGAACAAGAATCCGTTGAAAATATTTGCATATCGCTTAAGGAATATTTTTAATGAATTTTTGAAAATCAGGAAAGCGATCCATGCACTTAGGCAGTGACTTAACTTTTTCGTCAAAAAAGACCCCAAAAGTATCTTGGAATGTCTTGAAATTGTACACAGTCATAGTCAAGCATGCCCTGAACAAGAATCCGTTGAATATATTTGCATATCTCTTGAAGAATATTTTTAATGAATTTTTGAAAATCCGGAAAGCGATCCATGCACTTGGACATTCCAAGTATGTTGGAATGTCTTGAAATTGTACTCGGTCATAGTCAACGACGCCCTGAACAAGAATCCATTGAAAATATTTGCATATCTCTTAAGGAATATTTTTAATGAATTTTTGGAAATGAGGAAAGTCTGTGCACTTAGGCAGTGACTTAACTTTTTATTCAAAAAAGACCCCAAAAGTATCTTGGAATGTCTTGAAATTGTACACAGTCATAGTCAAGCATGCCCTGAACAAGAATCCGTTGAATATATTTGCATATCTCTTGAAGAATATTTTTAATGAATTTTTGAAAATCCGGAAAGCGATCCATGCACTTGGACATTCCAAGTATGTTGGAATGTCTTGAAATTGTACTCAGTCATAGTCAACGACGCCCTGAACAAGAATCCGTTGAAAATATTTGCATATCGCTTAAGGAATATTTTTAATGAATTTTTGAAAATCAGGAAAGCAATCCATGCACTTAGGCAGTGACTTAACTTTTTTGTCAAAAAAGACCCCAAAAGTATCTTGGAATGTCTTGAAATTGTACACAGTCATAGTCAAGCATGCCCTGAACAAGAAACCGTTGAATATATTTGCATATCTCTTGAAGAATATTTTTAATGAATTTTTGAAAATCCGAAAAGCGATCCATGCACTTGGACATTCCAAGTATGTTGGAATGTCTTGAAATTGTACTCAGTCATAGTCAACGACGCCCTGAACAAGAATCAATTGAAAATATTTGCATATCTCTCAAGGATTATTTTTAATGAATTTTTGAAAATTAGGAAAGTCTGTGCACTTAGGCAGTGACTTAACTTTTTATTCAAAAAAGACCCCAAAAGTATCTTGATTTGTCTTGAAATTGTACACAGTCATAGTCAAGCATGCCCTGAACAAGAATCCGTTGAATATATTTGCATATCTCTTGAAGAATATTTTTAATGAACTTTTGAAAATCAGGAAAGCGATCCATGCACTTGGACATTCCAAGTATGTTGGAATGTCTTGAAATTGTACTCAGTCATAGTCAACGACGCCCTGAACAAGAATCCGTTGAAAATATTTGCATATCGTTTAAGGAATATTTTTAAAGAATTTCTGAAAATCAGGAAAGCGATCCATGCACTTAGGCAGTGACTTAACTTTTTCGTCAAAAAAGACCCCAAAAGTATCTTGGAATGTCTTGAAATTGTACACAGTCATAGTCAAGCATGCCCTGAACAAGAATCCGTTGAATATATTTGCATATCTCTTGAAGAATATTTTTAATGAACTTTTGAAAATCAGGAAAGCGATCCATGCACTTGGACATTCAAAGTATGTTGGAATGTCTTGAAATTGTACTCAGTCATAGTCAACGACGCCCTGAACAAGAATCCGTTGAAAATATTTGCATATCGCTTAAGGAATATTTTTAATGAATTTTTGAAAATCAGGAAAGCGATCCATGCACTTCGGCAGTGACTTAACTTTTTCGTCAAAAAAGACCCCAAAAGTATCTTGGAATGTCTTGAAATTGTGCACAGTCATAGTCAAGCATGCCCTGAACAAGAATCCGTTGAATATATTTGCATATCTCTTGAAGAATATTTTTAATGAATTTTTGAAAATCCGGAAAGCTATCCATGCACTTGGACATTCCACTTAAGTTGGAATGTCTTGAAATTGTACTCAGTCATAGTCAACGACGCCCTGAACAAGAATCTATTGAAAATATTTGCATATCTCTTAAGGAATATTTTTAATGAATTTTTGAAAATGAGGAATTTCTGTGCACTTAGGCAGTGACTTAACTTTTTATTCAAAAAAGACCCCAAAAGTATCTTGGAATGTCTTGAAATTGTACACAGTCATAGTCAAGCATGCCCTGAACAAGAATCCGTTGAATATATTTGCATATCTCTTGAAGAATATTTTTAATGAATTTTTGAAAATCCGAAAAGCGATCCATGCACTTGGACATTCCAAGTATGTTGGAATGTCTTGAAATTGTACTCAGTCATAGTCAACGACGCTCTGAACAAGAATCAATTGAAAATATTTGCATATCTCTTAAGGAATATTTTTAATAAATTTTTGAAAATGAGGAAAGTCTGTGCACTTAGGCAGTGACTTAACTTTTTATTCAAAAAAGACCCCAAAAGTATCTTGGAATGTCTTGAAATTGTACACAGTCATAGTCAAGCATGCCCTGAACAAGAATCCGTTGAATATATTTGCATATCTCTTGAAGAATATTTTTAATGAACTTTTGAAAATCAGGAAAGCGATCCATGTACTTGGACATTCAAAGTATGTTGGAATGTCTTGAAATTGTACTCGGTCATAGTCAACGACGCCCTGAACAAGAATCCGTTGAGAATATTTGCATATCGCTTAAGGAATATTTTTAATGAATTTTTGAAAATCAGGAAAGCGATCCATGCACTTAGGCAGTGACTTAACTTTTTCGTCAAAAAAGACCCCAAAAGTATCTTGGAATGTCTTGAAATTGTACACAGTCATAGTCAAGCATGCCCTGAACAAGAATCCGTTGAATATATTTGCATATCTCTTGAAGAATATTTTTAATGAATTTTTGAAAATCCGGAAAGCGATCCATGCACTTGGACATTCCAAGTATGTTGGAATGTCTTGAAATTGTACTCAGTCATAGTCAACGACGCCCTGAACAAGAATCCATTGAAAATATTTTCATATCTCTTAAGGAATATTTTTAATGAATTTTTGAAAATGATGAAAGTCTGTGCACTTAGGCAGTGACTTAACTTTTTATTCAAAAAAGACCCCAAAGGTATCTTGGAATGTCTTGAAATTGTACACAGTCATAGTCAAGCATGCCCTGAACAAGAATCCGTTGAATATATTTGCATATCTCTTGAAGAATATTTTTAATGAACTTTTGAAAATCAGGAAAGCGATCCATGCACTTGGACATTCCAAGTATGTTGGAATGTCTTGAAATTGTACTCAGTCATAGTCAACGACGCCCTGGACAAGAATCCGTTGAAAATATTTGCATATCGCTTAAGGAATATTTCTAATGAATTTTTGAAAATCAGGAAAGCGATCCATGCACTTAGGCAGTGACTTAACTTTCTTGTCAAAAAAGACCCCAAAAGTATCTTGGAATGTCTTGAAATTGTACACAGTCATAGTCAAGCATGCCCTGAACAAGAATCCGTTGAATATATTTGCATATCTCTTGAAGAATATTTTTAATGAACTTTTGAAAATCAGGAAAGCGATCCATGCACTTGGACATTCCAAGTATGTTGGAATGTCTTGAAATTGTACTCAGTCATAGTCAACGACGCCCTGAACAAGAATCCGTTGAAAATATTTGCGTATCGTTTAAGGAATATTTTTAAAGAATTTCTGAAAATCAGGAAAGCGATCCATGCACTTAGGCAGTGACTTAACTTTTTCGTCAAAAAAGACCCCAAAAGTATCTTGGAATGTCTTGAAATTGTACACAGTCATAGTCAAGAATGCCCTGAACAAGAATCCGTTGAATATATTTGCATATCTCTTGAAGAATATTTTTAATGAATTTTTGAAAATCCGGAAAGCGATCCATGCACTTGGACATTCCAAGTATGTTGGAATGTCTTGAAATTGTACTCAGTCATAGTCAACGACGCCCTGAACAAGAATCCATTGAAAATATTTTCATATCTCTTAAGGAATATTTTTAATGAATTTTTGAAAATGATGAAAGTCTGTGCACTTAGGCAGTGACTTAACTTTTTATTCAAAAAAGACCCCAAAGGTATCTTGGAATGTCTTGAAATTGTACACAGTCATAGTCAAGCATGCCCTGAACAAGAATCCGTTGAATATATTTGCATATCTCTTGAAGAATATTTTTAATGAACTTTTGAAAATCAGGAAAGCGATCCATGCACTTGGACATTCCAAGTATGTTGGAATGTCTTGAAATTGTACTCAGTCATAGTCAACGACGCCCTGGACAAGAATCCGTTGAAAATATTTGCATATCGCTTAAGGAATATTTCTAATGAATTTTTGAAAATCAGGAAAGCGATCCATGCACTTAGGCAGTGACTTAACTTTTTTGTCAAAAAAGACCCCAAAAGTATCTTGGAATGTCTTGAAATTGTACACAGTCATAGTCAAGCATGCCCTGAACAAGAATCCGTTGAATATATTTGCATATCTCTTGAAGAATATTTTTAATGAACTTTTGAAAATCAGGAAAGCGATCCATGCACTTGGACATTCCAAGTATGTTGGAATGTCTTGAAATTGTACTCAGTCATAGTCAACGACGCCCTGAACAAGAATCCGTTGAAAATATTTGCGTATCGTTTAAGGAATATTTTTAAAGAATTTCTGAAAATCAGGAAAGCGATCCATGCACTTAGGCAGTGACTTAACTTTTTCGTCAAAAAAGACCCCAAAAGTATCTTGGAATGTCTTGAAATTGTACACAGTCATAGTCAAGAATGCCCTGAACAAGAATCCGTTGAATATATTTGCATATCTCTTGAAGAATATTTTTAATGAATTTTTGAAAATCCGGAAAGCGATCCATGCACTTGGACATTCCAAGTATGTTGGAATGTCTTGAAATTGTACTCGGTCATAGTCAACGACGCCCTGAACAAGAATCCATTGAAAATATTTGCATATCTCTTAAGGAATATTTTTAATGAATTTTTGAAAATGATGAAAGTCTGTGCACTTAGGCAGTGACTTAACTTTTTATTCAAAAAAGACCCCAAAGGTATCTTGGAATGTCTTGAAATTGTACACAGTCATAGTCAAGCATGCCCTGAACAAGAATCCGTTGAATATATTTGCATATCTCTTGAAGAATATTTTTAATGAACTTTTGAAAATCAGGAAAGCGATCCATGCACTTGGACATTCCAAGTATGTTGGAATGTCTTGAAATTGTACTCAGTCATAGTCAACGACGCCCTGAACAAGAATCCGTTGAAAATATTTGCATATCGCTTAAGGAATATTTTTAATGAATTTTTGAAAATCAGGAAAGCGATCCATGCACTTAGGCAGTGACTTAACTTTTTTGTCAAAAAAGACCCCAAAAGTATCTTGGAATGTCTTGAAATTGTACACAGTCATAGTCAAGCATGCCCTGAACAAGAATCCGTTGAATATATTTGCATATCTCTTGAAGAATATTTTTAATGAATTTTTGAAAATCCGAAAAGCGATCCATGCACTTGGACATTCCAAGTATGTTGGAATGTCTTGAAATTGTACTCAGTCATAGTCAACGACGCCCTGAACAAGAATCCGTTGAAAATATTTGCGTATCGTTTAAGGAATATTTTTAAAGAATTTCTGAAAATCAGGAAAGCGATCCATGCACTTAGGCAGTGACTTAACTTTTTCGTCAAAAAAGACCCCAAAAGTATCTTGGAATGTCTTGAAATTGTACACAGTCATAGTCAAGAATGCCCTGAACAAGAATCCGTTGAATATATTTGCATATCTCTTGAAGAATATTTTTAATGAATTTTTGAAAATCCGGAAAGCGATCCATGCACTTGGACATTCCAAGTATGTTGGAATGTCTTGAAATTGTACTCAGTCATAGTCAACGACGCCCTGAACAAGAATCCATTGAAAATATTTTCATATCTCTTAAGGAATATTTTTAATGAATTTTTGAAAATGATGAAAGTCTGTGCACTTAGGCAGTGACTTAACTTTTTATTCAAAAAAGACCCCAAAGGTATCTTGGAATGTCTTGAAATTGTACACAGTCATAGTCAAGCATGCCCTGAACAAGAATCCGTTGAATATATTTGCATATCTCTTGAAGAATATTTTTAATGAACTTTTGAAAATCAGGAAAGCGATCCATGCACTTGGACATTCCAAGTATGTTGGAATGTCTTGAAATTGTACTCAGTCATAGTCAACGACGCCCTGGACAAGAATCCGTTGAAAATATTTGCATATCGCTTAAGGAATATTTCTAATGAATTTTTGAAAATCAGGAAAGCGATCCATGCACTTAGGCAGTGACTTAACTTTTTTGTCAAAAAAGACCCCAAAAGTATCTTGGAATGTCTTGAAATTGTACACAGTCATAGTCAAGCATGCCCTGAACAAGAATCCGTTGAATATATTTGCATATCTCTTGAAGAATATTTTTAATGAACTTTTGAAAATCAGGAAAGCGATCCATGCACTTGGACATTCCAAGTATGTTGGAATGTCTTGAAATTGTACTCAGTCATAGTCAACGACGCCCTGAACAAGAATCCGTTGAAAATATTTGCGTATCGTTTAAGGAATATTTTTAAAGAATTTCTGAAAATCAGGAAAGCGATCCATGCACTTAGGCAGTGACTTAACTTTTTCGTCAAAAAAGACCCCAAAAGTATCTTGGAATGTCTTGAAATTGTACACAGTCATAGTCAAGAATGCCCTGAACAAGAATCCGTTGAATATATTTGCATATCTCTTGAAGAATATTTTTAATGAATTTTTGAAAATCCGGAAAGCGATCCATGCACTTGGACATTCCAAGTATGTTGGAATGTCTTGAAATTGTACTCGGTCATAGTCAACGACGCCCTGAACAAGAATCCATTGAAAATATTTGCATATCTCTTAAGGAATATTTTTAATGAATTTTTGAAAATGATGAAAGTCTGTGCACTTAGGCAGTGACTTAACTTTTTATTCAAAAAAGACCCCAAAGGTATCTTGGAATGTCTTGAAATTGTACACAGTCATAGTCAAGCATGCCCTGAACAAGAATCCGTTGAATATATTTGCATATCTCTTGAAGAATATTTTTAATGAACTTTTGAAAATCAGGAAAGCGATCCATGCACTTGGACATTCCAAGTATGTTGGAATGTCTTGAAATTGTACTCAGTCATAGTCAACGACGCCCTGAACAAGAATCCGTTGAAAATATTTGCATATCGCTTAAGGAATATTTTTAATGAATTTTTGAAAATCAGGAAAGCGATCCATGCACTTAGGCAGTGACTTAACTTTTTTGTCAAAAAAGACCCCAAAAGTATCTTGGAATGTCTTGAAATTGTACACAGTCATAGTCAAGCATGCCCTGAACAAGAATCCGTTGAATATATTTGCATATCTCTTGAAGAATATTTTTAATGAATTTTTGAAAATCCGAAAAGCGATCCATGCACTTGGACATTCCAAGTATGTTGGAATGTCTTGAAATTGTACTCAGTCATAGTCAACGACGCCCTGAACAAGAATCAATTGAAAATATTTGCATATCTCTTAAGGAATATTTTTAATGAATTTTTGAAAATGAGGAAAGTCTGTGCACTTAGGCAGTGACTTAACTTTTTATTCAAAAAAGAGCCCAAAAGTATCTTGGAATGTCTTGAAATTGTACACAGTCATAGTCAAGCATGCCCTGAACAAGAATCCGTTGAATATATTTGCATATCTCTTGAAGAATATTTTTAATGAACTTTTGAAAATCAGGAAAGCGATCCATGCACTTGGACATTCCAAGTATGTTGGAATGTCTTGAAATTGTACTCAGTCATAGTCAACGACGCCCTGAACAAGAATCCGTTGAAAATATTTGCATATCGCTTAAGGAATATTTTTAATGAATTTTTGAAAATCAGGAAAGCGATCCATGCACTTAGGCAGTGACTTAACTTTTTATTCAAAAAAGACCCCAAAAGTATCTTGGAATGTCTTGAAATTGTACACAGTCATAGTCAAGCATGCCCTGAACAAGAATCCGTTGAATATATTTGCATATCTCTTGAAGAATATTTTTAATGAATTTTTGAAAATCCGAAAAGCGATCCATGCACTTGGACATTCCAAGTATGTTGGAATGTCTTGAAATTGTACTCAGTCATAGTCAACGACGCCCTGAACAAGAATCAATTGAAAATATTTGCATATCTCTTAAGGAATATTTTGAATGAATTTTTGAAAATGAGGAAAGTCTGTGCACTTAGGCAGTGACTTAACTTTTTATTCAAAAAAGACCCCAAAAGTATGTTGGAATGTCTTGAAATTGTACTCGGTCATAGTCAACGACGCCCTGAACAAGAATCCATTGAAAATATTTGCATATCTCTTAAGGAATATTTTTAATGAATTTTTGAAAATGATGAAAGTCTGTGCACTTAGGCAGTGACTTAACTTTTTATTCAAAAAAGACCCCAAAGGTATCTTGGAATGTCTTGAAATTGTACACAGTCATAGTCAAGCATGCCCTGAACAAGAATCCGTTGAATATATTTGCATATCTCTTGAAGAATATTTTTAATGAACTTTTGAAAATCAGGAAAGCGATCCATGCACTTGGACATTCCAAGTATGTTGGAATGTCTTGAAATTGTACTCAGTCATAGTCAACGACGCCCTGAACAAGAATCCGTTGAAAATATTTGCATATCGCTTAAGGAATATTTTTAATGAATTTTTGAAAATCAGGAAAGCGATCCATGCACTTAGGCAGTGACTTAACTTTTTTGTCAAAAAAGACCCCAAAAGTATCTTGGAATGTCTTGAAATTGTACACAGTCATAGTCAAGCATGCCCTGAACAAGAATCCGTTGAATATATTTGCATATCTCTTGAAGAATATTTTTAATGAATTTTTGAAAATCCGAAAAGCGATCCATGCACTTGGACATTCCAAGTATGTTGGAATGTCTTGAAATTGTACTCAGTCATAGTCAACGACGCCCTGAACAAGAATCAATTGAAAATATTTGCATATCTCTTAAGGAATATTTTTAATGAATTTTTGAAAATGAGGAAAGTCTGTGCACTTAGGCAGTGACTTAACTTTTTATTCAAAAAAGACCCCAAAAGTATCTTGGAATGTCTTGAAATTGTACACAGTCATAGTCAAGCATGCCCTGAACAAGAATCCGTTGAATATATTTGCATATCTCTTGAAGAATATTTTTAATGAACTTTTGAAAATCAGGAAAGCGATCCATGCACTTGGACATTCCAAGTATGTTGGAATGTCTTGAAATTGTACTCAGTCATAGTCAACGACGCCCTGAACAAGAATCCGTTGAAAATATTTGCATATCGCTTAAGGAATATTTTTAATGAATTTTTGAAAATCAGGAAAGCGATCCATGCACTTAGGCAGTGACTTAACTTTTTATTCAAAAAAGACCCCAAAAGTATCTTGGAATGTCTTGAAATTGTACACAGTCATAGTCAAGCATGCCCTGAACAAGAATCCATTGAATATATTTGCATATCTCTTGAAGAATATTTTTAATGAATTTTTCAAAATCCGAAAAGCGATCCATGCACTTGGACATTCCAAGTATGTTGGAATGTCTTGAAATTGTACTCAGTCATAGTCAACGACGCCCTGAACAAGAATCAATTGAAAATATTTGCATATCTCTTAAGGAATATTTTTAATGAATTTTTGAAAATGAGGAAAGTCTGTGCACTTAGGCAGTGACTTAACTTTTGATGTTTTTGGTTTGTTTTCAAAGCATTAAAGCTGCAGGAGTTCATCCATGTCGCCCAGTCGCTGGAAACAAACGTTTGGACACCGTGGATCACACAGCAGGATATCAGGTGAGACGAAGGAAACGATCCATTTGCCCTGATGCACTTAGTGACTTGACTTTTTTTTCAAAAAAAACCCCAAAAGTAAATTGGAATGTCTTGAAATTGTACACAGTCATAGTCAAGCATGCCCTGAATAAGAATCCGTTGAATATATTTGCATATCTCTTGAAGAATATTTTTAATGAATTTTTGAAAATCCGGAAAGCGATCCATGCACTTGGACATTCCAAGTATGTTGGAATGTCTTGAAATTGTACTCAGTCATAGTCAACGACGCCCTGAACAAGAATCCGTTGAAAATATTTGCATATCGCTTAAGGAATATTTTTAATTAATTTTTGAAAATCAGGAAAGCGATCCATGCACTTAGGCAGTGACTTAAGTTTTTCGTCAAAAAAGACCCCAAAAGTATCTTGGAATGTCTTGAAATTGTACACAGTCATAGTCAAGCATGCCCTGAACAAGAATCCGTTGAATATATTTGCATATCTCTTGAGGAATATTTTTAATGAATTTTTGAAAATCAGGAAAGCGATCCATGCACTAAGGCAGTGACTTAAATTTTGATGTTTTTGGGTTGTTTTTAAAGAATTAAAGCTGCAGGAGTTCATCCATGTCGTCCAGTCGCTGGAAACAAACGTTTGGACACCGTGGATCACACAGCAGGATATCAGGTGAGACGAAGGAAACGATCCATTTGCCCTGATGCACTTAGTGACTTGACTTTTTTTTCAAAAAAAACCCCAAAAGTAAATTGGAATGTCTTGAAATTGTACACAGTCATAGTCAAGCATGCCCTGAACAAGAATCCGTTGAATATATTTGCATATCTCTTGAAGAATATTTTTAATGAATTTATGAAAATCCGAAAAGCGATCCATGCACTTGGACATTCCAAGTATGTTGGAATGTCTTGAAATTGTACTCAGTCATAGTCAACGACGCCCTGAACAAGAATCAATTGAAAATATTTGCATATCTCTTAAGGAATATTTTTAATGAATTTTTGAAAATGAGGAAAGTCTGTGCACTTAGGCAGTGACTTAACTTTTTATTCAAAAAAGACCCCAAAAGTATCTTGGAATGTCTTGAAATTGTACACAGTCATAGTTAAGCATGCCCTGAACAAGAATCCGTTGAATATATTTGCATATCTCTTGAAGAATATTTTTAATGAACTTTTGAAAATCAGGAAAGCGATCCATGCACTTGGACATTCCAAGTATGTTGGAATGTCTTGAAATTGTACTCAGTCATAGTCAACGACGCCCTGAACAAGAATCCGTTGAAAATATTTGCATATCGCTTAAGGAATATTTTTAATGAATTTTTGAAAATCAGGAAAGCGATCCATGCACTTAGGCAGTGACTTAACTTTTTCGTCAAAAAAGACCCCAAAAGTATCTTGGAATGTCTTGAAATTGTACACAGTCATAGTCAAGCATGCCCTGAACAAGAATCCGTTGAATATATTTGCATATCTCTTGAAGAATATTTTTAATGAATTTTTGAAAATCCGAAAAGCGATCCATGCACTTGGACATTCCAAGTATGTTGGAATGTCTTGAAATTGTACTCAGTCATAGTCAACGACGCCCTGAAGAAGAATTTGTTGAAAATATTTGCATATCGCTTAAGGAATATTTTTAATGAATTTTTGAAAATCAGGAAAGCGATCCATGCACTTAGGCAGTGACTTAACTTTTTTGTCAAAAAAGACCCCAAAAGTATCTTGGAATGTCTTGAAATTGTACACAGTCATAGTCAAGCGTGCCCTGAACAAGAATCCGTTGAATATATTTGCATATCTCTTGAAGAATATTTTTAATGAATTTTTGAAAATCCGAAAAGCGATCCATGCACTTGGACATTCCAAGTATGTTGGAATGTCTTGAAATTGTACTCAGTCATAGTCAACGACGCCCTGAACAAGAATCAATTGAAAATATTTGCATATCTCTTAAGGAATATTTTTAATGAATTTTTGAAAATGAGGAAAGTCTGTGCACTTAGGCAGTGACTTAACTTTTTATTCAAAAAAGACCCCAAAAGTATCTTGGAATGTCTTGAAATTGTACACAGTCATAGTCAAGCATGCCCTGAACAAGAATCCGTTGAATATATTTGCATATCTCTTGAAGAATATTTTTAATGAATTTTTGAAAATCCGAAAAGCGATCCATGCACTTGGACATTCCAAGTATGTTGGAATGTCTTGAAATTGTACTCAGTCATAGTCAACGACGCCCTGAAGAAGAATTTGTTGAAAATATTTGCATATCGCTTAAGGAATATTTTTAATGAATTTTTGAAAATCAGGAAAGCGATCCATGCACTTAGGCAGTGACTTAACTTTTTTGTCAAAAAAGACCCCAAAAGTATCTTGGAATGTCTTGAAATTGTACACAGTCATAGTCAAGCGTGCCCTGAACAAGAATCCGTTGAATATATTTGCATATCTCTTGAAGAATATTTTTAATGAATTTTTGAAAATCCGAAAAGCGATCCATGCACTTGGACATTCCAAGTATGTTGGAATGTCTTGAAATTGTACTCAGTCATAGTCAACGACGCCCTGAACAAGAATCAATTGAAAATATTTGCATATCTCTTAAGGAATATTTTTAATGAATTTTTGAAAATGATGAAAGTCTGTGCACTTAGGTAGTGACTTAACTTTTTATTCAAAAAAGACCCCAAAAGTATCTTGGAATGTCTTGAAATTGTACACAGTCATAGTCAAGCATGCCCTGAACAAGAATCCGTTGAATATATTTGCATATCTCTTGAAGAATATTTTTAATGAATTTTTGAAAATCCGGAAAGCGATCCATGCACTTGGACATTCCAAGTATGTTGGAATGTCTTGAAATTGTACTCAGTCATAGTCAACAACGCCCTGAACAAGAATCCATTGAAAATATTTGCATATCGTTTAAGGAATATTTTTAAAGAATTTCTGAAAATCAGGAAAGCGATCCATGCACTTAGGCAGTGACTTAACTTTTTCGTCAAAAAAGACCCCAAAAGTATCTTGGAATGTCTTGAAATTGTACACAGTCATAGTCAAGCATGCCCTGAACAAGAATCCGTTGAATATATTTGCATATCTCTTGAAGAATATTTTTAATGAATTTTTGAAAATCCGGAAAGCGATCCATGCACTTGGACATTCCAAGTATGTTGGAATGTCTTGAAATTGTACTCAGTCATAGTCAACAACGCCCTGAACAAGAATCCATTGAAAATATTTGCATATCTCTTAAGGAATATTTTTAATGAATTTTTGAAAATGAGGAAAGTCTGTGCACTTAGGCAGTGACTTAACTTTTTATTCAAAAAAGACCCCAAAAGTATCTTGGAATGTCTTGAAATTGTACACAGTCATAGTCAAGCATGCCCTGAACAAGAATCCGTTGAATATATTTGCATATCTCTTGAAGAATATTTTTAATGAATTTTTGAAAATCCGAAAAGCGATCCATGCACTTGGACATTCCAAGTATGTTGGAATGTCTTGAAATTGTACTCAGTCATAGTCAACGACGCCCTGAACAAGAATCCGTTGAAAATATTTGCATATCGCTTAAGGAATATTTTTAATGAATTTTTGAAAATCAGGAAAGCGATCCATGCACTTAGGCAGTGACTTAACTTTTTTGTCAAAAAAGACCCCAAAAGTATCTTGGAATGTCTTGAAATTGTACACAGTCATAGTCAAGCATGCCCTGAACAAGAATCCGTTGAATATATTTGCATATCTCTTGAAGAATATTTTAAATGAATTTTTGAAAATCCGAAAAGCGATCCATGCACTTGGACATTCCAAGTATGTTGGAATGTCTTGAAATTGTACTCAGTCATAGTCAACAACGCCCTGAACAAGAATCAATTGAAAATATTTGCATATCGCTTAAGCAATATTTTTAATGAATTTTTGAAAATCAGGAAAGCGATCCATGCACTTAGGCAGTGACTTAACTTTTTTGTCAAAAAAGACCCCAAAAGTATCTTGGAATGTCTTGAAATTGTACACAGTCATAGTCAAGCGTGCCCTGAACAAGAATCCGTTGAATATATTTGCATATCTCTTGAAGAATATTTTTAATGAATTTTTGAAAATCCGAAAAGCGATCCATGCACTTGGACATTCCAAGTATGTTGGAATGTCTTGAAATTGTACTCAGTCATAGTCAACGACGCCCTGAACAAGAATCAATTGAAAATATTTGCATATCTCTTAAGGAATATTTTTAATGAATTTTTGAAAATGAGGAAAGTCTGTGCACTTAGGCAGTGACTTAACTTTTTATTCAAAAAAGACCCCAAAAGTATCTTGGAATGTCTTGAAATTGTACACAGTCATAGTCAAGCATGCCCTGAACAAGAATCCGTTGAATATATTTGCATATCTCTTGAAGAATATTTTTAATGAACTTTTGAAAATCAGGATAGCGATCCATGCACTTGGACATTCCAAGTATGTTGGAATGTCTTGAAATTGTACTCAGTCATAGTCAACGACGCCCTGAACAAGAATCCGTTGAAAATATTTGCATATCGTTTAAGGAATATTTTTAAAGAATTTCTGAAAATCAGGAAAGCGATCCATGCACTTAGGCAGTGACTTAACTTTTTCGTCAAAAAAGACCCCAAAAGTATCTTGGAATGTCTTGAAATTGTACACAGTCATAGTCAAGCATGCCCTGAACAAGAATCCGTTGAATATATTTGCATATCTCTTGAAGAATATTTTTAATGAATTTTTGAAAATCCGGAAAGCGATCCATGCACTTGGACATTCCAAGTATGTTGGAATGTCTTGAAATTGTACTCAGTCATAGTCAACAACGCCCTGAACAAGAATCCATTGAAAATATTTGCATATCTCTTAAGGAATATTTTTAATGAATTTTTGAAAATGAGGAAAGTCTGTGCACTTAGGCAGTGACTTAACTTTTTATTCAAAAAAGACCCCAAAAGTATCTTGGAATGTCTTGAAATTGTACACAGTCATAGTCAAGCATGCCCTGAACAAGAATCCGTTGAATATATTTGCATATCTCTTGAAGAATATTTTTAATGAACTTTTGAAAATCAGGAAAGCGATCCATGCACTTGGACATTCCAAGTATGTTGGAATGTCTTGAAATTGTACTCAGTCATAGTCAACGACGCCCTGAACAAGAATCCGTTGAAAATATTTGCATATCGCTTAAGGAATATTTTTAATGAATTTTTGAAAATCAGGAAAGCGATCCATGCACTTAGGCAGTGACTTAACTTTTTCGTCAAAAAAGACCCCAAAAGTATCTTGGAATGTCTTGAAATTGTACACAGTCATAGTCAAGCATGCCCTGAACAAGAATCCGTTGAATATATTTGCATATCTCTTGAAGAATATTTTTAATGAATTTTTGAAAATCCGAAAAGCGATCCATGCACTTGGACATTCCAAGTATGTTGGAATGTCTTGAAATTGTACTCAGTCATAGTCAACGACGCCCTGAACAAGAATCAATTGAAAATATTTGCATATCTCTTAAGGAATATTTTTAATGAATTTTTGAAAATGAGGAAAGTCTGTGCACTTAGGCAGTGACTTAACTTTTTCGTCAAAAAAGACCCCAAAAGTATCTTGGAATGTCTTGAAATTGTACACAGTCATAGTCAAGCATGCCCTGAACAAGAATCCGTTGAATATATTTGCATATCTCTTGAAGAATATTTTTAATGAACTTTTGAAAATCAGGAAAGCGATCCATGCACTTGGACATTCCAAGTATGTTGGAATGTCTTGAAATTGTACTCAGTCATAGTCAACGACGCCCTGAACAAGAATCCGTTGAAAATATTTGCATATCGCTTAAGGAATATTTTTAATGAATTTTTGAAAATCAGGAAAGCGATCCATGCACTTAGGCAGTGACTTAACTTTTTTGTCAAAAAAGACCCCAAAAGTATCTTGGAATGTCTTGAAATTGTACACAGTCATAGTCAAGCATGCCCTGAACAAGAATCCGTTGAATATATTTGCATATCTCTTGAAGAATATTTTTAATGAATTTTTGAAAATCCGAAAAGCGATCCATGCACTTGGACATTCCAAGTATGTTGGAATGTCTTGAAATTGTACTCAGTCATAGTCAACGACGCCCTGAACAAGAATCAATTGAAAATATTTGCATATCTCTTAAGGAATATTTTTATTGAATTTTTGAAAATGAGGAAAGTCTGTGCACTTAGGCAGTGACTTAACTTTTTATTCAAAAAAGACCCCAAAAGTATCTTGGAATGTCTTGAAATTGTACACAGTCATAGTCAAGCATGCCCTGAACAAGAATCCGTTGAATATATTTGCATATCTCTTGAAGAATATTTTTAATGAACTTTTGAAAATCAGGAAAGCGATCCATGCACTTGGACATTCCAAGTATGTTGGAATGTCTTGAAATTGTACTCAGTCATAGTCAATGACGTCCTGAACAAGAATCCGTTGCAAATATTTGCATATCGTTTAAGGAATATTTTTAAAGAATTTCTGAAAATCAGGAAAGCGATCCATGCACTTAGGCAGTGACTTAACTTTTTCGTCAAAAAAGACCCCAAAAGTATCTTGGAATGTCTTGAAATTGTACACAGTCATAGTCAAGCATGCCCTGAACAAGAATCCGTTGAATATATTTGCATATCTCTTGAAGAATATTTTTAATGAATTTTTGAAAATCCGGAAATCGATCCATGCACTTGGACATTCCAAGTATGTTGGAATGTCTTGAAATTGTACTCGGTCATAGTCAACGACGCCCTGAACAAGAATCCATTGAAAATATTTGCATATCGCTTAAGGAATATTTTTAATGAATTTTTGAAAATGATGAAAGTCTGTGCACTTAGGCAGTGACTTAACTTTTTATTCAAAAAAGACCCCAAAGGTATCTTGGAATGTCTTGAAATTGTACACAGTCATAGTCAAGCATGCCCTGAACAAGAATCCGTTGAATATATTTGCATATCTCTTGAAGAATATTTTTAATGAACTTTTGAAAATCAGGAAAGCGATCCATGCACTTGGACATTCCAAGTATGTTGGAATGTCTTGAAATTGTACTCAGTCATAGTCAACGACGCCCTGAACAAGAATCCGTTGAAAATATTTGCATATCTCTTAAGGAATATTTTTAATGAATTTTTGAAAATGAGGAAAGTCTGTGCACTTAGGCAGTGACTTAACTTTTTATTCAAAAAAGACCCCAAAAGTATCTTGGAATGTCTTGAAATTGTACACAGTCATAGTCAAGCATGCCCTGAACAAGAATCCGTTGAATATATTTGCATATCTCTTGAAGAATATTTTTAATGAACTTTTGAAAATCAGGAAAGCGATCCATGCACTTGGACATTCCAAGTATGTTGGAATGTCTTGAAATTGTACTCAGTCATAGTCAACGACGCCCTGAACAAGAATCCGTTGCAAATATTTGCATATCGTTTAAGGAATATTTTTAAAGAATTTCTGAAAATCAGGAAAGCGATCCATGCACTTAGGCAGTGACTTAACTTTTTCGTCAAAAAAGACCCCAAAAGTATCTTGGAATGTCTTGAAATTGTACACAGTCATAGTCAAGCATGCCCTGAACAAGAATCCGTTGAATATATTTGCATATCTCTTTAAGAATATTTTTAATGAATTTTTGAAAATCCGGAAAGCGATCCATGCACTTGGACATTCCAAGTATGTTGGAATGTCTTGAAATTGTACTCGGTCATAGTCAACGACGCCCTGTACAAGAATCCATTGAAAATATTTGCATATCGCTTAAGGAATATTTTTAATGAATTTTTGAAAATGATGAAAGTCTGTGCACTTAGGCAGTGACTTAACTTTTTATTCAAAAAAGACCCCAAAGGTATCTTGGAATGTCTTGAAATTGTACACAGTCATAGTCAAGCATGCCCTGAACAAGAATCCGTTGAATATATTTGCATATCTCTTGAAGAATATTTTTAATGAACTTTTGAAAATCAGGAAAGCGATCCATGCACTTGGACATTCCAAGTATGTTGGAATGTCTTGAAATTGTACTCAGTCATAGTCAACGACGCCCTGAACAAGAATCCGTTGAAAATATTTGCATATCGCTTAAGGAATATTTTTAATGAATTTTTGAAAATCAGGAAAGCGATCCATGCACTTAGGCAGTGACTTAACTTTTTTGTCAAAAAAGACCCCAAAAGTATCTTGGAATGTCTTGAAATTGTACACAGTCATAGTCAAGCATGCCCTGAACAAGAATCCGTTGAATATATTTGCATATCTCTTGAAGAATATTTTTAATGAATTTTTGAAAATCCGAAAAGCGATCCATGCACTTGGACATTCCAAGTATGTTGGAATGTCTTGAAATTGTACTCAGTCATAGTCAACGACGCCCTGAACAAGAATCCGTTGAAAATATTTGCATATCGTTTAAGGAATATTTTTAAAGAATTTCTGAAAATCAGGAAAGCGATCCATGCACTTAGGCAGTGACTTAACTTTTTCGTCAAAAAAGACCCCAAAAGTATCTTGGAATGTCTTGAAATTGTACACAGTCATAGTCAAGCATGCCCTGAACAAGAATCCGTTGAATATATTTGCATATCTCTTGAAGAATATTTTTAATGAATTTTTGAAAATCCGGAAAGCGATCCATGCACTTGGACATTCCAAGTATGTTGGAATGTCTTGAAATTGTACTCAGTCATAGTCAACAACGCCCTGAACAAGAATCCATTGAAAATATTTGCATATCTCTTAAGGAATATTTTTAATGAATTTTTGAAAATGAGGAAAGTCTGTGCACTTAGGCAGTGACTTAACTTTTTATTCAAAAAGACCCCAAAAGTATCTTGGAATGTCTTGAAATTGTACACAGTCATAGTCAAGCATGCCCTGAACAAGAATCCGTTGAATATATTTGCATATCTCTTGAAGAATATTTTTAATGAACTTTTGAAAATCAGGAAAGCGATCCATGCACTTGGACATTCCAAGTATGTTGGAATGTTTTGAAATTGTACTCAGTCATAGTCAACGACGCCCTGAACAAGAATCCGTTGAAAATATTTGCATATCGCTTAAGGAATATTTTTAATGAATTTTTGAAAATCAGAAAAGCGATCCATGCACTTAGGCAGTGACTTAACTTTTTTGTCAAAAAAGACCCCAAAAGTATCTTGGAATGTCTTGAAATTGTACACAGTCATAGTCAAGCATGCCCTGAACAAGAATCCGTTGAATATATTTGCATATCTCTTGAAGAATATTTTTAATGAATTTTTGAAAATCCGAAAAGCGATCCATGCACTTGGACATTCCAAGTATGTTGGAATGTCTTGAAATTGTACTCAGTCATAGTCAACGACGCCCTGAACAAGAATCAATTGAAAATATTTGCATATCTCTTAAGGAATATTTTTAATGAATTTTTGAAAATGAGGAAAGTCTGTGCACTTAGGCAGTGACTTAACTTTTTATTCAAAAAAGACCCCAAAAGTATCCTGGAATGTCTTGAAATTGTACACAGTCATAGTCAAGCATGCCCTGAACAAGAATCCGTTGAATATATTTGCATATCTCTTGAAGAATATTTTTAATGAACTTTTGAAAATCAGGAAAGCGATCCATGCACTTGGAAATTCCAAGTATGTTGGAATGTCTTGAAATTGTACTCAGTCATAGTCAACGACGCCCTGAACAAGAATCCGTTGAAAATATTTGCATATCGTTTAAGGAATATTTTTAAAGAATTTCTGAAAATCAGGAAAGCGATCCATGCACTTAGGCAGTGACTTAACTTTTTCGTCAAAAAAGACCCCAAAAGTATCTTGGAATGTCTTGAAATTGTACACAGTCATAGTCAAGCATGCCCTGAACAAGAATCCGTTGAATATATTTGCATATCTCTTGAAGAATATTTTTAATGAATTTTTGAAAATCCGAAAAGCGATCCATGCACTTGGACATTCCAAGTATGTTGGAATGTCTTGAAATTGTACTCGGTCATAGTCAACGACGCCCTGAACAAGAATCCATTGAAAATATTTGCATATCTCTTAAGGAATATTTTTAATGAATTTTTGAAAATGATGAAAGTCTGTGCACTTAGGCAGTGACTTAACTTTTTATCCAAAAAAGACCCCAAAGGTATCTTGGAATGTCTTGAAATTGTACACAGTCATAGTCAAGCATGCCCTGAACAAGAATCCGTTGAATATATTTGCATATCTCTTGAAGAATATTTTTAATGAACTTTTGAAAATCAGGAAAGCGATCCATGCACTTGGACATTCCAAGTATGTTGGAATGTCTTGAAATTGTACTCAGTCATAGTCAACGACGCCCTGAACAAGAATCCCTTGAAAATATTTGCATATCGCTTAAGGAATATTTTTAATGAATTTTTGAAAATCAGGAAAGCGATCCATGCACTTAGGCAGTGACTTAACTTTTTTGTCAAAAAATACCCCAAAAGTATCTTGGAATGTCTTGAAATTGTACACAGTCATAGTCAAGCATGCCCTGAACAAGAATCCGTTGAATATATTTGCATATCTCTTGAAGAATATTTTTAATGAATTTTTGAAAATCCGAAAAGCGATCCATGCACTTGGACATTCCAAGTATGTTGGAATGTCTTTAAATTGTACTCAGTCATAGTCAACGACGCCCTGAACAAGAATCAATTGAAAATATTTGCATATCTCTTAAGGAATATTTTTAATGAATTTTTGAAAATGAGGAAAGTCTGTGCACTTAGGCAGTGACTTAACTTTTTATTCAAAAAAGACCCCAAAAGTATCTTGGAATGTCTTGAAATTGTACACAGTCATAGTCAAGCATGCCCTGAACAAGAATCCGTTGAATATATTTGCATATCTCTTGAAGAATATTTTTAATGAACTTTTGAAAATCAGGAAAGCGATCCATGCACTTGGACATTCCAAGTATGTTGGAATGTCTTGAAATTGTACTCAGTCATAGTCAACGACGCCCTGAACAAGAATCCGTTGAAAATATTTGCATATCGTTTAAGGAATATTTTTAAAGAATTTCTGAAAATCAGGAAAGCGATCCATGCACTTAGGCAGTGACTTAACTTTTTCGTCAAAAAAGACCCCAAAAGTATCTTGGAATGTCTTGAAATTGCACACAGTCATAGTCAAGCATGCCCTGAACAAGAATCCGTTGAATATATTTGCATATCTCTTGAAGAATATTTTTAATGAATTTTTGAAAATCCGGAAAGCTATCCATGCACTTGGACATTCCAAGTATGTTGGAATGTCTTGAAATTGTACTCAGTCATAGTCAACAACGCCCTGAACAAGAATCCATTGAAAATATTTGCATATCTCTTAAGGAATATTTTTAATGAATTTTTGAAAATGAGGAAAGTCTGTGCACTTAGGCAGTGACTTAACTTTTTATTCAAAAAAGACCCCAAAAGTATCTTGGAATGTCTTGAAATTGTACACAGTCATAGTCAAGCATGCCCTGAACAAGAATCCGTTGAATATATTTGCATATCTCTTGAAGAATATTTTTAATGAACTTTTGAAAATCAGGAAAGCGATCCATGCACTTGGACATTCCAAGTATGTTGGAATGTTTTGAAATTGTACTCAGTCATAGTCAACGACGCCCTGAACAAGAATCCGTTGAAAATATTTGCATATCGCTTAAGGAATATTTTTAATGAATTTTTGAAAATCAGAAAAGCGATCCATGCACTTAGGCAGTGACTTAACTTTTTTGTCAAAAAAGACCCCAAAAGTATCTTGGAATGTCTTGAAATTGTACACAGTCATAGTCAAGCATGCCCTGAACAAGAATCCGTTGAATATATTTGCATATCTCTTGAAGAATATTTTTAATGAATTTTTGAAAATCCGAAAAGCGATCCATGCACTTGGACATTCCAAGTATGTTGGAATGTCTTGAAATTGTACTCAGTCATAGTCAACGACGCCCTGAACAAGAATCAATTGAAAATATTTGCATATCTCTTAAGGAATATTTTTAATGAATTTTTGAAAATGAGGAAAGTCTGTGCACTTAGGCAGTGACTTAACTTTTTATTCAAAAAAGACCCCAAAAGTATCCTGGAATGTCTTGAAATTGTACACAGTCATAGTCAAGCATGCCCTGAACAAGAATCCGTTGAATATATTTGCATATCTCTTGAAGAATATTTTTAATGAACTTTTGAAAATCAGGAAAGCGATCCATGCACTTGGACATTCCAAGTATGTTGGAATGTCTTGAAATTGTACTCAGTCATAGTCAACGACGCCCTGAACAAGAATCCGTTGAAAATATTTGCATATCGTTTAAGGAATATTTTTAAAGAATTTCTGAAAATCAGGAAAGCGATCCATGCACTTAGGCAGTGACTTAACTTTTTCGTCAAAAAAGACCCCAAAAGTATCTTGGAATGTCTTGAAATTGTACACAGTCATAGTCAAGCATGCCCTGAACAAGAATCCGTTGAATATATTTGCATATCTCTTGAAGAATATTTTTAATGAATTTTTGAAAATCCGAAAAGCGATCCATGCACTTGGACATTCCAAGTATGTTGGAATGTCTTGAAATTGTACTCGGTCATAGTCAACGACGCCCTGAACAAGAATCAATTGAAAATATTTGCATATCTCTTAAGGAATATTTTTAATGAATTTTTGAAAATGAGGAAAATCTGTGCACTTAGGCAGTGACTTAACTTTTTATTCAAAAAAGACCCCAAAAGTATCTTGGAATGTCTTGAAATTGTACACAGTCATAGTCAAGCATGCCCTGAACAAGAATCCGTTGAATATATTTGCATATCTCTTGAAGAATATTTTTAATGAACTTTTGAAAATCAGGAAAGCGATCCATGCACTTGGACATTCCAAGTATGTTGGAATGTCTTGAAATTGTACTCAGTCATAGTCAACGACGCCCTGAACAAGAATCCGTTGCAAATATTTGCATATCTTTTAAGGAATATTTTTAAAGAATTTCTGAAAATCAGGAAAGCGATCCATGCACTTAGGCAGTGACTTAACTTTTTCGTCAAAGAAGACCCCAAAAGTATCTTGGAATGTCTTGAAATTGTACACAGTCATAGTCAAGCATGCCCTGAACAAGAATCCGTTGAATATATTTGCATATCTCTTGAAGAATATTTTTAATGAATTTTTGAAAATCCGAAAAGCGATCCATGCACTTGGACATTCCAAGTATGTTGGAATGTCTTGAAATTGTACTCGGTCATAGTCAACGACGCCCTGAACAAGAATCCATTGAAAATATTTGCATATCTCTTAAGGAATATTTTTAATGAATTTTTGAAAATGATGAAAGTCTGTGCACTTAGGCAGTGACTTAACTTTTTATCCAAAAAAGACCCCAAAGGTATCTTGGAATGTCTTGAAATTGTACACAGTCATAGTCAAGCATGCCCTGAACAAGAATCCGTTGAATATATTTGCATATCTCTTGAAGAATATTTTTAATGAACTTTTGAAAATCAGGAAAGCGATCCATGCACTTGGACATTCCAAGTATGTTGGAATGTCTTGAAATTGTACTCAGTCATAGTCAACGACACCCTGAACAAGAATCCCTTGAAAATATTTGCATATCGCTTAAGGAATATTTTTAATGAATTTTTGAAAATCAGGAAAGCGATCCATGCACTTAGGCAGTGACTTAACTTTTTTGTCAAAAAAGACCCCAAAAGTATCTTGGAATGTCTTGAAATTGTACACAGTCATAGTCAAGCATGCCCTAAACAAGAATCCGTTGAATATATTTGCATATCTCTTGAAGAATATTTTTAATGAATTTTTGAAAATCCGAAAAGCGATCCATGCACTTGGACATTCCAAGTATGTTGGAATGTCTTGAAATTGTACTCAGTCATAGTCAACGACGCCCTGAACAAGAATCAATTGAAAATATTTGCATATCTCTTAAGGAATATTTTTAATGAATTTTTGAAAATGAGGAAAGTCTGTGCACTTAGGCAGTGACTTAACTTTTTATTCAAAAAAGACCCCAAAAGTATCCTGGAATGTCTTGAAATTGTACACAGTCATAGTCAAGCATGCCCTGAACAAGAATCCGTTGAATATATTTGCATATCTCTTGAAGAATATTTTTAATGAACTTTTGAAAATCAGGAAAGCGATCCATGCACTTGGAAATTCCAAGTATGTTGGAATGTCTTGAAATTGTACTCAGTCATAGTCAACGACGCCCTGAACAAGAATCCGTTGCAAATATTTGCATATCTTTTAAGGAATATTTTTAAAGAATTTCTGAAAATCAGGAAAGCGATCCATGCACTTAGGCAGTGACTTA
Source organism: Microchirus variegatus (assembly GCF_963457635.1). Lineage (NCBI taxonomy): Eukaryota > Metazoa > Chordata > Actinopteri > Pleuronectiformes > Soleidae > Microchirus > Microchirus variegatus. Next base: position 209,435 of record NW_028154777.1, read on the forward strand.
ACTTTTTCGTCAAAGAAGACCCCAAAAGTATCTTGGAATGTCTTGAAATTGTACACAGTCATAGTCAAGCATGCCCTGAACAAGAATCCGTTGAATATATTTGCATATCTCTTGAAGAATATTTTTAATGAATTTTTGAAAATCCGAAAAGCGATCCATGCACTTGGACATTCCAAGTATGTTGGAATGTCTTGAAATTGTACTCAGTCATAGTCAACGACGCCCTGAACAAGAATCAATTGAAAATATTTGCATATCTCTTAAGGAATATTTTTAATGAATTTTTGAAAATGAGGAAAGTCTGTGCACTTAGGCAGTGACTTAACTTTTTATTCAAAAAAGACCCCAAAAGTATCTTGGAATGTCTTGAAATTGTACACAGTCATAGTCAAGCATGCCCTGAACAAGAATCCGTTGAATATATTTGCATATCTCTTGAAGAATATTTTTAATGAACTTTTGAAAATCAGGAAAGCGATCCATGCACTTGGACATTCCAAGTATGTTGGAATGTCTTGAAATTGTACTCAGTCATAGTCAACGACGCCCTGAACAAGAATCCGTTGAAAATATTTGCATATCGTTTAAGGAATATTTTTAAAGAATTTCTGAAAATCAGGAAAGCGATCCATGCACTTAGGCAGTGACTTAACTTTTTCGTCAAAAAAGACCCCAAAAGTATCTTGGAATGTCTTGAAATTGTACACAGTCATAGTCAAGCATGCCCTGAACAAGAATCCGTTGAATATATTTGCATATCTCTTGAAGAATATTTTTAATGAATTTTTGAAAATCCGAAAAGCGATCCATGCACTTGGACATTCCAAGTATGTTGGAATGTCTTGAAATTGTACTCGGTCATAGTCAACGACGCCCTGAACAAGAATCCATTGAAAATATTTGCATATCTCTTAAGGAATATTTTTAATGAATTTTTGAAAATGATGAAAGTCTGTGCACTTAGGCAGTGACTTAACTTTTTATCCAAAAAAGACCCCAAAGGTATCTTGGAATGTCTTGAAATTGTACACAGTCATAGTCAAGCATGCCCTGAACAAGAATCCGTTGAATATATTTGCATATCTCTTGAAGAATATTTTTAATGAACTTTTGAAAATCAGGAAAGCGATCCATGCACTTGGACATTCCAAGTATGTTGGAATGTCTTGAAATTGTACTCAGTCATAGTCAACGACACCCTGAACAAGAATCCCTTGAAAATATTTGCATATCGCTTAAGGAATATTTTTAATGAATTTTTGAAAATCAGGAAAGCGATCCATGCACTTAGGCAGTGACTTAACTTTTTTGTCAAAAAAGACCCCAAAAGTATCTTGGAATGTCTTGAAATTGTACACAGTCATAGTCAAGCATGCCCTGAACAAGAATCCGTTGAATATATTTGCATATCTCTTGAAGAATATTTTTAATGAACTTTTGAAAATCCGAAAAGCGATCCATGCACTTGGACATTCCAAGTATGTTGGAATGTCTTGAAATTGTACTCAGTCATAGTCAACGACGCCCTGAACAAGAATCAATTGAAAATATTTGCATATCTCTTAAGGAATATTTTTAATGAATTTTTGAAAATGAGGAAAGTCTGTGCACTTAGGCAGTGACTTAACTTTTTATTCAAAAAAGACCCCAAAAGTATCCTGGAATGTCTTGAAATTGTACACAGTCATAGTCAAGCATGCCCTGAACAAGAATCCGTTGAATATATTTGCATATCTCTTGAAGAATATTTTTAATGAACTTTTGAAAATCAGGAAAGCGATCCATGCACTTGGAAATTCCAAGTATGTTGGAATGTCTTGAAATTGTACTCAGTCATAGTCAACGACGCCCTGAACAAGAATCCGTTGAAAATATTTGCATATCGTTTAAGGAATATTTTTAAAGAATTTCTGAAAATCAGGAAAGCGATCCATGCACTTAGGCAGTGACTTAACTTTTTCGTCAAAAAAGACCCCAAAAGTATCTTGGAATGTCTTGAAATTGTACACAGTCATAGTCAAGCATGCCCTGAACAAGAATCCGTTGAATATATTTGCATATCTCTTGAAGAATATTTTTAATGAATTTTTGAAAATCCGAAAAGCGATCCATGCACTTGGACATTCCAAGTATGTTGGAATGTCTTGAAATTGTACTCGGTCATAGTCAACGACGCCCTGAACAAGAATCCATTGAAAATATTTGCATATCTCTTAAGGAATATTTTTAATGAATTTTTGAAAATGATGAAAGTCTGTGCACTTAGGCAGTGACTTAACTTTTTATCCAAAAAAGACCCCAAAGGTATCTTGGAATGTCTTGAAATTGTACACAGTCATAGTCAAGCATGCCCTGAACAAGAATCCGTTGAATATATTTGCATATCTCTTGAAGAATATTTTTAATGAACTTTTGAAAATCAGGATAGCGATCCATGCACTTGGACATTCCAAGTATGTTGGAATGTCTTGAAATTGTACTCAGTCATAGTCAACGACGCCCTGAACAAGAATCCGTTGAAAATATTTGCATATCGTTTAAGGAATATTTTTAAAGAATTTCTGAAAATCAGGAAAGCGATCCATGCACTTAGGCAGTGACTTAACTTTTTCGTCAAAAAAGACCCCAAAAGTATCTTGGAATGTCTTGAAATTGTACACAGTCATAGTCAAGCATGCCCTGAACAAGAATCCGTTGAATATATTTGCATATCTCTTGAAGAATATTTTTAATGAATTTTTGAAAATCCGGAAAGCGATCCATGCACTTGGACATTCCAAGTATGTTGGAATGTCTTGAAATTGTACTCAGTCATAGTCAACAACGCCCTGAACAAGAATCCATTGAAAATATTTGCATATCTCTTAAGGAATATTTTTAATGAATTTTTGAAAATGAGGAAAGTCTGTGCACTTAGGCAGTGACTTAACTTTTTATTCAAAAAAGACCCCAAAAGTATCTTGGAATGTCTTGAAATTGTACACAGTCATAGTCAAGCATGCCCTGAACAAGAATCCGTTGAATATATTTGCATATCTCTTGAAGAATATTTTTAATGAACTTTTGAAAATCAGGAAAGCGATCCATGCACTTGGACATTCCAAGTATGTTGGAATGTCTTGAAATTGTACTCAGTCATAGTCAACGACGCCCTGAACAAGAATCCGTTGAAAATATTTGCATATCGCTTAAGGAATATTTTTAATGAATTTTTGAAAATCAGGAAAGCGATCCATGCACTTAGGCAGTGACTTAACTTTTTCGTCAAAAAAGACCCCAAAAGTATCTTGGAATGTCTTGAAATTGAACACAGTCATAGTCAAGCATGCCCTGAACAAGAATCCGTTGAATATATTTGCATATCTCTTGAAGAATATTTTTAATGAATTTTTGAAAATCCGAAAAGCGATCCATGCACTTGGACATTCCAAGTATGTTGGAATGTCTTGAAATTGTACTCAGTCATAGTCAACGACGCCCTGAACAAGAATCAATTGAAAATATTTGCATATCTCTTAAGGAATATTTTTAATGAATTTTTGAAAATGAGGAAAGTCTGTGCACTTAGGCAGTGACTTAACTTTTTCGTCAAAAAAGACCCCAAAAGTATCTTGGAATGTCTTGAAATTGTACACAGTCATAGTCAAGCATGCCCTGAACAAGAATCCGTTGAATATATTTGCATATCTCTTGAAGAATATTTTTAATGAACTTTTGAAAATCAGGAAAGCGATCCATGCACTTGGACATTCCAAGTATGTTGGAATGTCTTGAAATTGTACTCAGTCATAGTCAACGACGCCCTGAACAAGAATCCGTTGAAAATATTTGCATATCGCTTAAGGAATATTTTTAATGAATTTTTGAAAATCAGGAAAGCGATCCATGCACTTAGGCAGTGACTTAACTTTTTTGTCAAAAAAGACCCCAAAAGTATCTTGGAATGTCTTGAAATTGTACACAGTCATAGTCAAGCATGCCCTGAACAAGAATCCGTTGAATATATTTGCATATCTCTTGAAGAATATTTTTAATGAATTTTTGAAAATCCGAAAAGCGATCCATGCACTTGGACATTCCAAGTATGTTGGAATGTCTTGAAATTGTACTCAGTCATAGTCAACGACGCCCTGAACAAGAATCAATTGAAAATATTTGCATATCTCTTAAGGAATATTTTTATTGAATTTTTGAAAATGAGGAAAGTCTGTGCACTTAGGCAGTGACTTAACTTTTTATTCAAAAAAGACCCCAAAAGTATCTTGGAATGTCTTGAAATTGTACACAGTCATAGTCAAGCATGCCCTGAACAAGAATCCGTTGAATATATTTGCATATCTCTTGAAGAATATTTTTAATGAACTTTTGAAAATCAGGAAAGCGATCCATGCACTTGGACATTCCAAGTATGTTGGAATGTCTTGAAATTGTACTCAGTCATAGTCAACGACGTCCTGAACAAGAATCCGTTGCAAATATTTGCATATCGTTTAAGGAATATTTTTAAAGAATTTCTGAAAATCAGGAAAGCGATCCATGCACTTAGGCAGTGACTTAACTTTTTCGTCAAAAAAGACCCCAAAAGTATCTTGGAATGTCTTGAAATTGTACACAGTCATAGTCAAGCATGCCCTGAACAAGAATCCGTTGAATATATTTGCATATCTCTTGAAGAATATTTTTAATGAATTTTTGAAAATCCGGAAATCGATCCATGCACTTGGACATTCCAAGTATGTTGGAATGTCTTGAAATTGTACTCGGTCATAGTCAACGACGCCCTGAACAAGAATCCATTGAAAATATTTGCATATCGCTTAAGGAATATTTTTAATGAATTTTTGAAAATGATGAAAGTCTGTGCACTTAGGCAGTGACTTAACTTTTTATTCAAAAAAGACCCCAAAGGTATCTTGGAATGTCTTGAAATTGTACACAGTCATAGTCAAGCATGCCCTGAACAAGAATCCGTTGAATATATTTGCATATCTCTTGAAGAATATTTTTAATGAACTTTTGAAAATCAGGAAAGCGATCCATGCACTTGGACATTCCAAGTATGTTGGAATGTCTTGAAATTGTACTCAGTCATAGTCAACGACGCCCTGAACAAGAATCCGTTGAAAATATTTGCATATCTCTTAAGGAATATTTTTAATGAATTTTTGAAAATGAGGAAAGTCTGTGCACTTAGGCAGTGACTTAACTTTTTATTCAAAAAAGACCCCAAAAGTATCTTGGAATGTCTTGAAATTGTACACAGTCATAGTCAAGCATGCCCTGAACAAGAATCCGTTGAATATATTTGCATATCTCTTGAAGAATATTTTTAATGAATTTTTGAAAATCCGGAAAGCGATCCATGCACTTGGACATTCCAAGTATGTTGGAATGTCTTGAAATTGTACTCAGTCATAGTCAACAACGCCCTGAACAAGAATCCATTGAAAATATTTGCATATCTCTTAAGGAATATTTTTAATGAATTTTTGAAAATGAGGAAAGTCTGTGCACTTAGGCAGTGACTTAACTTTTTATTCAAAAAGACCCCAAAAGTATCTTGGAATGTCTTGAAATTGTACACAGTCATAGTCAAGCATGCCCTGAACAAGAATCCGTTGAATATATTTGCATATCTCTTGAAGAATATTTTTAATGAACTTTTGAAAATCAGGAAAGCGATCCATGCACTTGGACATTCCAAGTATGTTGGAATGTTTTGAAATTGTACTCAGTCATAGTCAACGACGCCCTGAACAAGAATCCGTTGAAAATATTTGCATATCGCTTAAGGAATATTTTTAATGAATTTTTGAAAATCAGAAAAGCGATCCATGCACTTAGGCAGTGACTTAACTTTTTTGTCAAAAAAGACCCCAAAAGTATCTTGGAATGTCTTGAAATTGTACACAGTCATAGTCAAGCATGCCCTGAACAAGAATCCGTTGAATATATTTGCATATCTCTTGAAGAATATTTTTAATGAATTTTTGAAAATCCGAAAAGCGATCCATGCACTTGGACATTCCAAGTATGTTGGAATGTCTTGAAATTGTACTCAGTCATAGTCAACGACGCCCTGAACAAGAATCAATTGAAAATATTTGCATATCTCTTAAGGAATATTTTTAAAGAATTTCTGAAAATGAGGAAAGTCTGTGCACTTAGGCAGTGACTTAACTTTTTATTCAAAAAAGACCCCAAAAGTATCCTGGAATGTCTTGAAATTGTACACAGTCATAGTCAAGCATGCCCTGAACAAGAATCCGTTGAATATATTTGCATATCTCTTGAAGAATATTTTTAATGAACTTTTGAAAATCAGGAAAGCGATCCATGCACTTGGAAATTCCAAGTATGTTGGAATGTCTTGAAATTGTACTCAGTCATAGTCAACGACGCCCTGAACAAGAATCCGTTGAAAATATTTGCATATCGTTTAAGGAATATTTTTAAAGAATTTCTGAAAATCAGGAAAGCGATCCATGCACTTAGGCAGTGACTTAACTTTTTCGTCAAAAAAGACCCCAAAAGTATCTTGGAATGTCTTGAAATTGTACACAGTCATAGTCAAGCATGCCCTGAACAAGAATCCGTTGAATATATTTGCATATCTCTTGAAGAATATTTTTAATGAATTTTTGAAAATCCGAAAAGCGATCCATGCACTTGGACATTCCAAGTATGTTGGAATGTCTTGAAATTGTACTCGGTCATAGTCAACGACGCCCTGAACAAGAATCCATTGAAAATATTTGCATATCTCTTAAGGAATATTTTTAATGAATTTTTGAAAATGATGAAAGTCTGTGCACTTAGGCAGTGACTTAACTTTTTATCCAAAAAAGACCCCAAAGGTATCTTGGAATGTCTTGAAATTGTACACAGTCATAGTCAAGCATGCCCTGAACAAGAATCCGTTGAATATATTTGCATATCTCTTGAAGAATATTTTTAATGAACTTTTGAAAATCAGGAAAGCGATCCATGCACTTGGACATTCCAAGTATGTTGGAATGTCTTGAAATTGTACTCAGTCATAGTCAACGACGCCCTGAACAAGAATCCCTTGAAAATATTTGCATATCGCTTAAGGAATATTTTTAATGAATTTTTGAAAATCAGGAAAGCGATCCATGCACTTAGGCAGTGACTTAACTTTTTTGTCAAAAAAGACCCCAAAAGTATCTTGGAATGTCTTGAAATTGTACACAGTCATAGTCAAGCATGCCCTGAACAAGAATCCGTTGAATATATTTGCATATCTCTTGAAGAATATTTTTAATGAATTTTTGAAAATCCGAAAAGCGATCCATGCACTTGGACATTCCAAGTATGTTGGAATGTCTTTAAATTGTACTCAGTCATAGTCAACGACGCCCTGAACAAGAATCAATTGAAAATATTTGCATATCTCTTAAGGAATATTTTTAATGAATTTTTGAAAATGAGGAAAGTCTGTGCACTTAGGCAGTGACTTAACTTTTTATTCAAAAAAGACCCCAAAAGTATCTTGGAATGTCTTGAAATTGTACACAGTCATAGTCAAGCATGCCCTGAACAAGAATCCGTTGAATATATTTGCATATCTCTTGAAGAATATTTTTAATGAACTTTTGAAAATCAGGAAAGCGATCCATGCACTTGGACATTCCAAGTATGTTGGAATGTCTTGAAATTGTACTCAGTCATAGTCAACGACGCCCTGAACAAGAATCCGTTGAAAATATTTGCATATCGTTTAAGGAATATTTTTAAAGAATTTCTGAAAATCAGGAAAGCGATCCATGCACTTAGGCAGTGACTTAACTTTTTCGTCAAAAAAGACCCCAAAAGTATCTTGGAATGTCTTGAAATTGCACACAGTCATAGTCAAGCATGCCCTGAACAAGAATCCGTTGAATATATTTGCATATCTCTTGAAGAATATTTTTAATGAATTTTTGAAAATCCGGAAAGCGATCCATGCACTTGGACATTCCAAGTATGTTGGAATGTCTTGAAATTGTACTCAGTCATAGTCAACAACGCCCTGAACAAGAATCCATTGAAAATATTTGCATATCTCTTAAGGAATATTTTTAATGAATTTTTGAAAATGAGGAAAGTCTGTGCACTTAGGCAGTGACTTAACTTTTTATTCAAAAAAGACCCCAAAAGTATCTTGGAATGTCTTGAAATTGTACACAGTCATAGTCAAGCATGCCCTGAACAAGAATCCGTTGAATATATTTGCATATCTCTTGAAGAATATTTTTAATGAACTTTTGAAAATCAGGAAAGCGATCCATGCACTTGGACATTCCAAGTATGTTGGAATGTTTTGAAATTGTACTCAGTCATAGTCAACGACGCCCTGAACAAGAATCCGTTGAAAATATTTGCATATCGCTTAAGGAATATTTTTAATGAATTTTTGAAAATCAGAAAAGCGATCCATGCACTTAGGCAGTGACTTAACTTTTTTGTCAAAAAAGACCCCAAAAGTATCTTGGAATGTCTTGAAATTGTACACAGTCATAGTCAAGCATGCCCTGAACAAGAATCCGTTGAATATATTTGCATATCTCTTGAAGAATATTTTTAATGAATTTTTGAAAATCCGAAAAGCGATCCATGCACTTGGACATTCCAAGTATGTTGGAATGTCTTGAAATTGTACTCAGTCATAGTCAACGACGCCCTGAACAAGAATCAATTGAAAATATTTGCATATCTCTTAAGGAATATTTTTAATGAATTTTTGAAAATGAGGAAAGTCTGTGCACTTAGGCAGTGACTTAACTTTTTATTCAAAAAAGACCCCAAAAGTATCCTGGAATGTCTTGAAATTGTACACAGTCATAGTCAAGCATGCCCTGAACAAGAATCCGTTGAATATATTTGCATATCTCTTGAAGAATATTTTTAATGAACTTTTGAAAATCAGGAAAGCGATCCATGCACTTGGACATTCCAAGTATGTTGGAATGTCTTGAAATTGTACTCAGTCATAGTCAACGACGCCCTGAACAAGAATCCGTTGAAAATATTTGCATATCGTTTAAGGAATATTTTTAAAGAATTTCTGAAAATCAGGAAAGCGATCCATGCACTTAGGCAGTGACTTAACTTTTTCGTCAAAAAAGACCCCAAAAGTATCTTGGAATGTCTTGAAATTGTACACAGTCATAGTCAAGCATGCCCTGAACAAGAATCCGTTGAATATATTTGCATATCTCTTGAAGAATATTTTTAATGAATTTTTGAAAATCCGAAAAGCGATCCATGCACTTGGACATTCCAAGTATGTTGGAATGTCTTGAAATTGTACTCGGTCATAGTCAACGACGCCCTGAACAAGAATCAATTGAAAATATTTGCATATCTCTTAAGGAATATTTTTAATGAATTTTTGAAAATGAGGAAAGTCTGTGCACTTAGGCAGTGACTTAACTTTTTATTCAAAAAAGACCCCAAAAGTATCTTGGAATGTCTTGAAATTGTACACAGTCATAGTCAAGCATGCCCTGAACAAGAATCCGTTGAATATATTTGCATATCTCTTGAAGAATATTTTTAATGAACTTTTGAAAATCAGGAAAGCGATCCATGCACTTGGACATTCCAAGTATGTTGGAATGTCTTGAAATTGTACTCAGTCATAGTCAACGACGCCCTGAACAAGAATCCGTTGCAAATATTTGCATATCTTTTAAGGAATATTTTTAAAGAATTTCTGAAAATCAGGAAAGCGATCCATGCACTTAGGCAGTGACTTAACTTTTTCGTCAAAGAAGACCCCAAAAGTATCTTGGAATGTCTTGAAATTGTACACAGTCATAGTCAAGCATGCCCTGAACAAGAATCCGTTGAATATATTTGCATATCTCTTGAAGAATATTTTTAATGAATTTTTGAAAATCCGAAAAGCGATCCATGCACTTGGACATTCCAAGTATGTTGGAATGTCTTGAAATTGTACTCAGTCATAGTCAACGACGCCCTGAACAAGAATCAATTGAAAATATTTGCATATCTCTTAAGGAATATTTTTAATGAATTTTTGAAAATGAGGAAAGTCTGTGCACTTAGGCAGTGACTTAACTTTTTATTCAAAAAAGACCCCAAAAGTATCTTGGAATGTCTTGAAATTGTACACAGTCATAGTCAAGCATGCCCTGAACAAGAATCCGTTGAATATATTTGCATATCTCTTGAAGAATATTTTTAATGAACTTTTGAAAATCAGGAAAGCGATCCATGCACTTGGACATTCCAAGTATGTTGGAATGTCTTGAAATTGTACTCAGTCATAGTCAACGACGCCCTGAACAAGAATCCGTTGAAAATATTTGCATATCGTTTAAGGAATATTTTTAAAGAATTTCTGAAAATCAGGAAAGCGATCCATGCACTTAGGCAGTGACTTAACTTTTTCGTCAAAAAAGACCCCAAAAGTATCTTGGAATGTCTTGAAATTGTACACAGTCATAGTCAAGCATGCCCTGAACAAGAATCCGTTGAATATATTTGCATATCTCTTGAAGAATATTTTTAATGAATTTTTGAAAATCCGAAAAGCGATCCATGCACTTGGACATTCCAAGTATGTTGGAATGTCTTGAAATTGTACTCGGTCATAGTCAACGACGCCCTGAACAAGAATCCATTGAAAATATTTGCATATCTCTTAAGGAATATTTTTAATGAATTTTTGAAAATGATGAAAGTCTGTGCACTTAGGCAGTGACTTAACTTTTTATCCAAAAAAGACCCCAAAGGTATCTTGGAATGTCTTGAAATTGTACACAGTCATAGTCAAGCATGCCCTGAACAAGAATCCGTTGAATATATTTGCATATCTCTTGAAGAATATTTTTAATGAACTTTTGAAAATCAGGAAAGCGATCCATGCACTTGGACATTCCAAGTATGTTGGAATGTCTTGAAATTGTACTCAGTCATAGTCAACGACGCCCTGAACAAGAATCCCTTGAAAATATTTGCATATCGCTTAAGGAATATTTTTAATGAATTTTTGAAAATCAGGAAAGCGATCCATGCACTTAGGCAGTGACTTAACTTTTTTGTCAAAAAAGACCCCAAAAGTATCTTGGAATGTCTTGAAATTGTACACAGTCATAGTCAAGCATGCCCTGAACAAGAATCCGTTGAATATATTTGCATATCTCTTGAAGAATATTTTTAATGAATTTTTGAAAATCCGAAAAGCGATCCATGCACTTGGACATTCCAAGTATGTTGGAATGTCTTGAAATTGTACTCAGTCATAGTCAACGACGCCCTGAACAAGAATCAATTGAAAATATTTGCATATCTCTTAAGGAATATTTTTAATGAATTTTTGAAAATGAGGAAAGTCTGTGCACTTAGGCAGTGACTTAACTTTTTATTCAAAAAAGACCCCAAAAGTATCCTGGAATGTCTTGAAATTGTACACAGTCATAGTCAAGCATGCCCTGAACAAGAATCCGTTGAATATATTTGCATATCTCTTGAAGAATATTTTTAATGAACTTTTGAAAATCAGGAAAGCGATCCATGCACTTGGAAATTCCAAGTATGTTGGAATGTCTTGAAATTGTACTCAGTCATAGTCAACGACGCCCTGAACAAGAATCCGTTGAAAATATTTGCATATCGTTTAAGGAATATTTTTAAAGAATTTCTGAAAATCAGGAAAGCGATCCATGCACTTAGGCAGTGACTTAACTTTTTCGTCAAAAAAGACCCCAAAAGTATCCTGGAATGTCTTGAAATTGTACACAGTCATAGTCAAGCATGCCCTGAACAAGAATCCGTTGAATATATTTGCATATCTCTTGAAGAATATTTTTAATGAACTTTTGAAAATCAGGAAAGCGATCCATGCACTTGGACATTCCAAGTTTGTTGGAATGTCTTGAAATTGTACTCGGTCATAGTCAACGACGCCCTGAACAAGAATCCATTGAAAATATTTGCATATCTCTTAAGGAATATTTTTAATGAATTTTTGAAAATGATGAAAGTCTGTGCACTTAGGCAGTGACTTAACTTTTTATCCAAAAAAGACCCCAAAGGTATCTTGGAATGTCTTGAAATTGTACACAGTCATAGTCAAGCATGCCCTGAACAAGAATCCGTTGAATATATTTGCATATCTCTTGAAGAATATTTTTAATGAACTTTTGAAAATCAGGAAAGCGATCCATGCACTTGGACATTCCAAGTATGTTGGAATGTCTTGAAATTGTACTCAGTCATAGTCAACGACGCCCTGAACAAGAATCCCTTGAAAATATTTGCATATCGCTTAAGGAATATTTTTAATGAATTTTTGAAAATCAGGAAAGCGATCCATGCACTTAGGCAGTGACTTAACTTTTTTGTCAAAAAAGACCCCAAAAGTATCTTGGAATGTCTTGAAATTGTACACAGTCATAGTCAAGCATGCCCTGAACAAGAATCCGTTGAATATATTTGCATATCTCTTGAAGAATATTTTTAATGAATTTTTGAAAATCCGAAAAGCGATCCATGCACTTGGACATTCCAAGTATGTTGGAATGTCTTTAAATTGTACTCAGTCATAGTCAACGACGCCCTGAACAAGAATCAATTGAAAATATTTGCATATCTCTTAAGGAATATTTTTAATGAATTTTTGAAAATGAGGAAAGTCTGTGCACTTAGGCAGTGACTTAACTTTTTATTCAAAAAAGACCCCAAAAGTATCTTGGAATGTCTTGAAATTGTACACAGTCATATTTAAGCATGCCCTGAACAAGAATCCGTTGAATATATTTGCATATCTCTTGAAGAATATTTTTAATGAACTTTTGAAAATCAGGAAAGCGATCCATGCACTTGGACATTCCAAGTATGTTGGAATGTCTTGAAATTGTACTCAGTCATAGTCAACGACGCCCTGAACAAGAATCCGTTGAAAATATTTGCATATCGTTTAAGGAATATTTTTAAAGAATTTCTGAAAATCAGGAAAGCGATCCATGCACTTAGGCAGTGACTTAACTTTTTCGTCAAAAAAGACCCCAAAAGTATCTTGGAATGTCTTGAAATTGCACACAGTCATAGTCAAGCATGCCCTGAACAAGAATCCGTTGAATATATTTGCATATCTCTTGAAGAATATTTTTAATGAATTTTTGAAAATCCGGAAAGCGATCCATGCACTTGGACATTCCAAGTATGTTGGAATGTCTTGAAATTGTACTCAGTCATAGTCAACAACGCCCTGAACAAGAATCCATTGAAAATATTTGCATATCTCTTAAGGAATATTTTTAATGAATTTTTGAAAATGAGGAAAGTCTGTGCACTTAGGCAGTGACTTAACTTTTTATTCAAAAAAGACCCCAAAAGTATCTTGGAATGTCTTGAAATTGTACACAGTCATAGTCAAGCATGCCCTGAACAAGAATCCGTTGAATATATTTGCATATCTCTTGAAGAATATTTTAAATGAACTTTTGAAAATCAGGAAAGCGATCCATGCACTTGGACATTCCAAGTATGTTGGAATGTTTTGAAATTGTACTCAGTCATAGTCAACGACGCCCTGAACAAGAATCCGTTGAAAATATTTGCATATCGCTTAAGGAATATTTTTAATGAATTTTTGAAAATCAGAAAAGCGATCCATGCACTTAGGCAGTGACTTAACTTTTTTGTCAAAAAAGACCCCAAAAGTATCTTGGAATGTCTTGAAATTGTACACAGTCATAGTCAAGCATGCCCTGAACAAGAATCCGTTGAATATATTTGCATATCTCTTGAAGAATATTTTTAATGAATTTTTGAAAATCCGAAAAGCGATCCATGCACTTGGACATTCCAAGTATGTTGGAATGTCTTGAAATTGTACTCAGTCATAGTCAACGACGCCCTGAACAAGAATCAATTGAAAATATTTGCATATCTCTTAAGGAATATTTTTAATGAATTTTTGAAAATGAGGAAAGTCTGTGCACTTAGGCAGTGACTTAACTTTTTATTCAAAAAAGACCCCAAAAGTATCCTGGAATGTCTTGAAATTGTACACAGTCATAGTCAAGCATGCCCTGAACAAGAATCCGTTGAATATATTTGCATATCTCTTGAAGAATATTTTTAATGAACTTTTGAAAATCAGGAAAGCGATCCATGCACTTGGACATTCCAAGTATGTTGGAATGTCTTGAAATTTTACTCAGTCATAGTCAACGACGCCCTGAACAAGAATCCGTTGAAAATATTTGCATATCGTTTAAGGAATATTTTTAAAGAATTTCTGAAAATCAGGAAAGCGATCCATGCACTTAGGCAGTGACTTAACTTTTTCGTCAAAAAAGACCCCAAAAGTATCTTGGAATGTCTTGAAATTGTACACAGTCATAGTCAAGCATGCCCTGAACAAGAATCCGTTGAATATATTTGCATATCTCTTGAAGAATATTTTAAATGAATTTTTGAAAATCCGAAAAGCGATCCATGCACTTGGACATTCCAAGTATGTTGGAATGTCTTGAAATTGTACTCGGTCATAGTCAACGACGCCCTGAACAAGAATCAATTGAAAATATTTGCATATCTCTTAAGGAATATTTTTAATGAATTTTTGAAAATGAGGAAAGTCTGTGCACTTAGGCAGTGACTTAACTTTTTATTCAAAAAAGACCCCAAAAGTATCTTGGAATGTCTTGAAATTGTACACAGTCATAGTCAAGCATGCCCTGAACAAGAATCCGTTGAATATATTTGCATATCTCTTGAAGAATATTTTTAATGAACTTTTGAAAATCAGGAAAGCGATCCATGCACTTGGACATTCCAAGTATGTTGGAATGTCTTGAAATTGTACTCAGTCATAGTCAACGACGCCCTGAACAAGAATCCGTTGCAAATATTTGCATATCTTTTAAGGAATATTTTTAAAGAATTTCTGAAAATCAGGAAAGCGATCCATGCACTTAGGCAGTGACTTAACTTTTTCGTCAAAGAAGACCCCAAAAGTATCTTGGAATGTCTTGAAATTGTACACAGTCATAGTCAAGCATGCCCTGAACAAGAATCCGTTGAATATATTTGCATATCTCTTGAAGAATATTTTTAATGAATTTTTGAAAATCCGAAAAGCGATCCATGCACTTGGACATTCCAAGTATGTTGGAATGTCTTGAAATTGTACTCAGTCATAGTCAACGACGCCCTGAACAAGAATCAATTGAAAATATTTGCATATCTCTTAAGGAATATTTTTAATGAATTTTTGAAAATGAGGAAAGTCTGTGCACTTAGGCAGTGACTTAACTTTTTATTCAAAAAAGACCCCAAAAGTATCTTGGAATGTCTTGAAATTGTACACAGTCATAGTCAAGCATGCCCTGAACAACAATCCGTTGAATATATTTGCATATCTCTTGAAGAATATTTTTAATGAACTTTTGAAAATCAGGAAAGCGATCCATGCACTTGGACATTCCAAGTATGTTGGAATGTCTTGAAATTGTACTCAGTCATAGTCAACGACGCCCTGAACAAGAATCCGTTGAAAATATTTGCATATCGTTTAAGGAATATTTTTAAAGAATTTCTGAAAATCAGGAAAGCGATCCATGCACTTAGGCAGTGACTTAACTTTTTCGTCAAAAAAGACCCCAAAAGTATCTTGGAATGTCTTGAAATTGTACACAGTCATAGTCAAGCATGCCCTGAACAAGAATCCGTTGAATATATTTGCATATCTCCTGAAGAATATTTTTAATGAATTTTTGAAAATCCGGAAAGCGATCCATGCACTTGGACATTCCAAGTATGTTGGAATGTCTTGAAATTGTACTCGGTCAGAGTCAACGACGCCCTGAACAAGAATCCATTGAAAATATTTGCATATCTCTTAAGGAATATTTTTAATGAATTTTTGAAAATGATGAAAGTCTGTGCACTTAGGCAGTGACTTAACTTTTTATCCAAAAAAGACCCCAAAGGTATCTTGGAATGTCTTGAAATTGTACACAGTCATAGTCAAGCATGCCCTGAACAAGAATCCATTGAATATATTTGCATATCTCTTGAAGAATATTTTTAATGAACTTTTGAAAATCAGGAAAGCGATCCATGCACTTGGACATTCCAAGTATGTTGGAATGTCTTGAAATTGTACTCAGTCATAGTCAACGACGCCCTGAACAAGAATCCGTTGAAAATATTTGCATATCGTTTAAGGAATATTTTTAAAGAATTTCTGAAAATCAGGAAAGCGATCCATGCACTTAGGCAGTGACTTAACTTTTTTGTCAAAAAAGACCCCAAAAGTATCTTGGAATGTCTTGAAATTGTACACAGTCATAGTCAAGCATGCCCTGAACAAGAATCCGTTGAATATATTTGCATATCTCTTGAAGAATATTTTTAATGAATTTTTGAAAATCCGAAAAGCGATCCATGCACTTGGACATTCCAAGTATGTTGGAATGTCTTGAAATTGTACTCAGTCATAGTCAACGACGCCCTGAACAAGAATCAATTGAAAATATTTGCATATCTCTTAAGGAATATTTTTAATGAATTTTTGAAAATGATGAAAGTCTGTGCACTTAGGCAGTGACTTAACTTTTTATCCAAAAAAGACCCCAAAGGTATCTTGGAATGTCTTGAAATTGTACACAGTCATAGTCAAGCATGCCCTGAACAAGAATCCATTGAATATATTTGCATATCTCTTGAAGAATATTTTTAATGAACTTTTGAAAATCAGGAAAGCGATCCATGCACTTGGACATTCCAAGTATGTTGGAATGTCTTGAAATTGTACTCAGTCATAGTCAACGACGCCCTGAACAAGAATCCGTTGAAAATATTTGCATATCGTTTAAGGAATATTTTTAAAGAATTTCTGAAAATCAGGAAAGCGATCCATGCACTTAGGCAGTGACTTAACTTTTTTGTCAAAAAAGACCCCAAAAGTATCTTGGAATGTCTTGAAATTGTACACAGTCATAGTCAAGCATGCCCTGAACAAGAATCCGTTGAATATATTTGCATATCTCTTGAAGAATATTTTTAATGAATTTTTGAAAATCCGAAAAGCGATCCATGCACTTGGACATTCCAAGTATGTTGGAATGTCTTGAAATTGTACTCAGTCATAGTCAACGACGCCCTGAACAAGAATCAATTGAAAATATTTGCATATCTCTTAAGGAATATTTTTAATGAATTTTTGAAAATGAGGAAAGTCTGTGCACTTAGGCAGTGACTTAACTTTTTATTCAAAAAAGACCCCAAAAGTATCTTGGAATGTCTTGAAATTGTACACAGTCATAGTCAAGCATGCCCTGAACAAGAATCCGTTGAATATATTTGCATATCTCTTGAAGAATATTTTTAATGAACTTTTGAAAATCAGGAAAGCGATCCATGCACTTGGACATTCCAAGTATGTTGGAATGTCTTGAAATTGTACTCAGTCATAGTCAACGACGCCCTGAACAAGAATCCGTTGAAAATATTTGCATATCGTTTAAGGAATATTTTTAAAGAATTTCTGAAAATCAGGAAAGCGATCCATGCACTTAGGCAGTGACTTAACTTTTTCGTCAAAAAAGACCCCAAAAGTATCTTGGAATGTCTTGAAATTGTACACAGTCATAGTCAAGCATGCCCTGAACAAGAATCCGTTGAATATATTTGCATATCTCTTGAAGAATATTTTTAATGAATTTTTGAAAATCCGGAAAGCGATCCATGCACTTGGACATTCCAAGTATGTTGGAATGTCTTGAAATTGTACTCAGTCATAGTCAACAACGCCCTGAACAAGAATCCATTGAAAATATTTGCATATCTCTTAAGGAATATTTTTAATGAATTTTTGAAAATGATGAAAGTCTGTGCACTTAGGCAGTGACTTAACTTTTTATTCAAAAAAGACCCCAAAGGTATCTTGGAATGTCTTGAAATTGTACACAGTCATAGTCAAGCATGCCCTGAACAAGAATCCGTTGAATATATTTGCATATCTCTTGAAGAATATTTTTAATGAACTTTTGAAAATCAGGAAAGCGATCCATGCACTTGGACATTCCAAGTATGTTGGAATGTCTTGAAATTGTACTCAGTCATAGTCAACGACGCCCTGAACAAGAATCCGTTGAAAATATTTGCATATCGCTTAAGGAATATTTTTAATGAATTTTTGAAAATCAGGAAAGCAATCCATGCACTTAGGCAGTGACTTAACTTTTTTGTCAAAAAAGACCCCAAAAGTATCTTGGAATGTCTTGAAATTGTACACAGTCATAGTCAAGCATGCCCTGAACAAGAATCCGTTGAATATATTTGCATATCTCTTGAAGAATATTTTTAATGAATTTTTGAAAATCGGAAAAGCGATCCATGCACTTGGACATTCCAAGTATGTTGGAATGTCTTGAAATTGTACTCAGTCATAGTCAACGACGCCCTGAACAAGAATCCGTTGAAAATATTTGCATATCGTTTAAGGAATATTTTTAAAGAATTTCTGAAAATCAGGAAAGCGATCCATGCACTTAGGCAGTGACTAAACTTTTTTGTCAAAAAAGACCCCAAAAGTATCTTGGAATGTCTTGAAATTGTACACAGTCATAGTCAAGCATGCCCTGAACAAGAATATGTTGAATATATTTGCATATCTCTTGAAGAATATTTTTAATGAATTTTTGAAAATCCGAAAAGTGATCCATGCACTTGGACATTCCAAGTATGTTGGAATGTCTTGAAATTGTACTCAGTCATAGTCAACGACGCCCTGAACAAGAATCAATTGAAAATATTTGCATATCTCTTAAGGAATATTTTTAATGAATTTTTGAAAATGAGGAAAGTCTGTGCACTTAGGCAGTGACTTAACTTTTTATTCAAAAAAGACCCCAAAAGTATCTTGGAATGTCTTGAAATTGTACACAGTCATAGTCAAGCATGCCCTGAACAAGAATCCGTTGAATATATTTGCATATCTCTTGAAGAATATTTTTAATGAATTTTTGAAAATCCGGAAAGCGATCCATGCACTTGGACATTCCAAGTATGTTGGAATGTCTTGAAATTGTTCTCGGTCATAGTCAACGACGCCCTGAACAAGAATCCATTGAAAATATTTGCATATCTCTTAAGGAATATTTTTAATGAATTTTTGAAAATGATGAAAGTCTGTGCACTTTGGCAGTGACTTAACTTTTTATTCAAAAAAGACCCCAAAGGTATCTTGGAATGTCTTGAAATTGTACACAGTCATAGTCAAGCATGCCCTGAACAAGAATCCGTTGAATATATTTGCATATCTCTTGAAGAATATTTTTAATGAACTTTTGAAAATCAGGAAAGCGATCCATGCACTTGGACATTCCAAGTATGTTGGAATGTCTTGAAATTGTACTCAGTCATAGTCAACGACGCCCTGAACAAGAATCCGTTGAAAATATTTGCATATCGTTTAAGGAATATTTTTAAAGAATTTCTGAAAATCAGGAAAGCGATCCATGCACTTAGGCAGTGACTTAACTTTTTCGTCAAAAAAGACCCCAAAAGTATCTTGGAATGTCTTGAAATTGTACACAGTCATAGTCAAGAATGCCCTGAACAAGAATCCGTTGAATATATTTGCATATCTCTTGAAGAATATTTTTAATGAATTTTTGAAAATCCGGAAAGCGATCCATGCACTTGGACATTCCAAGTATGTTGGAATGTCTTGAAATTGTTCCCGGTCATAGTCAACGACGCCCTGAACAAGAATCCATTGAAAATATTTGCATATCTCTTAAGGAATATTTTTAATGAATTTTTGAAAATGATGAAAGTCTGTGCACTTTGGCAGTGACTTAACTTTTTATTCAAAAAAGACCCCAAAGGTATCTTGGAATGTCTTGAAATTGTACACAGTCATAGTCAAGCATGCCCTGAACAAGAATCCGTTGAATATATTTGCATATCTCTTGAAGAATATTTTTAATGAATTTTTGAAAATCCGAAAAGCGATCCATGCACTTGGACATTCCAAGTATGTTGGAATGTCTTGAAATTGTACTCAGTCATAGTCAACGACGCCCTGAACAAGAATCAATTGAAAATATTTGCATATCTCTTAAGGAATATTTTTAATGAATTTTTGAAAATTAGGAAAGCGATCCATGCACTTAGGCAGTGACTTAACTTTTGATGTTTTTGGTTTGTTTTTAAAGCATTAAAGCTGCAGGAGTTCATCCATGTCGCCCAGTCGCTGGAAACAAACGTTTGGACACCATGGATCACACAGCAGGAAATAAGGTGAGACGGAGGAAACGATCCATTTGCCCTGATGCACTTAGTGACTTGACTTTTTTTTCAAAAAAGACCCCAAAAGTATCTTGGAATGTCTTGAAATTGTACAAAGTCATAGTCAACGACGCCCTGAACAAGAATCCGTTGAAAATATTTGCATAACTCTTGAGGAATATTTTTAATGAATTTTTGAAAATGATGAAAGTCTGTGCACTTAGGCAGTGACTTAACTTTTTATTCAAAAAAGACCCCAAAGGTATCTTGGAATGTCTTGAAATTGTACACAGTCATAGTCAACGACGCCCTGAACAAGAATCCGTTGAAAATATTTGCATATCGCTTAAGGAATATTTTTAATGAATTTTTGAAAATCAGGAAAGCGATCCATGTACTTGGACATTCAAAGTATGCTGGAATGTCTTGAAATTGTACTCGGTCATAGTCAACGACGCCCTGAACAAGAATCCGTTGAAAATATTTGCATATCGCTTAAGGAATATTTTTAATGAATTTTTGAAAATCAGGAAAGCGATCCATGCACTTAGGCAGTGACTTAACTTTTTCGTCAAAAAAGACCCCAAAAGTATCTTGGAATGTCTTGAAATTGTACACAGTCATAGTCAAGCATGCCCTGAACAAGAATCCGTTGAATATATTTGCATATCTCTTGAAGAATATTTTTAATGAATTTTTGAAAATCCGGAAAGCGATCCATGCACTTGGACATTCCAAGTATGTTGGAATGTCTTGAAATTGTACTCGGTCATAGTCAACGACGCCCTGAACAAGAATCCATTGAAAATATTTGCATATCTCTTAAGGAATATTTTTAATGAATTTTTGAAAATGATGAAAGTCTGTGCACTTAGGCAGTGACTTAACTTTTTATTCAAAAAAGACCCCAAAGGTATCTTGGAATGTCTTGAAATTGTACACAGTCATAGTCAAGCATGCCCTGAACAAGAATCCGTTGAATATATTTGCATATCTCTTGAAGAATATTTTTAATGAACTTTTGAAAATCAGGAAAGCGATCCATGCACTTGGACATTCCAAGTATGTTGGAATGTCTTGAAATTGTACTCAGTCATAGTCAACGACGCCCTGAACAAGAATCCGTTGAAAATATTTGCATATCGTTTAAGGAATATTTTTAAAGAATTTCTGAAAATCAGGAAAGCGATCCATGCACTTAGGCAGTGACTAAACTTTTTTGTCAAAAAAGACCCCAAAAGTATCTTGGAATGTCTTGAAATTGTACACAGTCATAGTCAAGCATGCCCTGAACAAGAATATGTTGAATATATTTGCATATCTCTTGAAGAATATTTTTAATGAATTTTGGAAAATCCGAAAAGTGATCCATGCACTTGGACATTCCAAGTATGTTGGAATGTCTTGAAATTGTACTCAGTCATAGTCAACGACGCCCTGAACAAGAATCAATTGAAAATATTTGCATATCTCTTAAGGAATATTTTTAATGAATTTTTGAAAATGAGGAAAGTCTGTGCACTTAGGCAGTGACTTAACTTTTTATTCAAAAAAGACCCCAAAAGTATCTTGGAATGTCTTGAAATTGTACACAGTCATAGTCAAGCATGCCCTGAACAAGAATCCGTTGAATATATTTGCATATCTCTTGAAGAATATTTTTAATGAACTTTTGAAAATCAGGAAAGCGATCCATGCACTTGGACATTCCAAGTATGTTGGAATGTCTTGAAATTGTACTCAGTCATAGTCAACGACGCCCTGAACAAGAATCCGTTGAAAATATTTGCATATCGTTTAAGGAATATTTTTAAAGAATTTCTGAAAATCAGGAAAGCGATCCATGCACTTAGGCAGTGACTTAACTTTTTCGTCAAAAAAGACCCCAAAAGTATCTTGGAATGTCTTGAAATTGTACACAGTTATAGTCAAGCATGCCCTGAACAAGAATCCGTTGAATATATTTGCATATCTCTTGAAGAATATTTTTAATGAATTTTTGAAAATCCGAAAAGCGATCCATGCACTTGGACATTCCAAGTATGTTGGAATGTCTTGAAATTGTACTCAGTCATAGTCAACGACGCCCTGAACAAGAATCAATTGAAAATATTTGCATATCTCTTAAGAAATATTTTTAATGAATTTTTGAAAATGAGGAAAGTCTGTGCACTTAGGCAGTGACTTAACTTTTTATTCAAAAAAGACCCCAAAAGTATCTTGGAATGTCTTGAAATTGTACACAGTCATAGTCAAGCATGCCCTGAACAAGAATCCGTTGAATATATTTGCATATCTCTTGAAGAATATTTTTAATGAATTTTTGAAAATCCGAAAAGCGATCCATGCACTTGGACATTCCAAGTATGTTGGAATGTCTTGAAATTGTACTCAGTCATAGTCAACGACGCCCTGAACAAGAATCCGTTGAAAATATTTGCATATCGTTTAAGGAATATTTTTGAAGAATTTCTGAAAATCAGGAAAGCGATCCATGCACTTAGGCAGTGACTTAACTTTTTCGTCAAAAAAGACCCCAAAAGTATCTTGGAATGTCTTGAAATTGTACACAGTTATAGTCAAGCATGCCCTGAACAAGAATCCGTTGAATATATTTGCATATCTCTTGAAGAATATTTTTAATGAATTTTTGAAAATCCGAAAAGCGATCCATGCACTTGGACATTCCAAGTATGTTGGAATGTCTTGAAATTGTACTCAGTCATAGTCAACGACGCCCTGAACAAGAATCCGTTAAAAATATTTGCATATCGCTTAAGGAATATTTTTAATGAATTTTTGAAAATCAGGAAAGCGATCCATGCACTTAGGCAGTGACTTAACTTTTTATTCAAAAAAGACCCCAAAAGTATCTTGGAATGTCTTGAAATTGTACACAGTCATAGTCAAGCATGCCCTGAACAAGAATCCGTTGAATATATTTGCATATCTCTTGAAGAATATTTTTAATGAATTTTTGAAAATCCGAAAAGCGATCCATGCACTTGGACATTCCAAGTATGTTGGAATGTCTTGAAATTGTACTCAGTCATAGTCAACGACGCCCTGAACAAGAATCCGTTGAAAATATTTGCATATCGCTTAAGGAATATTTTTAATGAATTTTTGAAAATCAGGAAAGCAATCCATGCACTTAGGCAGTGACTTAACTTTTTTGTCAAAAAAGACCCCAAAAGTATCTTGGAATGTCTTGAAATTGTACACAGTCATAGTCAAGCATGCCCTGAACAAGAAACCGTTGAATATATTTGCATATCTCTTGAAGAATATTTTTAATTAATTTTTGAAAATCCGAAAAGCGATCCATGCACTTGGACATTCCAAGTATGTTGGAATGTTTTGAAATTGTACTCAGTCATAGTCAACGACGCCCTGAACAAGAATCAATTGAAAATATTCGCATATCTCTTAAGGAATATTTTTAATGAATTTTTGAAAATCAGGAAAGCAATCCATGCACTTAGGCAGTGACTTAACTTTTTTGTCAAAAAAGACCCCAAAAGTATCCTGGAATGTCTTGAAATTGTACACAGTTATAGTCAAGCATGCCCTGAACAAGAATCCGTTGAATATATTTGCATATCTCTTGAAGAATATTTTTAATGAATTTTTGAAAATCCGAAAAGCGATCCATGCACTTGGACATTCCAAGTATGTTGGAATGTCTTGAAATTGTACTCAGTCATAGTCAACGACGCCCTGAACAAGATTCAATTGAAAATATTTGCATATCTCTTAAGGAATATTTTTAATGAATTTTTGAAAATGAGGAAAGTCTGTGCACTTAGGCAGTGACTTAACTTTTTATTCAAAAAAGACCCCAAAAGTATCTTGGAATGTCTTGAAATTGTACACAGTCATAGTCAAGCATGCCCTGAACAAGAATCCGGTGAATATATTTGCATATCTCTTGAAGAATATTTTTAATGAATTTTTGAAAATCCGAAAAGCGATCCATGCACTTGGACATTCCAAGTATGTTGGAATGTCTTGAAATTGTACTCAGTCATAGTCAACGACGCCCTGAACAAGAATCCGTTGAAAATATTTGCATATCGCTTAAGGAATATTTTTAATGAATTTTTGAAAATCAGGAAAGCAATCCATGCACTTAGGCAGTGACTTAACTTTTTTGTCAAAAAAGACCCCAAAAGTATCTTGGAATGTCTTGAAATTGTACACAGTCATAGTCAAGCATGCCCTGAACAAGAAACCGTTGAATATATTTGCATATCTCTTGAAGAATATTTTTAATTAATTTTTGAAAATCCGAAAAGCGATCCATGCACTTGGACATTCCAAGTATGTTGGAATGTCTTGAAATTGTACTCAGTCATAGTCAACGACGCCCTGAACAAGAATCCGTTGAAAATATTTGCATATCGCTTAAGGAATATTTTTAATGAATTTTTGAAAATCAGGAAAGCGATCCATGCACTTAGGCAGTGACTTAACTTTTTATTCAAAAAAGACCCCAAAAGTATCTTGGAATGTCTTGAAATTGTACACAGTCATAGTCAAGCATGCCCTGAACAAGAATCCGTTGAATATATTTGCATATCTCTTGAAGAATATTTTTAATGAACTTTTGAAAATCAGGAAAGCGATCCATGCACTTGGACATTCCAAGTATGTTGGAATGTCTTGAAATTGTACTCAGTCATAGTCAACGACGCCCTGAATCAGAATCAATTGAAAATATACGCATATCTCTTAAGGAATATTTTTAATGAATTTTTGAAAATCAGGAAAGCAATCCATGCACTTAGGCAGTGACTTAACTTTTTTGTCAAAAAAGACCCCAAAAGTATCCTGGAATGTCTTGAAATTGTACACAGTTATAGTCAAGCATGCCCTGAACAAGAATCCGTTGAATATATTTGCATATCTCTTGAAGAATATTTTTAATGAATTTTTGAAAATCCGAAAAGCGATCCATGCACTTGGACATTCCAAGTATGTTGGAATGTCTTGAAATTGTACTCAGTCATAGTCAACGACGCCCTGAACAAGAATCAATTGAAAATATTTGCGTATCTCTTAAGGAATATTTTTAATGAATTTTTGAAAATGAGGAAAGTCTGTGCACTTAGGCAGTGACTTAACTTTTTATTCAAAAAAGACCCCAAAAGTATCTTGGAATGTCTTGAAATTGTACACAGTCATAGTCAAGCATGCCCTGAACAAGAATCCGTTGAATATATTTGCATATCTCTTGAAGAATATTTTTAATGAACTTTTGAAAATCAGGAAAGCGATCCATGCACTTGGACATTCCAAGTATGTTGGAATGTCTTGAAATTGTACTCAGTCATAGTCAACGACACCCTGAACAAGAATCCGTTGAAAATATTTGCATATCGTTTAAGGAATATTTTTAAAGAATTTCTGAAAATCAGGAAAGCGATCCATGCACTTAGGCCGTGACTTAACTTTTTTGTCAAAAAAGACCCCAAAAGTATCTTGGAATGTCTTGAAATTGTACACAGTCATAGTCAAGCATGCCCTGAACAAGAATCCGTTGAATATATTTGCATATCTCTTGAAGAATATTTTTAATGAATTTTTGAAAATCCGAAAAGCGATCCATGCACTTGGACATTCCAAGTATGTTGGAATGTCTTGAAATTGTACTCAGTCATAGTCAACGACGCCCTGAACAAGAATCAATTGAAAATATTTGCATATCTCTTAAGGAATATTTTTAATGAATTTTTGAAAATTAGGAAAGCGATCCATGCACTTAGGCAGTGACTTAACTTTTGATGTTTTTGGTTTGTTTTTAAAGCATTAAAGCTGCAGGAGTTCATCCATGTCGCCCAGTCGCTGGAAACAAACGTTTGGACACCATGGATCACACAGCAGGAAATAAGGTGAGACGGAGGAAACGATCCATTTGCCCTGATGCACTTAGTGACTTGACTTTTTTTTCAAAAAAGACCCCAAAAGTATCTTGGAATGTCTTGAAATTGTACAAAGTCATAGTCAACGACGCCCTGAACAAGAATCCGTTGAAAATATTTGCATAACTCTTGAGGAATATTTTTAATGAATTTTTGAAAATGATGAAAGTCTGTGCACTTAGGCAGTGACTTAACTTTTTATTCAAAAAAGACCCCAAAGGTATCTTGGAATGTCTTGAAATTGTACACAGTCATAGTCAACGACGCCCTGAACAAGAATCCGTTGAAAATATTTGCATATCGCTTAAGGAATATTTTTAATGAATTTTTGAAAATCAGGAAAGCGATCCATGTACTTGGACATTCAAAGTATGTTGGAATGTCTTGAAATTGTACTCGGTCATAGTCAACGACGCCCTGAACAAGAATCCGTTGAAAATATTTGCATATCGCTTAAGGAATATTTTTAATGAATTTTTGAAAATCAGGAAAGCGATCCATGCACTTAGGCAGTGACTTAACTTTTTCGTCAAAAAAGACCCCAAAAGTATCTTGGAATGTCTTGAAATTGTACACAGTCATAGTCAAGCATGCCCTGAACAAGAATCCGTTGAATATATTTGCATATCTCTTGAAGAATATTTTTAATGAATTTTTGAAAATCCGCAAAGCGATCCATGCACTTGGACATTCCAAGTATGTTGGAATGTCTTGAAATTGTACTCGGTCATAGTCAACGACGCCCTGAACAAGAATCCATTGAAAATATTTGCATATCTCTTAAGGAATATTTTTAATGAATTTTTGAAAATGATGAAAGTCTGTGCACTTAGGCAGTGACTTAACTTTTTATTCAAAAAAGACCCCAAAGGTATCTTGGAATGTCTTGAAATTGTACACAGTCATAGTCAAGCATGCCCTGAACAAGAATCCGTTGAATATATTTGCATATCTCTTGAAGAATATTTTTAATGAACTTTTGAAAATCAGGAAAGCGATCCATGCACTTGGACATTCCAAGTATGTTGGAATGTCTTGAAATTGTACTCAGTCATAGTCAACGACGCCCTGAACAAGAATCCGTTGAAAATATTTGCATATCGTTTAAGGAATATTTTTAAAGAATTTCTGAAAATCAGGAAAGCGATCCATGCACTTAGGCAGTGACTAAACTTTTTTGTCAAAAAAGACCCCAAAAGTATCTTGGAATGTCTTGAAATTGTACACAGTCATAGTCAAGCATGCCCTGAACAAGAATATGTTGAATATATTTGCATATCTCTTGAAGAATATTTTTAATGAATTTTGGAAAATCCGAAAAGTGATCCATGCACTTGGACATTCCAAGTATGTTGGAATGTCTTGAAATTGTACTCAGTCATAGTCAACGACGCCCTGAACAAGAATCAATTGAAAATATTTGCATATCTCTTAAGGAATATTTTTAATGAATTTTTGAAAATGAGGAAAGTCTGTGCACTTAGGCAGTGACTTAACTTTTTATTCAAAAAAGACCCCAAAAGTATCTTGGAATGTCTTGAAATTGTACACAGTCATAGTCAAGCATGCCCTGAACAAGAATCCGTTGAATATATTTGCATATCTCTTGAAGAATATTTTTAATGAACTTTTGAAAATCAGGAAAGCGATCCATGCACTTGGACATTCCAAGTATGTTGGAATGTCTTGAAATTGTACTCAGTCATAGTCAACGACGCCCTGAACAAGAATCCGTTGAAAATATTTGCATATCGTTTAAGGAATATTTTTAAAGAATTTCTGAAAATCAGGAAAGCGATCCATGCACTTAGGCAGTGACTTAACTTTTTCGTCAAAAAAGACCCCAAAAGTATCTTGGAATGTCTTGAAATTGTACACAGTTATAGTCAAGCATGCCCTGAACAAGAATCCGTTGAATATATTTGCATATCTCTTGAAGAATATTTTTAATGAATTTTTGAAAATCCGAAAAGCGATCCATGCACTTGGACATTCCAAGTATGTTGGAATGTCTTGAAATTGTACTCAGTCATAGTCAACGACGCCCTGAACAAGAATCAATTGAAAATATTTGCATATCTCTTAAGAAATATTTTTAATGAATTTTTGAAAATGAGGAAAGTCTGTGCACTTAGGCAGTGACTTAACTTTTTATTCAAAAAAGACCCCAAAAGTATCTTGGAATGTCTTGAAATTGTACACAGTCATAGTCAAGCATGCCCTGAACAAGAATCCGTTGAATATATTTGCATATCTCTTGAAGAATATTTTTAATGAACTTTTGAAAATCAGGAAAGCGATCCATGCACTTGGACATTCCAAGTATGTTGGAATGTCTTGAAATTGTACTCAGTCATAGTCAACGACGCCCTGAACAAGAATCCGTTGAAAATATTTGCATATCGTTTAAGGAATATTTTTGAAGAATTTCTGAAAATCAGGAAAGCGATCCATGCACTTAGGCAGTGACTTAACTTTTTCGTCAAAAAAGACCCCAAAAGTATCTTGGAATGTCTTGAAATTGTACACAGTTATAGTCAAGCATGCCCTGAACAAGAATCCGTTGAATATATTTGCATATCTCTTGAAGAATATTTTTAATGAATTTTTGAAAATCCGAAAAGCGATCCATGCACTTGGACATTCCAAGTATGTTGGAATGTCTTGAAATTGTACTCAGTCATAGTCAACGACGCCCTGAACAAGAATCCGTTAAAAATATTTGCATATCGCTTAAGGAATATTTTTAATGAATTTTTGAAAATCAGGAAAGCGATCCATGCACTTAGGCAGTGACTTAACTTTTTATTCAAAAAAGACCCCAAAAGTATCTTGGAATGTCTTGAAATTGTACACAGTCATAGTCAAGCATGCCCTGAACAAGAATCCGTTGAATATATTTGCATATCTCTTGAAGAATATTTTTAATGAATTTTTGAAAATCCGAAAAGCGATCCATGCACTTGGACATTCCAAGTATGTTGGAATGTCTTGAAATTGTACTCAGTCATAGTCAACGACGCCCTGAACAAGAATCCGTTGAAAATATTTGCATATCGCTTAAGGAATATTTTTAATGAATTTTTGAAAATCAGGAAAGCAATCCATGCACTTAGGCAGTGACTTAACTTTTTTGTCAAAAAAGACCCCAAAAGTATCTTGGAATGTCTTGAAATTGTACACAGTCATAGTCAAGCATGCCCTGAACAAGAAACCGTTGAATATATTTGCATATCTCTTGAAGAATATTTTTAATTAATTTTTGAAAATCCGAAAAGCGATCCATGCACTTGGACATTCCAAGTATGTTGGAATGTTTTGAAATTGTACTCAGTCATAGTCAACGACGCCCTGAACAAGAATCAATTGAAAATATTCGCATATCTCTTAAGGAATATTTTTAATGAATTTTTGAAAATCAGGAAAGCAATCCATGCACTTAGGCAGTGACTTAACTTTTTTGTCAAAAAAGACCCCAAAAGTATCCTGGAATGTCTTGAAATTGTACACAGTTATAGTCAAGCATGCCCTGAACAAGAATCCGTTGAATATATTTGCATATCTCTTGAAGAATATTTTTAATGAATTTTTGAAAATCCGAAAAGCGATCCATGCACTTGGACATTCCAAGTATGTTGGAATGTCTTGAAATTGTACTCAGTCATAGTCAACGACGCCCTGAACAAGATTCAATTGAAAATATTTGCATATCTCTTAAGGAATATTTTTAATGAATTTTTGAAAATGAGGAAAGTCTGTGCACTTAGGCAGTGACTTAACTTTTTATTCAAAAAAGACCCCAAAAGTATCTTGGAATGTCTTGAAATTGTACACAGTCATAGTCAAGCATGCCCTGAACAAGAATCCGGTGAATATATTTGCATATCTCTTGAAGAATATTTTTAATGAACTTTTGAAAATCAGGAAAGCGATCCATGCACTTGGACATTCCAAGTATGTTGGAATGTCTTGAAATTGTACTCAGTCATAGTCAACGACGCCCTGAACAAGAATCCGTTGAAAATATTTGCATATCGTTTAAGGAATATTTTTAAAGAATTTCTGAAAATCAGGAAAGCGATCCATGCACTTAGGCAGTGACTTAACTTTTTTGTCAAAAAAGACCCCAAAAGTATCTTGGAATGTCTTGAAATTGTACACAGTCATAGTCAAGCATGCCCTGAACAAGAATCCGTTGAATATATTTGCATATCTCTTGAAGAATATTTTTAATGAATTTTTGAAAATCCGAAAAGCGATCCATGCACTTGGACATTCCAAGTATGTTGGAATGTCTTGAAATTGTACTCAGTCATAGTCAACGACGCCCTGAACAAGAATCCATTGAAAATATTTGCATATCTCTTAAGGAATATTTTTAATGAATTTTTGGAAATGAGGAAAGTCTGTGCACTTAGGCAGTGACTTAACTTTTTATTCAAAAAAGACCCCAAAAGTATCTTGGAATGTCTTGAAATTGTACACAGTCATAGTCAAGCATGCCCTGAACAAGAATCCGTTGAATATATTTGCATATCTCTTGAAGAATATTTTTAATGAATTTTTGAAAATCCTGAAAGCGATCCATGCACTTGGACATTCCAAGTATGTTGGAATGTCTTGAAATTGTACTCAGTCATAGTCAACGACGCCCTGAACGAGAATCCGTTGAAAATATTTGCATATCGCTTAAGGAATATTTTTAATGAATTTTTGAAAATCAGGAAAGCGATCCATGCACTTAGGCAGTGACTTAACTTTTTCGTCAAAAAAGACCCCAAAAGTATCTTGGAATGTCTTGAAATTGTACACAGTCATAGTCAAGCATGCCCTGAACAAGAATCCGTTGAATATATTTGCATATCTCTTGAAGAATATTTTTAATGAATTTTTGAAAATCCGGAAAGCGATCCATGCACTTGGACATTCCAAGTATGTTGGAATGTCTTGAAATTGTACTCAGTCATAGTCAACGACGCCCTGAACAAGAATCCGTTGAAAATATTTGCATATCGCTTAAGGAATATTTTTAATGAATTTTTGAAAATCAGGAAAGCAATCCATGCACTTAGGCAGTGACTTAACTTTTTCGTCAAAAAAGACCCCAAAAGTATCTTGGAATGTCTTGAAATTGTACACAGTCATAGTCAAGCATGCCCTGAACAAGAAACCGTTGAATATATTTGCATATCTCTTGAAGAATATTTTTAATGAATTTTTGAAAATCCGAAAAGCGATCCATGCACTTGGACATTCCAAGTATGTTGGAATGTCTTGAAATTGTACTCAGTCATAGTCAACGACGCCCTGAACAAGAATCAATTGAAAATATTTGCATATCTCTTAAGGAATATTTTTAATGAATTTTTGAAAATGAGGAAAGTCTGTGCACTTAGGCAGTGACTTAACTTTTTATTCAAAAAAGACCCCAAAGGTATCTTGGAATGTCTTGAAATTGTACACAGTCATAGTCAAGCATGCCCTGAACAAGAATCCGTTGAATATATTTGCATATCTCTTGAAGAATATTTTTAATGAACTTTTGAAAATCAGGAAAGCGATCCATGCACTTGGACATTCCAAGTATCTTGGAATGTCTTGAAATTGTACACAGTCATAGTCAAGCATGCCCTGAACAAGAATCCGTTGAATATATTTGCATATCTCTTGAAGAATATTTTTAATGAACTTTTGAAAATCAGGAAAGCGATCCATGCACTTGGACATTCCAAGTATGTTGGAATGTCTTGAAATTGTACTCAGTCATAGTCAACGACGCCCTGAACAAGAATCCGTTGAAAATATTTGCATATCGTTTAAGGAATATTTTTAAAGAATTTCTGAAAATCAGGAAAGCGATCCATGCACTTAGGCAGTGACTAAACTTTTTTGTCAAAAAAGACCCCAAAAGTATCTTGGAATGTCTTGAAATTGTACACAGTCATAGTCAAGCATGCCCTGAACAAGAATATGTTGAATATATTTGCATATCTCTTGAAGAATATTTTTAATGAATTTTTGAAAATCCGAAAAGCGATCCATGCACTTGGACATTCCAAGTATTTTGGAATGTCTTGAAATTGTACTCAGTCATAGTCAACGACGCCCTGAACAAGAATCAATTGTAAATATTTGCATATCTCTTAAGGAATATTTTTAATGAATTTTTGAAAATGAGGAAAGTCTGTGCACTTAGGCAGTGACTTAACTTTTTATTCAAAAAAGACCCCAAAAGTATCTTGGAATGTCTTGAAATTGTACACAGTCAAAGTCAAGCATGCCCTGAACAAGAATCCGTTGAATATATTTGCATATCTCTTGAAGAATATTTTTAATGAACTTTTGAAAATCAGGAAAGCGATCCATGCACTTGGACATTCCAAGTATGTTGGAATGTCTTGAAATTGTACTCAGTCATAGTCAACGACGCCCTGAACAAGAATCCGTTGAAAATATTTGCATATCGTTTAAGGAATATTTTTAAAGAATTTCTGAAAATCAGGAAAGCGATCCATGCACTTAGGCAGTGACTTAACTTTTTCGTCAAAAAAGACCCCAAAAGTATCTTGGAATGTCTTGAAATTGTACACAGTCATAGTCAAGAATGCCCTGAACAAGAATCCGTTGAATATATTTGCATATCTCTTGAAGTATATTTTTAATGAATTTTTGAAAATCCGGAAAGCGATCCATGCACTTGGACATTCCAAGTATGTTGGAATGTCTTGAAATTGTTCTCGGTCATAGTCAACGACGCCCTGAACAAGAATCAATTGTAAATATTTGCATATCGCTTAAGGAATATTTTTAATGAATTTCTGAAAATCAGGAAAGCGATCCATGCACTTAGGCAGTGACTTAACTTTTTCGTCAAAAAAGACCCCAAAAGTATCTTGGAATGTCTTGAAATTGTACACAGTCATAGTCAAGAATGCCCTGAACAAGAATCCGTTGAATATATTTGCATATCTCTTGAAGTATATTTTTAATGAATTTTTGAAAATCCGGAAAGCGATCCATGCACTTGGACATTCCAAGTATGTTGGAATGTCTTGAAATTGTTCTCGGTCATAGTCAACGACGCCCTGAACAAGAATCCATTGAAAATATTTGCATATCTCTTAAGGAATATCTTTAATGAATTTTTGAAAATGATGAAAGTCTGTGCACTTAGGCAGTGACTTAACTTTTTATTCAAAAAAGACCCCAAAGGTATCTTGGAATGTCTTGAAATTGTACACAGTCATAGTCAAGCATGCCCTGAACAAGAATCCGTTGAATATATTTGCATATCTCTTGAAGAATATTTTTAATGAACTTTTGAAAATCAGGAAAGCGATCCATGCACTTGGACATTCCAAGTATGTTGGAATGTCTTGAAATTGTACTCGGTCATAGTCAACGACGCCCTGAACAAGAATCCATTGAAAATATTTGCATATCTCTTAAGGAATATTTTTAATGAATTTTTGAAAATGATGAAAGTCTGTGCACTTAGGCAGTGACTTAACTTTTTATTCAAAAAAGACCCCAAAGGTATCTTGGAATGTCTTGAAATTGTACACAGTCATAGTCAAGCATGCCCTGAACAAGAATCCGTTGAATATATTTGCATATCTCTTGAAGAATATTTTTAATGACATTTTGAAAATCAGGAAAGCGATCCATGCACTTGGACATTCCAAGTATGTTGGAATGTCTTGAAATTGTACTCAGTCATAGTCAACGACGCCCTGAACAAGAATCCGTTGAAAATATTTGCATATCGTTTAAGGAATATTTTTAAAGAATTTCTGAAAATCAGGAAAGCGATCCATGCACTTAGGCAGTGACTTAACTTTTTCGTCAAAAAAGACCCCAAAAGTATCTTGGAATGTCTTGAAATTGTACACAGTCATAGTCAAGAATGCCCTGAACAAGAATCCGTTGAATATATTTGCATATCTCTTGAAGAATATTTTTAATGAATTTTTGAAAATCCGGAAAGCGATCCATGCACTTGGACATTCCAAGTATGTTGGAATGTCTTGAAATTGTACTCGGTCATAGTCAATGACGCCCTGAACAAGAATCCATTGAAAATATTTGCATATCTCTTAAGGAATATTTTTAATGAATTTTTGAAAATGATGAAAGTCTGTGCACTTAGGCAGTGACTTAACTTTTTATTCAAAAAAGACCCCGAAGGTATCTTGGAATGTCTTGAAATTGTACACAGTCATAGTCAAGCATGCCCTGAACAAGAATCCGTTGAATATAGTTGCATATCTCTTGAAGAATATTTTTAATGAACTTTTGAAAATCAGGAAAGCGATCCATGCACTTGGACATTCCAAGTATGTTGGAATGTCTTGAAATTGTACTCAGTCATAGTCAACGACGCCCTGAACAAGAATCCGTTGAAAATATTTGCATATCGCTTAAGGAATATTTTTAATGAATTTTTGAAAATCAGGAAAGCGATCCATGCACTTAGGCAGTGACTTAAATTTTTTGTCAAAAAAGACCCCAAAAGTATCTTGGAATGTCTTGAAATTGTACACAGTCATAGTCAAGCATGCCCTGAACAAGAATCCGTTGAATATATTTGCATATCTCTTGAAGAATATTTTTAATGAATTTTTGAAAATCCGAAGAGCGATCCATGCACTTGGACATTCCAAGTATGTTGGAATGTCTTGAAATTGTACTCAGTCATAGTCAACGACGCCCTGAACAAGAATCCGTTGAAAATATTTGCATATCGTTTAAGGAATATTTTTAAAGAATTTCTGAAAATCAGGAAAGCGATCCATGCACTTAGGCAGTGACTTAACTTTTTCGTCAAAAAAGACCCCAAAAGTATCTTGGAATGTCTTGAAATTGTACACAGTCATAGTCAAGCATGCCCTGAACAAGAATCCATTGAATATATTTGCATATCTCTTGAAGAATATTTTTAATGAACTTTTGAAAATCAGGAAAGCGATCCATGCACTTGGACATTCCAAGTATGTTGGAATGTCTTGAAATTGTACTCAGTCATAGTCAACGACGCCCTGAACAAGAATCCGTTGAAAATATTTGCATATCGTTTAAGGAATATTTTTAAAGAATTTCTGAAAATCAGGAAAGCGATCCATGCACTTAGGCAGTGACTTAACTTTTTTGTCAAAAAAGACCCCAAAAGTATCTTGGAATGTCTTGAAATTGTACACAGTCATAGTCAAGCATGCCCTGAACAAGAATCCGTTGAATATATTTGCATATCTCTTGAAGAATATTTTTAATGAATTTTTGAAAATCCGAAAAGCGATCCATGCACTTGGACATTCCAAGTATGTTGGAATGTCTTGAAATTGTACTCAGTCATAGTCAACGACGCCCTGAACAAGAATCAATTGAAAATATTTGCATATCTCTTAAGGAATATTTTTAATGAATTTTTGAAAATGAGGAAAGTCTGTGCACTTAGGCAGTGACTTAACTTTTTATTCAAAAAAGACCCCAAAAGTATCTTGGAATGTCTTGAAATTGTACACAGTCATAGTCAAGCATGCCCTGAACAAGAATCCGTTGAATATATTTGCATATCTCTTGAAGAATATTTTTAATGAACTTTTGAAAATCAGGAAAGCGATCCATGCACTTGGACATTCCAAGTATGTTGGAATGTCTTGAAATTGTACTCAGTCATAGTCAACGACGCCCTGAACAAGAATCCGTTGAAAATATTTGCATATCGTTTAAGGAATATTTTTAAAGAATTTCTGAAAATCAGGAAAGCGATCCATGCACTTAGGCAGTGACTTAACTTTTTCGTCAAAAAAGACCCCAAAAGTATCTTGGAATGTCTTGAAATTGTACACAGTCATAGTCAAGCATGCCCTGAACAAGAATCCGTTGAATATATTTGCATATCTCTTGAAGAATATTTTTAATGAATTTTTGAAAATCCGGAAAGCGATCCATGCACTTGGACATTCCAAGTATGTTGGAATGTCTTGAAATTGTACTCAGTCATAGTCAACAACGCCCTGAACAAGAATCCATTGAAAATATTTGCATATCTCTTAAGGAATATTTTTAATGAATTTTTGAAAATGATGAAAGTCTGTGCACTTAGGCAGTGACTTAACTTTTTATTCAAAAAAGACCCCAAAGGTATCTTGGAATGTCTTGAAATTGTACACAGTCATAGTCAAGCATGCCCTGAACAAGAATCCGTTGAATATATTTGCATATCTCTTGAAGAATATTTTTAATGAACTTTTGAAAATCAGGAAAGCGATCCATGCACTTGGACATTCCAAGTATGTTGGAATGTCTTGAAATTGTACTCAGTCATAGTCAACGACGCCCTGAACAAGAATCCGTTGAAAATATTTGCATATCGTTTAAGGAATATTTTTAAAGAATTTCTGAAAATCAGGAAAGCGATCCATGCACTTAGGCAGTGACTTAACTTTTTCGTCAAAAAAGACCCCAAAAGTATCTTGGAATGTCTTGAAATTGTACACAGTCATAGTCAAGAATGCCCTGAACAAGAATCTGTTGAATATATTTGCATATCTCTTGAAGAATATTTTTAATGAATTTTTGAAAATCCGGAAAGCGATCCATGCACTTGGACATTCCAAGTATGTTGGAATGTCTTGAAATTGTACTCGGTCATAGTCAACGACGCCCTGAACAAGAATCCATTGAAAATATTTGCATATCTCTTAAGGAATATTTTTAATGAATTTTTGAAAATGATGAAAGTCTGTGCACTGAGGCAGTGACTTAACTTTTTATTCAAAAAAGACCCCAAAGGTATCTTGGAATGTCTTGAAATTGTACACAGTCATAGTCAAGCATGCCCTGAACAAGAATCCGTTGAATATATTTGCATATCTCTTGAAGAATATTTTTAATGAACTTTTGAAAATCAGGAAAGCGATCCATGCACTTGGACATTCCAAGTATGTTGGAATGTCTTGAAATTGTACTCAGTCATAGTCAACGACGCCCTGAACAAGAATCCGTTGAAAATATTTGCATATCGCTTAAGGAATATTTTTAATGAATTTTTGAAAATCAGGAAAGCGATCCATGCACTTAGGCAGTGACTTAACTTTTTCGTCAAAAAAGACCAAAAGTATCTTGGAATGTCTTGAAATTGTACACAGTCATAGTCAAGCATGCCCTGAACAAGAATCCGTTGAATATATTTGCATATCTCTTGAAGAATATTTTTAATGAATTTTTGAAAATCCGGAAAGCGATCCATGCACTTGGACATTCCAAGTATGTTGGAATGTCTTGAAATTGTACTCAGTCATAGTCAACGACGCCCTGAACAAGAATCCGTTGAAAATATTTACATATCGCTTAAGGAATATTTTTAATGAATTTTTGAAAATCAGGAAAGCGATCCATGCACTTAGGCAGTGACTTAACTTTTTTGTCAAAAAAGACCCCAAAAGTATTTTGGAATGTCTTGAAATTGTACACAGTCATAGTCAAGCATGCCCTGAACAAGAATCCGTTGAATATATTTGCATATCTCTTGAAGAATATTTTAAATGAATTTTTGAAAATCCGAAAAGCGATCCATGCACTTGGACATTCCAAGTATGTTGGAATGTCTTGAAATTGTACTCAGTCATAGTCAACGACGCCCTGAACAAGAATCAATTGAAAATATTTGCATATCTCTTAAGGAATATTTTTAATGAATTTTTGAAAATGAGGAAAGTCTGTGCACTTAGGCAGTGACTTAACTTTTTATTCAAAAAAGACCCCAAAAGTATCTTGGAATGTCTTGAAATTGTACACAGTCATAGTCAAGCATGCCCTGAACAAGAATCCGTTGAATATATTTGCATATCTCTTGAAGAATATTTTTAATGAACTTTTGAAAATCAGGAAAGCGATCCATGCACTTGGACATTCCAAGTATGTTGGAATGTCTTGAAATTGTACTCAGTCATAGTCAACGACGCCCTGAACAAGAATCCGTTGAAAATATTTGCATATCTCTTGAAGAATATTTTTAATGAATTTTTGAAAATCCGAAAAGCGATCCATGCACTTGGACATTCCAAGTATGTTGGAATGTCTTTAAATTGTACTCAGTCATAGTCAACGACGCCCTGAACAAGAATCAATTGAAAATATTTGCATATCTCTTAAGGAATATTTTTAATGAATTTTTGAAAATGAGGAAAGTCTGTGCACTTAGGCAGTGACTTAACTTTTTATTCAAAAAAGACCCCAAAAGTATCTTGGAATGTCTTGAAATTGTACACAGTCATAGTCAAGCATGCCCTGAACAAGAATCCGTTGAATATATTTGCATATCTCTTGAAGAATATTTTTAATGAACTTTTGAAAATCAGGAAAGCGATCCATGCACTTGGACATTCCAAGTATGTTGGAATGTCTTGAAATTGTACTCAGTCATAGTCAACGACGCCCTGAACAAGAATCAATTGAAAATATTTGCATATCTCTTAAGGAATATTTTTAATGAATTTTTGAAAATGAGGAAAGTCTGTGCACTTAGGCAGTGACTTAACTTTTTATTCAAAAAAGACCCCAAAAGTATCTTGGAATGTCTTGAAATTGTACACAGTCATAGTCAAGCATGCCCTGAACAAGAATCCGTTGAATATATTTGCATATCTCTTGAAGAATATTTTTAATGAACTTTTGAAAATCAGGAAAGCGATCCATGCACTTGGACATTCCAAGTATGTTGGAATGTCTTGAAATTGTACTCAGTCATAGTCAACGACGCCCTGAACAAGAATCCGTTGAAAATATTTGCATATCGTTTAAGGAATATTTTTAAAGAATTTCTGAAAATCAGGAAAGCGATCCATGCACTTAGGCAGTGACTTAACTTTTTCGTCAAAAAAGACCCCAAAAGTATCTTGGAATGTCTTGAAATTGTACACAGTCATAGTCAAGCATGCCCTGAACAAGAATCCGTTGAATATATTTGCATATCTCTTGAAGAATATTTTTAATGAATTTTTGAAAATCCGGAAAGCGATCCATGCACTTGGACATTCCAAGTATGTTGGAATGTCTTGAAATTGTACTCAGTCATAGTCAACTACGCCCTGAACAAGAATCCATTGAAAATATTTGCATATCTCTTAAGGAATATTTTTAATGAATTTTTGAAAATGAGGAAAGTCTGTGCACTTAGGCAGTGACTTAACTTTTTATTCAAAAAAGACCCCAAAAGTATCTTGGAATGTCTTGAAATTGTACACAGTCATAGTCAAGCATGCCCTGAACAAGAATCCGTTGAATATATTTGCATATCTCTTGAAGAATATTTTTAATGAACTTTTGAAAATCAGGAAAGTGATCCATGCCCTTGGACATTCCAAGTATGTTGGAATGTTTTGAAATTGTACTCAGTCATAGTCAACGACGCCCTGAACAAGAATCCGTTGAAAATATTTGCATATCTCTTGAAGAATATTTTTA
Source organism: Microchirus variegatus (assembly GCF_963457635.1). Lineage (NCBI taxonomy): Eukaryota > Metazoa > Chordata > Actinopteri > Pleuronectiformes > Soleidae > Microchirus > Microchirus variegatus. The sequence goes on from NW_028154777.1 coordinate 249,106, forward strand.
ATGAATTTTTGAAAATCCGAAAAGCGATCCATGCACTTGGACATTCCAAGTATGTTGGAATGTCTTTAAATTGTACTCAGTCATAGTCAACGACGCCCTGAACAAGAATCAATTGAAAATATTTGCATATCTCTTAAGGAATATTTTTAATGAATTTTTGAAAATGAGGAAAGTCTGTGCACTTAGGCAGTGACTTAACTTTTTATTCAAAAAAGACCCCAAAAGTATCTTGGAATGTCTTGAAATTGTACACAGTCATAGTCAAGCATGCCCTGAACAAGAATCCGTTGAATATATTTGCATATCTCTTGAAGAATATTTTTAATGAACTTTTGAAAATCAGGAAAGCGATCCATGCACTTGGACATTCCAAGTATGTTGGAATGTCTTGAAATTGTACTCAGTCATAGTCAACGACGCCCTGAACAAGAATCAATTGAAAATATTTGCATATCTCTTAAGGAATATTTTTAATGAATTTTTGAAAATGAGGAAAGTCTGTGCACTTAGGCAGTGACTTAACTTTTTATTCAAAAAAGACCCCAAAAGTATCTTGGAATGTCTTGAAATTGTACACAGTCATAGTCAAGCATGCCCTGAACAAGAATCCGTTGAATATATTTGCATATCTCTTGAAGAATATTTTTAATGAACTTTTGAAAATCAGGAAAGCGATCCATGCACTTGGACATTCCAAGTATGTTGGAATGTCTTGAAATTGTACTCAGTCATAGTCAACGACGCCCTGAACAAGAATCCGTTGAAAATATTTGCATATCGTTTAAGGAATATTTTTAAAGAATTTCTGAAAATCAGGAAAGCGATCCATGCACTTAGGCAGTGACTTAACTTTTTCGTCAAAAAAGACCCCAAAAGTATCTTGGAATGTCTTGAAATTGTACACAGTCATAGTCAAGCATGCCCTGAACAAGAATCCGTTGAATATATTTGCATATCTCTTGAAGAATATTTTTAATGAATTTTTGAAAATCCGGAAAGCGATCCATGCACTTGGACATTCCAAGTATGTTGGAATGTCTTGAAATTGTACTCAGTCATAGTCAACTACGCCCTGAACAAGAATCCATTGAAAATATTTGCATATCTCTTAAGGAATATTTTTAATGAATTTTTGAAAATGAGGAAAGTCTGTGCACTTAGGCAGTGACTTAACTTTTTATTCAAAAAAGACCCCAAAAGTATCTTGGAATGTCTTGAAATTGTACACAGTCATAGTCAAGCATGCCCTGAACAAGAATCCGTTGAATATATTTGCATATCTCTTGAAGAATATTTTTAATGAACTTTTGAAAATCAGGAAAGTGATCCATGCCCTTGGACATTCCAAGTATGTTGGAATGTTTTGAAATTGTACTCAGTCATAGTCAACGACGCCCTGAACAAGAATCCGTTGAAAATATTTGCATATCGCTTAAGGAATATTTTTAATGAATTTTTGAAAATCAGGAAAGCGATCCATGCACTTAGGCAGTGACTTAACTTTTTATTCAAAAAAGACCCCAAAAGTATCTTGGAATGTCTTGAAATTGTACACAGTCATAGTCAAGCATGCCCTGAACAAGAATCCGTTGAATATATTTGCATATCTCTTGAAGAATATTTTTAATGAACTTTTGAAAATCAGGAAAGCGATCCATGCACTTGGACATTCCAAGTATGTTGGAATGTCTTGAAATTGTACTCAGTCATAGTCAACGACGCCCTGAACAAGAATCCGTTGAAAATATTTGCATATCTCTTAAGGAATATTTTTAATGAATTTTTGAAAATCAGGAAAGCGATCCATGCACTTAGGCAGTGACTTAACTTTTTCGTCAAAAAAGACCCCAAAAGTATCTTGGAATGTCTTGAAATTGTACACAGTCATAGTCAAGCATGCCCTGAACAAGAATCCGTTGAATATATTTGCATATCTCTTGAAGAATATTTTTAATGAACTTTTGAAAATCAGGAAAGCGATCCATGCACTTGGACATTCCAAGTATGTTGGAATGTCTTGAAATTGTACTCAGCCATAGTCAACGACGCCCTGAACAAGAATCCGTTGAAAATATTTGCATATCGTTTAAGGAATATTTTTAAAGAATTTCTGAAAATCAGGAAAGCGATCCATGCACTTAGGCAGTGACTTAACTTTTTTGTCAAAAAAGACCCCAAAAGTATCTTGGAATGTCTTGAAATTGTACACAGTCATAGTCAAGCATGCCCTGAACAAGAATCCGTTGAATATATTTGCATATCTCTTGAAGAATATTTTTAATGAACTTTTGAAAATCAGGAAAGCGATCCATGCACTTGGACATTCCAAGTATGTTGGAATGTCTTGAAATTGTACTCAGTCATAGTCAACGACGCCCTGAACAAGAATCCGTTGAAAATATTTGCATATCGTTTAGGGAATATTTTTAAAGAATTTCTGAAAATCAGGAAAGCGATCCATGCACTTAGGCAGTGACTTAACTTTTTCGTCAAAAAAGACCCCAAAAGTATCTTGGAATGTCTTGAAATTGTACACAGTCATAGTCAAGCATGCCCTGAACAAGAATCCGTTGAATATATTTGCATATCTCTTGAAGAATATTTTTAATGAATTTTTGAAAATCCGGAAAGCGATCCATGCACTTGGACATTCCAAGTATGTTGGAATGTCTTGAAATTGTACTCAGTCATAGTCAACTACGCCCTGAACAAGAATCCATTGAAAATATTTGCATATCTCTTAAGGAATATTTTTAATGAATTTTTGAAAATGAGGAAAGTCTGTGCACTTAGGCAGTGACTTAACTTTTTATTCAAAAAAGACCCCAAAAGTATCTTGGAATGTCTTGAAATTGTACACAGTCATAGTCAAGCATGCCCTGAACAAGAACCTGTTGAATATATTTGCATATCTCTTGAAGAATATTTTTAATGAATTTTTGAAAATCCGGAAAGCTGTCCATGCACTTGGACATTCCAAGTAAGTTGGAATGTCTTGAAATTGTACTCAGTCATAGTCAACGACGCCCTGAAAAAGAATCTATTGAAAATATTTGCATATCTCTTAAGGAATATTTTTAATGAATTTTTGAAAATGAGGAATTTCTGTGCACTTAGGCAGTGACTTAACTTTTTATTCAAAAAAGACCCCAAAGGTATCTTGGAATGTCTTGAAATTGTACACAGTCATAGTCAAGCATGCCCTGAACAAGAATCCGTTGAATATATTTGCATATCTCTTGAAGAATATTTTTAATGAACTTTTGAAAATCAGGAAAGTGATCCATGCACTTGGACATTCCAAGTATGTTGGAATGTCTTGAAATTGTACTCAGTCATAGTCAACGACGCCCTGAACAAGAATCCGTTGAAAATATTTGCATATCGCTTAAGGAATATTTTTAATGAATTTTTGAAAATCAGGAAAGCGATCCATGCACTTAGGCAGTGACTTAACTTTTTCGTCAAAAAAGACCCCCAAAATTTTTTGGAATGTCTTGAAATTGTACACAGTCATAGTCAAGCATGCCCTGAACAAGAATCCGTTGAATATATTTGCATATCTCTTGAAGAATATTTTTAATGAATTTTTGAAAATCCGAAAAGTGAGCCATGCACTTGGACATTCCAAGTATGTTGGAATGTCTTGAAATTGTACTCAGTCATAGTCAACGACGATCTGAACAAGAATCAATTGAAAATATTTGCATATCTCTTAAGGAATATTTTTAATGAATTTTTGAAAATGAGGAAAGTCTGTGCACTTAGGCAGTGACTTAACTTTTTATTCAAAAAAGACCCCAAAAGTATCTTGGAATGTCTTGAAATTGTACACAGTCATAGTCAAGCATGCCCTGAACAAGAATCCGTTGAATATATTTGCATATCTCTTGAAGAATATTTTTAATGAACTTTTGAAAATCAGGAAAGCGATCCATGCACTTGGACATTCCAAGTATGTTGGAATGTCTTGAAATTGTACTCAGTCATAGTCAACGACGCCCTGAACAAGAATCCGTTGAAAATATTTGCATATCGTTTAAGGAATATTTTTAAAGAATTTCTGAAAATCAGGAAAGAGATCCATGCACTTAGGCAGTGACTTAATTTTTTCGTCAAAAAAGACCCCAAAAGTATCTTGGAATGTCTTGAAATTGTACACAGTCATCGTCAAGAATGCCCTGAACAAGAATCCGTTGAATATATTTGCATATCTCTTGAAGAATATTTTTAATGAATTTTTGAAAATCCGGAAAGCGATCCATGCACTTGGACATTCCAAGTATGTTGGAATGTCTTTAAATTGTACTCGGTCATAGTCAACGACGCCCTGAACAAGAATCCATTGAAAATATTTGCATATCTCTTAAGGAATATTTTTAATGAATTTTTGAAAATGATGAAAGTCTGTGCACTTAGGCAGTGACTTAACTTTTTATTCAAAAAAGACCCCAAAGATATCTTGGAATGTCTTGAAATTGTACACAGTCATAGTCAAGCATGCCCTGAACAAGAATCCGTTGAATATATTTGCATATCGCTTAAGGAATATTTTTAATGAATTTTTGAAAATCAGGAAAGCGATCCATGCACTTGGACATTCCAAGTATGTTGGAATGTCTTGAAATTGTACTCAGTCATAGTCAATGACGCCCTGAACAAGAATCCGTTGAAAATATTTGCATATCGCTTCAGGAATATTTTAAATGAATTTTTGAAAATCAGGAAAGCGATCCATGCACTTAGGCAGTGACTTAACTTTTTTGTCAAAAAAGACCCCAAAAGTATCTTGGAATGTCTTGAAATTGTACACAGTCATAGTCAAGCATGCCCTGAACAAGAATCCGTTGAATATATTTGCATATCTCTTGAAGAATATTTTTAATGAACTTTTGAAAATCAGGAAAGCGATCCATGCACTTGGACATTCCAAGTATGTTGGAATGTCTTGAAATTGTACTCAGTCATAGTCAACGACGCCCTGAACAAGAATCCGTTGAAAATATTTGGATATCGCTTAAGGAATATTTTTAATGAATTTTTGAAAATCAGGAAAGCGATCCATGCACTTAGGCAGTGACTTAACTTTTTCGTCAAAAAAGACCCCAAAATTTTTTTGGAATGTCTTGAAATTGTACACAGTCATAGTCAAGCATGCCCTGAACAAGAATCCGTTGAATATATTTGCATATCTCTTGAAGAATATTTTTAATGAATTTTTGAAAATCCGAAAAGTGATCCATGCACTTGGACATTCCAAGTATCTTGGAATGTCTTTAAATTGTACTCAGTCATAGTCAACGACGCCCTGAACAAGAATCCATTGAAAATATTTGCATATCTCTTAAGGAATATTTTTAATGAATTTTTGAAAAGGATGAAAGTCTGTGCACTTAGGCAGTGACTTAACTTTTTTGTCAAAAAAGACCCCAAAAGTATCTTGGAATGTCTTGAAATTGTACACAGTCATAGTCAAGCATGCCCTGAACAAGAATCCGTTGAATATATTTGCATATCTCTTGAAAAATATTTTTAATGAATTTTTGAAAATCCGAAAAGTGAGCCATGCACTTGGACATTCCAAGTATGTTGGAATGTCTTGAAATTGTACTCAGTCATAGTCAACGACGATCTGAACAAGAATCAATTGAAAATATTTGCATATCTCTTAAGGAATATTTTTAATGAATTTTTGAAAATGAGGAAAGTCTGTGCACTTAGGCAGTGACTTAACTTTTTATTCAAAAAAGACCCCAAAAGTATCTTGGAATGTCTTGAAATTGTACACAGTCATAGTCAAGCATGCCCTGAACAAGAATCCGTTGAATATATTTGCATATCTCTTGAAGAATATTTTTAATGAACTTTTGAAAATCAGGAAAGCGATCCATGCACTTGGACATTCCAAGTATGTTGGAATGTCTTGAAATTGTACTCAGTCATAGTCAACGACGCCCTGAACAAGAATCCGTTGAAAATATTTGCATATCGTTTAAGGAATATTTTTAAAGAATTTCTGAAAATCAGGAAAGCGATCCATGCACTTAGGCAGTGACTAAACTTTTTCGTCAAAAAAGACCCCAAAAGTATCTTGGAATGTCTTGAAATTGTACACAGTCATAGTCAAGCATGCCCTGAACAAGAACCTGTTGAATATATTTGCATATCTCTTGAAGAATATTTTTAATGAATTTTTGAAAATCCGGAAAGCTGTCCATGCACTTGGACATTCCAAGTAAGTTGGAATGTCTTGAAATTGTACTCAGTCATAGTCAACGACGCCCTGAAAAAGAATCTATTGAAAATATTTGCATATCTCTTAAGGAATATTTTTAATGAATTTTTGAAAATGAGGAATTTCTGTGCACTTAGGCAGTGACTTAACTTTTTATTCAAAAAAGACCCCAAAGGTATCTTGGAATGTCTTGAAATTGTACACAGTCATAGTCAAGCATGCCCTGAACAAGAATCCGTTGAATATATTTGCATATCTCTTGAAGAATATTTTTAATGAACTTTTGAAAATCAGGAAAGCGATCCATGCACTTGGACATTCCAAGTATGTTGGAATGTCTTTAAATTGTACTCAGTCATAGTCAACGACGCCCTGAACAAGAATCCGTTGAAAATATTTGCATATCGCTTAAGGAATATTTTTAATGAATTTTTGAAAATCAGGAAAGCGATCCATGCACTTAGGCAGTGACTTAACTTTTTCGTCAAAAAAGACCCCCAAAATGTTTTGGAATGTCTTGAAATTGTACACAGTCATAGTCAAGCATGCCCTGAACAAGAATCCGTTGAATATATTTGCATATCTCTTGAAGAATATTTTTAATGAATTTTTGAAAATCCGAAAAGTGAGCCATGCACTTGGACATTCCAAGTATGTTGGAATGTCTTGAAATTGTACTCAGTCATAGTCAACGACGATCTGAACAAGAATCAATTGAAAATATTTGCATATCTCTTTAGGAATATTTTTAATGAATTTTTGAAAATGAGGAAAGTCTGTGCACTTAGGCAGTGACTTAACTTTTTATTCAAAAAAGACCCCAAAAGTATCTTGGAATGTCTTGAAATTGTACACAGTCATAGTCAAGCATGCCCTGAACAAGAATCCGTTGAATATATTTGCATATCTCTTGAAGAATATTTTTAATGAACTTTTGAAAATCAGGAAAGCGATCCATGCACTTGGACATTCCAAGTATGTTGGAATGTCTTGAAATTGTACTCAGTCATAGTCAACGACGCCCTGAACAAGAATCCGTTGAAAATATTTGCATATCGTTTAAGGAATATTTTTAAAGAATTTCTGAAAATCAGGAAAGAGATCCATGCACTTAGGCAGTGACTTAATTTTTTCGTCAAAAAAGACCCCAAAAGTATCTTGGAATGTCTTGAAATTGTACACAGTCATCGTCAAGAATGCCCTGAACAAGAATCCGTTGAATATATTTGCATATCTCTTGAAGAATATTTTTAATGAATTTTTGAAAATCCGGAAAGCGATCCATGCACTTGGACATTCCAAGTATGTTGGAATGTCTTTAAATTGTACTCGGTCATAGTCAACGACGCCCTGAACAAGAATCCATTGAAAATATTTGCATATCTCTTAAGGAATATTTTTAATGAATTTTTGAAAATGATGAAAGTCTGTGCACTTAGGCAGTGACTTAACTTTTTATTCAAAAAAGACCCCAAAGATATCTTGGAATGTCTTGAAATTGTACACAGTCATAGTCAAGCATGCCCTGAACAAGAATCCGTTGAATATATTTGCATATCGCTTAAGGAATATTTTTAATGAATTTTTGAAAATCAGGAAAGCGATCCATGCACTTGGACATTCCAAGTATGTTGGAATGTCTTGAAATTGTACTCAGTCATAGTCAATGACGCCCTGAACAAGAATCCGTTGAAAATATTTGCATATCGCTTCAGGAATATTTTAAATGAATTTTTGAAAATCAGGAAAGCGATCCATGCACTTAGGCAGTGACTTAACTTTTTTGTCAAAAAAGACCCCAAAAGTATCTTGGAATGTCTTGAAATTGTACACAGTCATAGTCAAGCATGCCCTGAACAAGAATCCGTTGAATATATTTGCATATCTCTTGAAGAATATTTTTAATGAACTTTTGAAAATCAGGAAAGCGATCCATGCACTTGGACATTCCAAGTATGTTGGAATGTCTTGAAATTGTACTCAGTCATAGTCAACGACGCCCTGAACAAGAATCCGTTGAAAATATTTGGATATCGCTTAAGGAATATTTTTAATGAATTTTTGAAAATCAGGAAAGCGATCCATGCACTTAGGCAGTGACTTAACTTTTTCGTCAAAAAAGACCCCAAAATTTTTTTGGAATGTCTTGAAATTGTACACAGTCATAGTCAAGCATGCCCTGAACAAGAATCCGTTGAATATATTTGCATATCTCTTGAAGAATATTTTTAATGAATTTTTGAAAATCCGAAAAGTGATCCATGCACTTGGACATTCCAAGTATGTTGGAATGTCTTGAAATTGTACTCAGCCATAGTCAACGACGCCCTGAACAAGAATCCGTTGAAAATATTTGCATATCGTTTAAGGAATATTTTTAAAGAATTTCTGAAAATCAGGAAAGCGATCCATGAACTTAGGCAGTGACTTAACTTTTTTGTCAAAAAAGACCCCAAAAGTATCTTGGAATGTCTTGAAATTGTACACAGTCATAGTCAAGCATGCCCTGAACAAGAATCCGTTGAATATATTTGCATATCTCTTGAAAAATATTTTTAATGAATTTTTGAAAATCCGAAAAGTGAGCCATGCACTTGGACATTCCAAGTATGTTGGAATGTCTTGAAATTGTACTCAGTCATAGTCAACGACGATCTGAACAAGAATCAATTGAAAATATTTGCATATCTCTTAAGGAATATTTTTAATGAATTTTTGAAAATGAGGAAAGTCTGTGCACTTAGGCAGTGACTTAACTTTTTATTCAAAAAAGACCCCAAAAGTATCTTGGAATGTCTTGAAATTGTACACAGTCATAGTCAAGCATGCCCTGAACAAGAATCCGTTGAATATATTTGCATATCTCTTGAAGAATATTTTTAATGAACTTTTGAAAATCAGGAAAGCGATCCATGCACTTGGACATTCCAAGTATGTTGGAATGTCTTGAAATTGTACTCAGTCATAGTCAACGACGCCCTGAACAAGAATCCGTTGAAAATATTTGCATATCGTTTAAGGAATATTTTTAAAGAATTTCTGAAAATCAGGAAAGCGATCCATGCACTTAGGCAGTGACTAAACTTTTTCGTCAAAAAAGACCCCAAAAGTATCTTGGAATGTCTTGAAATTGTACACAGTCATCGTCAAGCATGCCCTGAACAAGAATCCGTTGAATATATTTGCATATCTCTTGAAGAATATTTTTAATGAATTTTTGAAAATCCGGAAAGCGATCCATGCACTTGGACATTCCAAGTATGTTGGAATGTCTTTAAATTGTACTCGGTCATAGTCAACGACGCCCTGAACAAGAATCCATTGAAAATATTTGCATATCTCTTAAGGAATATTTTTAATGAATTTTTGAAAATGATGAAAGTCTGTGCACTTAGGCAGTGACTTAACTTTTTATTCAAAAAAGACCCCAAAGGTATCTTGGAATGTCTTGAAATTGTACACAGTCATAGTCAAGCATGCCCTGAACAAGAATCCGTTGAATATATTTGCATATCGCTTAAGGAATATTTTTAATGAATTTTTGAAAATCAGGAAAGCGATCCATGCACTTGGACATTCCAAGTATGTTGGAATGTCTTGAAATTGTACTCAGTCATAGTCAATGACGCCCTGAACAAGAATCCGTTGAAAATATTTGCATATCGCTTCAGGAATATTTTAAATGAATTTTTGAAAATCAGGAAAGCGATCCATGCACTTAGGCAGTGACTTAACTTTTTTGTCAAAAAAGACCCCAAAAGTATCTTGGAATGTCTTGAAATTGTACACAGTCATAGTCAAGCATGCCCTGAACAAGAATCCGTTGAATATATTTGCATATCTCTTGAAGAATATTTTTAAAGAACTTTTGAAAATCAGGAAAGTGATCCATGCCCTTGGACATTCCAAGTATGTTGGAATGTTTTGAAATTGTACTCAGTCATAGTCAACGACGCCCTGAACAAGAATCCGTTGAAAATATTTGCATATCGCTTAAGGAATATTTTTAATGAATTTTTGAAAATCAGGAAAGCGATCCATGCACTTAGGCAGTGACTTAACTTTTTATTCAAAAAAGACCCCAAAAGTATCTTGGAATGTCTTGAAATTGTACACAGTCATAGTCAAGCATGCCCTGAACAAGAATCCGTTGAATATATTTGCATATCTCTTGAAGAATATTTTTAATGAACTTTTGAAAATCAGGAAAGCGATCCATGCACTTGGACATTCCAAGTATGTTGGAATGTCTTGAAATTGTACTCAGCCATAGTCAACGACGCCCTGAACAAGAATCCGTTGAAAATATTTGCATATCGTTTAAGGAATATTTTTAAAGAATTTCTGAAAATCAGGAAAGCGATCCATGAACTTAGGCAGTGACTTAACTTTTTTGTCAAAAAAGACCCCAAAAGTATCTTGGAATGTCTTGAAATTGTACACAGTCATAGTCAAGCATGCCCTGAACAAGAATCCGTTGAATATATTTGCATATCTCTTGAAAAATATTTTTAATGAATTTTTGAAAATCCGAAAAGTGAGCCATGCACTTGGACATTCCAAGTATGTTGGAATGTCTTGAAATTGTACTCAGTCATAGTCAACGACGATCTGAACAAGAATCAATTGAAAATATTTGCATATCTCTTAAGGAATATTTTTAATGAATTTTTGATAATGAGGAAAGTCTGTGCACTTAGGCAGTGACTTAACTTTTTATTCAAAAAAGACCCCAAAAGTATCTTGGAATGTCTTGAAATTGTACACAGTCATAGTCAAGCATGCCCTGAACAAGAATCCGTTGAATATATTTGCATATCTCTTGAAGAATATTTTTAATGAACTTTTGAAAATCAGGAAAGCGATCCATGCACTTGGACATTCCAAGTATGTTGGAATGTCTTGAAATTGTACTCAGTCATAGTCAACGACGCCCTGAACAAGAATCCGTTGAAAATATTTGCATATCGTTTAAGGAATATTTTTAAAGAATTTCTGAAAATCAGGAAAGCGATCCATGCACTTAGGCAGTGACTAAACTTTTTCGTCAAAAAAGACCCCAAAAGTATCTTGGAATGTCTTGAAATTGTACACAGTCATCGTCAAGCATGCCCTGAACAAGAATCCGTTGAATATATTTGCATATCTCTTGAAGAATATTTTTAATGAATTTTTGAAAATCCGGAAAGCGATCCATGCACTTGGACATTCCAAGTATGTTGGAATGTCTTTAAATTGTACTCGGTCATAGTCAACGACGCCCTGAACAAGAATCCATTGAAAATATTTGCATATCTCTTAAGGAATATTTTTAATGAATTTTTGAAAATGATGAAAGTCTGTGCACTTAGGCAGTGACTTAACTTTTTATTCAAAAAAGACCCCAAAGGTATCTTGGAATGTCTTGAAATTGTACACAGTCATAGTCAAGCATGCCCTGAACAAGAATCCGTTGAATATATTTGCATATCGCTTAAGGAATATTTTTAATGAATTTTTGAAAATCAGGAAAGCGATCCATGCACTTGGACATTCCAAGTATGTTGGAATGTCTTGAAATTGTACTCAGTCATAGTCAATGACGCCCTGAACAAGAATCCGTTGAAAATATTTGCATATCGCTTCAGGAATATTTTAAATGAATTTTTGAAAATCAGGAAAGCGATCCATGCACTTAGGCAGTGACTTAACTTTTTTGTCAAAAAAGACCCCAAAAGTATCTTGGAATGTCTTGAAATTGTACACAGTCATAGTCAAGCATGCCCTGAACAAGAATCCGTTGAATATATTTGCATATCTCTTGAAGAATATTTTTAAAGAACTTTTGAAAATCAGGAAAGTGATCCATGCCCTTGGACATTCCAAGTATGTTGGAATGTTTTGAAATTGTACTCAGTCATAGTCAACGACGCCCTGAACAAGAATCCGTTGAAAATATTTGCATATCGCTTAAGGAATATTTTTAATGAATTTTTGAAAATCAGGAAAGCGATCCATGCACTTAGGCAGTGACTTAACTTTTTATTCTAAAAAGACCCCAAAAGTATCTTGGAATGTCTTGAAATTGTACACAGTCATAGTCAAGCATGCCCTGAACAAGAATCCGTTGAATATATTTGCATATCTCTTGAAGAATATTTTTAATGAACTTTTGAAAATCAGGAAAGCGATCCATGCACTTGGACATTCCAAGTATGTTGGAATGTCTTGAAATTGTACTCAGCCATAGTCAACGACGCCCTGAACAAGAATCCGTTGAAAATATTTGCATATCGTTTAAGGAATATTTTTAAAGAATTTCTGAAAATCAGGAAAGCGATCCATGAACTTAGGCAGTGACTTAACTTTTTTGTCAAAAAAGACCCCAAAAGTATCTTGGAATGTCTTGAAATTGTACACAGTCATAGTCAAGCATGCCCTGAACAAGAATCCGTTGAATATATTTGCATATCTCTTGAAGAATATTTTTAATGAACTTTTGAAAATCAGGAAAGCGATCCATGCACTTGGACATTCCAAGTATGTTGGAATGTCTTGAAATTGTACTCAGTCATAGTCAACGACGCCCTGAACAAGAATCCGTTGAAAATATTTGCATATCGTTTAAGGAATATTTTTAAAGAATTTCTGAAAATCAGGAAAGCGATCCATGCACTTAGGCAGTGACTAAACTTTTTCGTCAAAAAAGACCCCAAAAGTATCTTGGAATGTCTTGAAATTGTACACAGTCATCGTCAAGCATGCCCTGAACAAGAATCCGTTGAATATATTTGCATATCTCTTGAAGAATATTTTTAATGAATTTTTGAAAATCCGGAAAGCGATCCATGCACTTGGACATTCCAAGTATGTTGGAATGTCTTTAAATTGTACTCGGTCATAGTCAACGACGCCCTGAACAAGAATCCATTGAAAATATTTGCATATCTCTTAAGGAATATTTTTAATGAATTTTTGAAAATGATGAAAGTCTGTGCACTTAGGCAGTGACTTAACTTTTTATTCAAAAAAGACCCCAAAGGTATCTTGGAATGTCTTGAAATTGTACACAGTCATAGTCAAGCATGCCCTGAACAAGAATCCGTTGAATATATTTGCATATCTCTTGAAAAATATTTTTAATGAATTTTTGAAAATCCGAAAAGTGAGCCATGCACTTGGACATTCCAAGTATGTTGGAATGTCTTGAAATTGTACTCAGTCATAGTCAACGACGATCTGAACAAGAATCAATTGAAAATATTTGCATATCTCTTAAGGAATATTTTTAATGAATTTTTGATAATGAGGAAAGTCTGTGCACTTAGGCAGTGACTTAACTTTTTATTCAAAAAAGACCCCAAAAGTATCTTGGAATGTCTTGAAATTGTACACAGTCATAGTCAAGCATGCCCTGAACAAGAATCCGTTGAATATATTTGCATATCTCTTGAAGAATATTTTTAATGAACTTTTGAAAATCAGGAAAGCGATCCATGCACTTGGACATTCCAAGTATGTTGGAATGTCTTGAAATTGTACTCAGTCATAGTCAACGACGCCCTGAACAAGAATCCGTTGAAAATATTTGCATATCGTTTAAGGAATATTTTTAAAGAATTTCTGAAAATCAGGAAAGCGATCCATGCACTTAGGCAGTGACTAAACTTTTTCGTCAAAAAAGACCCCAAAAGTATCTTGGAATGTCTTGAAATTGTACACAGTCATCGTCAAGCATGCCCTGAACAAGAATCCGTTGAATATATTTGCATATCTCTTGAAGAATATTTTTAATGAATTTTTGAAAATCCGGAAAGCGATCCATGCACTTGGACATTCCAAGTATGTTGGAATGTCTTTAAATTGTACTCGGTCATAGTCAACGACGCCCTGAACAAGAATCCATTGAAAATATTTGCATATCTCTTAAGGAATATTTTTAATGAATTTTTGAAAATGATGAAAGTCTGTGCACTTAGGCAGTGACTTAACTTTTTATTCAAAAAAGACCCCAAAGGTATCTTGGAATGTCTTGAAATTGTACACAGTCATAGTCAAGCATGCCCTGAACAAGAATCCGTTGAATATATTTGCATATCGCTTAAGGAATATTTTTAATGAATTTTTGAAAATCAGGAAAGCGATCCATGCACTTGGACATTCCAAGTATGTTGGAATGTCTTGAAATTGTACTCAGTCATAGTCAATGACGCCCTGAACAAGAATCCGTTGAAAATATTTGCATATCGCTTCAGGAATATTTTAAATGAATTTTTGAAAATCAGGAAAGCGATCCATGCACTTAGGCAGTGACTTAACTTTTTTGTCAAAAAAGACCCCAAAAGTATCTTGGAATGTCTTGAAATTGTACACAGTCATAGTCAAGCATGCCCTGAACAAGAATCCGTTGAATATATTTGCATATCTCTTGAAGAATATTTTTAAAGAACTTTTGAAAATCAGGAAAGTGATCCATGCCCTTGGACATTCCAAGTATGTTGGAATGTTTTGAAATTGTACTCAGTCATAGTCAACGACGCCCTGAACAAGAATCCGTTGAAAATATTTGCATATCGCTTAAGGAATATTTTTAATGAATTTTTGAAAATCAGGAAAGCGATCCATGCACTTAGGCAGTGACTTAACTTTTTATTCAAAAAAGACCCCAAAAGTATCTTGGAATGTCTTGAAATTGTACACAGTCATAGTCAAGCATGCCCTGAACAAGAATCCGTTGAATATATTTGCATATCTCTTGAAGAATATTTTTAATGAACTTTTGAAAATCAGGAAAGCGATCCATGCACTTGGACATTCCAAGTATGTTGGAATGTCTTGAAATTGTACTCAGCCATAGTCAACGACGCCCTGAACAAGAATCCGTTGAAAATATTTGCATATCGTTTAAGGAATATTTTTAAAGAATTTCTGAAAATCAGGAAAGCGATCCATGAACTTAGGCAGTGACTTAACTTTTTATTCAAAAAAGACCCCAAAAGTATCTTGGAATGTCTTGAAATTGTACACAGTCATAGTCAAGCATGCCCTGAACAAGAATCCGTTGAATATATTTGCATATCTCTTGAAGAATATTTTTAATGAACTTTTGAAAATCAGGAAAGCGATCCATGCACTTGGACATTCCAAGTATGTTGGAATGTCTTGAAATTGTACTCAGTCATAGTCAACGACGCCCTGAACAAGAATCCGTTGAAAATATTTGCATATCGTTTAAGGAATATTTTTAAAGAATTTCTGAAAATCAGGAAAGCGATCCATGCACTTAGGCAGTGACTAAACTTTTTCGTCAAAAAAGACCCCAAAAGTATCTTGGAATGTCTTGAAATTGTACACAGTCATCGTCAAGCATGCCCTGAACAAGAATCCGTTGAATATATTTGCATATCTCTTGAAGAATATTTTTAATGAATTTTTGAAAATCCGGAAAGCGATCCATGCACTTGGACATTCCAAGTATGTTGGAATGTCTTTAAATTGTACTCGGTCATAGTCAACGACGCCCTGAACAAGAATCCATTGAAAATATTTGCATATCTCTTAAGGAATATTTTTAATGAATTTTTGAAAATGATGAAAGTCTGTGCACTTAGGCAGTGACTTAACTTTTTATTCAAAAAAGACCCCAAAGGTATCTTGGAATGTCTTGAAATTGTACACAGTCATAGTCAAGCATGCCCTGAACATGAATCCGTTGAATATATTTGCATATCGCTTAAGGAATATTTTTAATGAATTTTTGAAAATCAGGAAAGCGATCCATGCACTTGGACATTCCAAGTATGTTGGAATGTCTTGAAATTGTACTCAGTCATAGTCAATGACGCCCTGAACAAGAATCCGTTGAAAATATTTGCATATCGCTTCAGGAATATTTTAAATGAATTTTTGAAAATCAGGAAAGCGATCCATGCACTTAGGCAGTGACTTAACTTTTTTGTCAAAAAAGACCCCAAAAGTATCTTGGAATGTCTTGAAATTGTACACAGTCATAGTCAAGCATGCCCTGAACAAGAATCCGTTGAATATATTTGCATATCTCTTGAAGAATATTTTTAAAGAACTTTTGAAAATCAGGAAAGTGATCCATGCCCTTGGACATTCCAAGTATGTTGGAATGTTTTGAAATTGTACTCAGTCATAGTCAACGACGCCCTGAACAAGAATCCGTTGAAAATATTTGCATATCGCTTAAGGAATATTTTTAATGAATTTTTGAAAATCAGGAAAGCGATCCATGCACTTAGGCAGTGACTTAACTTTTTATTCAAAAAAGACCCCAAAAGTATCTTGGAATGTCTTGAAATTGTACACAGTCATAGTCAAGCATGCCCTGAACAAGAATCCGTTGAATATATTTGCATATCTCTTGAAGAATATTTTTAATGAACTTTTGAAAATCAGGAAAGCGATCCATGCACTTGGACATTCCAAGTATGTTGGAATGTCTTGAAATTGTACTCAGCCATAGTCAACGACGCCCTGAACAAGAATCCGTTGAAAATATTTGCATATCGTTTAAGGAATATTTTTAAAGAATTTCTGAAAATCAGGAAAGCGATCCATGAACTTAGGCAGTGACTTAACTTTTTTGTCAAAAAAGACCCCAAAAGTATCTTGGAATGTCTTGAAATTGTACACAGTCATAGTCAAGCATGCCCTGAACAAGAATCCGTTGAATATATTTGCATATCTCTTGAAAAATATTTTTAATGAATTTTTGAAAATCCGAAAAGTGAGCCATGCACTTGGACATTCCAAGTATGTTGGAATGTCTTGAAATTGTACTCAGTCATAGTCAACGACGATCTGAACAAGAATCAATTGAAAATATTTGCATATCTCTTAAGGAATATTTTTAATGAATTTTTGATAATGAGGAAAGTCTGTGCACTTAGGCAGTGACTTAACTTTTTATTCAAAAAAGACCCCAAAAGTATCTTGGAATGTCTTGAAATTGTACACAGTCATAGTCAAGCATGCCCTGAACAAGAATCCGTTGAATATATTTGCATATCTCTTGAAGAATATTTTTAATGAACTTTTGAAAATCAGGAAAGCGATCCATGCACTTGGACATTCCAAGTATGTTGGAATGTCTTGAAATTGTACTCAGTCATAGTCAACGACGCCCTGAACAAGAATCCGTTGAAAATATTTGCATATCGTTTAAGGAATATTTTTAAAGAATTTCTGAAAATCAGGAAAGCGATCCATGCACTTAGGCAGTGACTAAACTTTTTCGTCAAAAAAGACCCCAAAAGTATCTTGGAATGTCTTGAAATTGTACACAGTCATCGTCAAGCATGCCCTGAACAAGAATCCGTTGAATATATTTGCATATCTCTTGAAGAATATTTTTAATGAATTTTTGAAAATCCGGAAAGCGATCCATGCACTTGGACATTCCAAGTATGTTGGAATGTCTTTAAATTGTACTCGGTCATAGTCAACGACGCCCTGAACAAGAATCCATTGAAAATATTTGCATATCTCTTAAGGAATATTTTTAATGAATTTTTGAAAATGATGAAAGTCTGTGCACTTAGGCAGTGACTTAACTTTTTATTCAAAAAAGACCCCAAAGGTATCTTGGAATGTCTTGAAATTGTACACAGTCATAGTCAAGCATGCCCTGAACAAGAATCCGTTGAATATATTTGCATATCGCTTAAGGAATATTTTTAATGAATTTTTGAAAATCAGGAAAGCGATCCATGCACTTGGACATTCCAAGTATGTTGGAATGTCTTGAAATTGTACTCAGTCATAGTCAATGACGCCCTGAACAAGAATCCGTTGAAAATATTTGCATATCGCTTCAGGAATATTTTAAATGAATTTTTGAAAATCAGGAAAGCGATCCATGCACTTAGGCAGTGACTTAACTTTTTTGTCAAAAAAGACCCCAAAAGTATCTTGGAATGTCTTGAAATTGTACACAGTCATAGTCAAGCATGCCCTGAACAAGAATCCGTTGAATATATTTGCATATCTCTTGAAGAATATTTTTAAAGAACTTTTGAAAATCAGGAAAGTGATCCATGCCCTTGGACATTCCAAGTATGTTGGAATGTTTTGAAATTGTACTCAGTCATAGTCAACGACGCCCTGAACAAGAATCCGTTGAAAATATTTGCATATCGCTTAAGGAATATTTTTAATGAATTTTTGAAAATCAGGAAAGCGATCCATGCACTTAGGCAGTGACTTAACTTTTTATTCAAAAAAGACCCCAAAAGTATCTTGGAATGTCTTGAAATTGTACACAGTCATAGTCAAGCATGCCCTGAACAAGAATCCGTTGAATATATTTGCATATCTCTTGAAGAATATTTTTAATAAACTTTTGAAAATCAGGAAAGCGATCCATGCACTTGGACATTCCAAGTATGTTGGAATGTCTTGAAATTGTACTCAGCCATAGTCAACGACGCCCTGAACAAGAATCCGTTGAAAATATTTGCATATCGTTTAAGGAATATTTTTAAAGAATTTCTGAAAATCAGGAAAGCGATCCATGAACTTAGGCAGTGACTTAACTTTTTTGTCAAAAAAGACCCCAAAAGTATCTTGGAATGTCTTGAAATTGTACACAGTCATAGTCAAGCATGCCCTGAACAAGAATCCGTTGAATATATTTGCATATCTCTTGAAGAATATTTTTAATGAACTTTTGAAAATCAGGAAAGCGATCCATGCACTTGGACATTCCAAGTATGTTGGAATGTCTTGAAATTGTACTCAGTCATAGTCAACGACGCCCTGAACAAGAATCCGTTGAAAATATTTGCATATCGTTTAAGGAATATTTTTAAAGAATTTCTGAAAATCAGGAAAGCGATCCATGCACTTAGGCAGTGACTAAACTTTTTCGTCAAAAAAGACCCCAAAAGTATCTTGGAATGTCTTGAAATTGTACACAGTCATCGTCAAGCATGCCCTGAACAAGAATCCGTTGAATATATTTGCATATCTCTTGAAGAATATTTTTAATGAATTTTTGAAAATCCGGAAAGCGATCCATGCACTTGGACATTCCAAGTATGTTGGAATGTCTTTAAATTGTACTCGGTCATAGTCAACGACGCCCTGAACAAGAATCCATTGAAAATATTTGCATATCTCTTAAGGAATATTTTTAATGAATTTTTGAAAATGATGAAAGTCTGTGCACTTAGGCAGTGACTTAACTTTTTATTCAAAAAAGACCCCAAAGGTATCTTGGAATGTCTTGAAATTGTACACAGTCATAGTCAAGCATGCCCTGAACAAGAATCCGTTGAATATATTTGCATATCTCTTGAAAAATATTTTTAATGAATTTTTGAAAATCCGAAAAGTGAGCCATGCACTTGGACATTCCAAGTATGTTGGAATGTCTTGAAATTGTACTCAGTCATAGTCAACGACGATCTGAACAAGAATCAATTGAAAATATTTGCATATCTCTTAAGGAATATTTTTAATGAATTTTTGATAATGAGGAAAGTCTGTGCACTTAGGCAGTGACTTAACTTTTTATTCAAAAAAGACCCCAAAAGTATCTTGGAATGTCTTGAAATTGTACACAGTCATAGTCAAGCATGCCCTGAACAAGAATCCGTTGAATATATTTGCATATCTCTTGAAGAATATTTTTAATGAACTTTTGAAAATCAGGAAAGCGATCCATGCACTTGGACATTCCAAGTATGTTGGAATGTCTTGAAATTGTACTCAGTCATAGTCAACGACGCCCTGAACAAGAATCCGTTGAAAATATTTGCATATCGTTTAAGGAATATTTTTAAAGAATTTCTGAAAATCAGGAAAGCGATCCATGCACTTAGGCAGTGACTAAACTTTTTCGTCAAAAAAGACCCCAAAAGTATCTTGGAATGTCTTGAAATTGTACACAGTCATCGTCAAGCATGCCCTGAACAAGAATCCGTTGAATATATTTGCATATCTCTTGAAGAATATTTTTAATGAATTTTTGAAAATCCGGAAAGCGATCCATGCACTTGGACATTCCAAGTATGTTGGAATGTCTTTAAATTGTACTCGGTCATAGTCAACGACGCCCTGAACAAGAATCCATTGAAAATATTTGCATATCTCTTAAGGAATATTTTTAATGAATTTTTGAAAATGATGAAAGTCTGTGCACTTAGGCAGTGACTTAACTTTTTATTCAAAAAAGACCCCAAAGGTATCTTGGAATGTCTTGAAATTGTACACAGTCATAGTCAAGCATGCCCTGAACAAGAATCCGTTGAATATATTTGCATATCGCTTAAGGAATATTTTTAATGAATTTTTGAAAATCAGGAAAGCGATCCATGCACTTGGACATTCCAAGTATGTTGGAATGTCTTGAAATTGTACTCAGTCATAGTCAATGACGCCCTGAACAAGAATCCGTTGAAAATATTTGCATATCGCTTCAGGAATATTTTAAATGAATTTTTGAAAATCAGGAAAGCGATCCATGCACTTAGGCAGTGACTTAACTTTTTTGTCAAAAAAGACCCCAAAAGTATCTTGGAATGTCTTGAAATTGTACACAGTCATAGTCAAGCATGCCCTGAACAAGAATCCGTTGAATATATTTGCATATCTCTTGAAGAATATTTTTAAAGAACTTTTGAAAATCAGGAAAGTGATCCATGCCCTTGGACATTCCAAGTATGTTGGAATGTTTTGAAATTGTACTCAGTCATAGTCAACGACGCCCTGAACAAGAATCCGTTGAAAATATTTGCATATCGCTTAAGGAATATTTTTAATGAATTTTTGAAAATCAGGAAAGCGATCCATGCACTTAGGCAGTGACTTAACTTTTTATTCAAAAAAGACCCCAAAAGTATCTTGGAATGTCTTGAAATTGTACACAGTCATAGTCAAGCATGCCCTGAACAAGAATCCGTTGAATATATTTGCATATCTCTTGAAGAATATTTTTAATGAACTTTTGAAAATCAGGAAAGCGATCCATGCACTTGGACATTCCAAGTATGTTGGAATGTCTTGAAATTGTACTCAGCCATAGTCAACGACGCCCTGAACAAGAATCCGTTGAAAATATTTGCATATCGTTTAAGGAATATTTTTAAAGAATTTCTGAAAATCAGGAAAGCGATCCATGAACTTAGGCAGTGACTTAACTTTTTTGTCAAAAAAGACCCCAAAAGTATCTTGGAATGTCTTGAAATTGTACACAGTCATAGTCAAGCATGCCCTGAACAAGAATCCGTTGAATATATTTGCATATCTCTTGAAGAATATTTTTAATGAACTTTTGAAAATCAGGAAAGCGATCCATGCACTTGGACATTCCAAGTATGTTGGAATGTCTTGAAATTGTACTCAGTCATAGTCAACGACGCCCTGAACAAGAATCCGTTGAAAATATTTGCATATCGTTTAAGGAATATTTTTAAAGAATTTCTGAAAATCAGGAAAGCGATCCATGCACTTAGGCAGTGACTAAACTTTTTCGTCAAAAAAGACCCCAAAAGTATCTTGGAATGTCTTGAAATTGTACACAGTCATCGTCAAGCATGCCCTGAACAAGAATCCGTTGAATATATTTGCATATCTCTTGAAGAATATTTTTAATGAATTTTTGAAAATCCGGAAAGCGATCCATGCACTTGGACATTCCAAGTATGTTGGAATGTCTTTAAATTGTACTCGGTCATAGTCAACGACGCCCTGAACAAGAATCCATTGAAAATATTTGCATATCTCTTAAGGAATATTTTTAATGAATTTTTGAAAATGATGAAAGTCTGTGCACTTAGGCAGTGACTTAACTTTTTATTCAAAAAAGACCCCAAAGGTATCTTGGAATGTCTTGAAATTGTACACAGTCATAGTCAAGCATGCCCTGAACAAGAATCCGTTGAATATATTTGCATATCGCTTAAGGAATATTTTTAATGAATTTTTGAAAATCAGGAAAGCGATCCATGCACTTGGACATTCCAAGTATGTTGGAATGTCTTGAAATTGTACTCAGTCATAGTCAATGACGCCCTGAACAAGAATCCGTTGAAAATATTTGCATATCGCTTCAGGAATATTTTAAATGAATTTTTGAAAATCAGGAAAGCGATCCATGCACTTAGGCAGTGACTTAACTTTTTTGTCAAAAAAGACCCCAAAAGTATCTTGGAATGTCTTGAAATTGTACACAGTCATAGTCAAGCATGCCCTGAACAAGAATCCGTTGAATATATTTGCATATCTCTTGAAGAATATTTTTAAAGAACTTTTGAAAATCAGGAAAGTGATCCATGCCCTTGGACATTCCAAGTATGTTGGAATGTTTTGAAATTGTACTCAGTCATAGTCAACGACGCCCTGAACAAGAATCCGTTGAAAATATTTGCATATCGCTTAAGGAATATTTTTAATGAATTTTTGAAAATCAGGAAAGCGATCCATGCACTTAGGCAGTGACTTAACTTTTTATTCAAAAAAGACCCCAAAAGTATCTTGGAATGTCTTGAAATTGTACACAGTCATAGTCAAGCATGCCCTGAACAAGAATCCGTTGAATATATTTGCATATCTCTTGAAGAATATTTTTAATGAACTTTTGAAAATCAGGAAAGCGATCCATGCACTTGGACATTCCAAGTATGTTGGAATGTCTTGAAATTGTACTCAGCCATAGTCAACGACGCCCTGAACAAGAATCCGTTGAAAATATTTGCATATCGTTTAAGGAATATTTTTAAAGAATTTCTGAAAATCAGGAAAGCGATCCATGAACTTAGGCAGTGACTTAACTTTTTTGTCAAAAAAGACCCCAAAAGTATCTTGGAATGTCTTGAAATTGTACACAGTCATAGTCAAGCATGCCCTGAACAAGAATCCGTTGAATATATTTGCATATCTCTTGAAAAATATTTTTAATGAATTTTTGAAAATCCGAAAAGTGAGCCATGCACTTGGACATTCCAAGTATGTTGGAATGTCTTGAAATTGTACTCAGTCATAGTCAACGACGATCTGAACAAGAATCAATTGAAAATATTTGCATATCTCTTAAGGAATATTTTTAATGAATTTTTGAAAATGAGGAAAGTCTGTGCACTTAGGCAGTGACTTAACTTTTTATTCAAAAAAGACCCCAAAAGTATCTTGGAATGTCTTGAAATTGTACACAGTCATAGTCAAGCATGCCCTGAACAAGAATCCGTTGAATATATTTGCATATCTCTTGAAGAATATTTTTAATGAACTTTTGAAAATCAGGAAAGCGATCCATGCACTTGGACATTCCAAGTATGTTGGAATGTCTTGAAATTGTACTCAGTCATAGTCAACGACGCCCTGAACAAGAATCCGTTGAAAATATTTGCATATCGTTTAAGGAATATTTTTAAAGAATTTCTGAAAATCAGGAAAGCGATCCATGCACTTAGGCAGTGACTAAACTTTTTCGTCAAAAAAGACCCCAAAAGTATCTTGGAATGTCTTGAAATTGTACACAGTCATCGTCAAGCATGCCCTGAACAAGAATCCGTTGAATATATTTGCATATCTCTTGAAGAATATTTTTAATGAATTTTTGAAAATCCGGAAAGCGATCCATGCACTTGGACATTCCAAGTATGTTGGAATGTCTTTAAATTGTACTCGGTCATAGTCAACGACGCCCTGAACAAGAATCCATTGAAAATATTTGCATATCTCTTAAGGAATATTTTTAATGAATTTTTGAAAATGATGAAAGTCTGTGCACTTAGGCAGTGACTTAACTTTTTATTCAAAAAAGACCCCAAAGGTATCTTGGAATGTCTTGAAATTGTACACAGTCATAGTCAAGCATGCCCTGAACAAGAATCCGTTGAATATATTTGCATATCGCTTAAGGAATATTTTTAATGAATTTTTGAAAATCAGGAAAGCGATCCATGCACTTGGACATTCCAAGTATGTTGGAATGTCTTGAAATTGTACTCAGTCATAGTCAATGACGCCCTGAACAAGAATCCGTTGAAAATATTTGCATATCGCTTCAGGAATATTTTAAATGAATTTTTGAAAATCAGGAAAGCGATCCATGCACTTAGGCAGTGACTTAACTTTTTTGTCAAAAAAGACCCCAAAAGTATCTTGGAATGTCTTGAAATTGTACACAGTCATAGTCAAGCATGCCCTGAACAAGAATCCGTTGAATATATTTGCATATCTCTTGAAGAATATTTTTAAAGAACTTTTGAAAATCAGGAAAGTGATCCATGCCCTTGGACATTCCAAGTATGTTGGAATGTTTTGAAATTGTACTCAGTCATAGTCAACGACGCCCTGAACAAGAATCCGTTGAAAATATTTGCATATCGCTTAAGGAATATTTTTAATGAATTTTTGAAAATCAGGAAAGCGATCCATGCACTTAGGCAGTGACTTAACTTTTTATTCAAAAAAGACCCCAAAAGTATCTTGGAATGTCTTGAAATTGTACACAGTCATAGTCAAGCATGCCCTGAACAAGAATCCGTTGAATATATTTGCATATCTCTTGAAGAATATTTTTAATGAACTTTTGAAAATCAGGAAAGCGATCCATGCACTTGGACATTCCAAGTATGTTGGAATGTCTTGAAATTGTACTCAGCCATAGTCAACGACGCCCTGAACAAGAATCCGTTGAAAATATTTGCATATCGTTTAAGGAATATTTTTAAAGAATTTCTGAAAATCAGGAAAGCGATCCATGAACTTAGGCAGTGACTTAACTTTTTATTCAAAAAAGACCCCAAAAGTATCTTGGAATGTCTTGAAATTGTACACAGTCATAGTCAAGCATGCCCTGAACAAGAACCTGTTGAATATATTTGCATATCTCTTGAAGAATATTTTTAATGAATTTTTGAAAATCCGAAAAGCGATCCATGCACTTGGACATTCCAAGTATGTTGGAATGTCTTTAAATTGTACTCAGTCATAGTCAACGACGCCCTGAACAAGAATCAATTGAAAATATTTGCATATCTCTTAAGGAATATTTTTAATGAATTTTTGAAAATGAGGAAAGTCTGTGCACTTAGGCAGTGACTTAACTTTTTATTCAAAAAAGACCCCAAAAGTATCTTGGAATGTCTTGAAATTGTACACAGTCATAGTCAAGCATGCCCTGAACAAGAATCCGTTGAATATATTTGCATATCTCTTGAAGAATATTTTTAATGAACTTTTGAAAATCAGGAAAGCGATCCATGCACTTGGACATTCCAAGTATGTTGGAATGTCTTGAAATTGTACTCAGTCATAGTCAACGACGCCCTGAACAAGAATCCGTTGAAAATATTTGCATATCGTTTAAGGAATATTTTTAAAGAATTTCTGAAAATCAGGAAAGCGATCCATGCACTTAGGCAGTGACTTAACTTTTTCGTCAAAAAAGACCCCAAAAGTATCTTGGAATGTCTTGAAATTGTACACAGTCATAGTCAAGCATGCCCTGAACAAGAATCCGTTGAATATATTTGCATATCTCTTGAAGAATATTTTTAATGAATTTTTGAAAATCCGGAAAGCGATCCATGCACTTGGACATTCCAAGTATGTTGGAATGTCTTGAAATTGTACTCAGTCATAGTCAACTACGCCCTGAACAAGAATCCATTGAAAATTTTTGCATATCTCTTAAGGAATATTTTTAATGAATTTTTGAAAATGAGGAAAGTCTGTGCACTTAGGCAGTGACTTAACTTTTTATTCAAAAAAGACCCCAAAAGTATCTTGGAATGTCTTGAAATTGTACACAGTCATAGTCAAGCATGCCCTGAACAAGAATCCGTTGAATATATTTGCATATCGCTTAAGGAATATTTTTAATGAATTTTTGAAAATCAGGAAAGCGATCCATGCACTTGGACATTCCAAGTATGTTGGAATGTCTTGAAATTGTACTCAGTCATAGTCAATGACGCCCTGAACAAGAATCCGTTGAAAATATTTGCATATCGCTTCAGGAATATTTTAAATGAATTTTTGAAAATCAGGAAAGCGATCCATGCACTTAGGCAGTGACTTAACTTTTTATTCAAAAAAGACCCCAAAAGTATCTTGGAATGTCTTGAAATTGTACACAGTCATAGTCAAGCATGCCCTGAACAAGAATCCGTTGAATATATTTGCATATCTCTTGAAGAATATTTTTAATGAACTTTTGAAAATCAGGAAAGTGATCCATGCCCTTGGACATTCCAAGTATGTTGGAATGTTTTGAAATTGTACTCAGTCATAGTCAACGACGCCCTGAACAAGAATCCGTTGAAAATATTTGCATATCGCTTAAGGAATATTTTTAATGAATTTTTGAAAATCAGGAAAGCGATCCATGCACTTAGGCAGTGACTTAACTTTTTATTCAAAAAAGACCCCAAAAGTATCTTGGAATGTCTTGAAATTGTACACAGTCATAGTCAAGCATGCCCTGAACAAGAATCCGTTGAATATATTTGCATATCTCTTGAAGAATATTTTTAATGAACTTTTGAAAATCAGGAAAGCGATCCATGCACTTGGACATTCCAAATATGTTGGAATGTCTTGAAATTGTACTCAGTCATAGTCAACGACGCCCTGAACAAGAATCCGTTGAAAATATTTGCATATCTCTTAAGGAATATTTTTAATGAATTTTTGAAAATCAGGAAAGCGATCCATGCACTTAGGCAGTGACTTAACTTTTTCGTCAAAAAAGACCCCAAAAGTATCTTGGAATGTCTTGAATTTGTACACAGTCATAGTCAAGCATGCCCTGAACAAGAATCCGTTGAATATATTTGCATATCTCTTGAAGAATATTTTTAATGAACTTTTGAAAATCAGGAAAGCGATCCATGCACTTGGACATTCCAAGTATGTTGGAATGTCTTGAAATTGTACTCAGCCATAGTCAACGACGCCCTGAACAAGAATCCGTTGAAAATATTTGCATATCGTTTAAGGAATATTTTTAAAGAATTTCTGAAAATCAGGAAAGCGATCCATGAACTTCGGCAGTGACTTAACTTTTTATTCAAAAAAGACCCCAAAAGTATCTTGGAATGTCTTGAAATTGTACACAGTCATAGTCAAGCATGCCCTGAACAAGAACCTGTTGAATATATTTGCATATCTCTTGAAGAATATTTTTAATGAATTTTTGAAAATCCGAAAAGCGATCCATGCACTTGGACATTCCAAGTATGTTGGAATGTCTTGAAATTGTACTCAGTCATAGTCAACGACGCCCTGAACAAGAATCAATTGAAAATATTTGCATATCTCTTAAGGAATATTTTTAATGAATTTTTGAAAATGAGGAAAGTCTGTGCACTTAGGCAGTGACTTAACTTTTTATTCAAAAAAGACCCCAAAAGTATCTTGGAATGTCTTGAAATTGTACACAGTCATAGTCAAGCATGCCCTGAACAAGAATCCGTTGAATATATTTGCATATCTCTTGAAGAATATTTTTAATGAACTTTTGAAAATCAGGAAAGCGATCCATGCACTTGGACATTCCAAGTATGTTGGAATGTCTTGAAATTGTACTCAGTCATAGTCAACGACGCCCTGAACAAGAATCCGTTGAAAATATTTGCATATCGTTTAAGGAATATTTTTAAAGAATTTCTGAAAATCAGGAAAGCGATCCATGCACTTAGGCAGTGACTTAACTTTTTCGTCAAAAAAGACCCCAAAAGTATCTTGGAATGTCTTGAAATTGTACACAGTCATAGTCAAGCATGCCCTGAACAAGAATCCGTTGAATATATTTGCATATCTCTTGAAGAATATTTTTAATGAACTTTTGAAAATCAGGAAAGCGATCCATGCACTTGGACATTCCAAGTATGTTGGAATGTCTTGAAATTGTACTCAGTCATAGTCAACGACGCCCTGAACAAGAATCCGTTGAAAATATTTGCATATCGTTTAAGGAATATTTTTAAAGAATTTCTGAAAATCAGGAAAGCGATCCATGCACTTAGGCAGTGACTTAACTTTTTCGTCAAAAAAGACCCCAAAAGTATCTTGGAATGTCTTGAAATTGTACACAGTCATAGTCAAGCATGCCCTGAACAAGAATCCGTTGAATATATTTGCATATCTCTTGAAGAATATTTTTAATGAATTTTTGAAAATCCGGAAAGCGATCCATGCACTTGGACATTCCAAGTATGTTGGAATGTCTTGAAATTGTACTCAGTCATAGTCAACTACGCCCTGAACAAGAATCCATTGAAAATATTTGCATATCTCTTAAGGAATATTTTTAATGAATTTTTGAAAATGAGGAAAGTCTGTGCACTTAGGCAGTGACTTAACTTTTTATTCAAAAAAGACCCCAAAAGTATCTTGGAATGTCTTGAAATTGTACACAGTCATAGTCAAGCATGCCCTGAACAAGAACCTGTTGAATATATTTGCATATCTCTTGAAGAATATTTTTAATGAATTTTTGAAAATCCGGAAAGCTGTCCATGCACTTGGACATTCCGAGTAAGTTGGAATGTCTTGAAATTGTACTCAGTCATAGTCAACGACGCCCTGAAAAAGAATCTATTGAAAATATTTGCATATCTCTTAAGGAATATTTTTAATGAATTTTTGAAAATGAGGAATTTCTGTGCACTTAGGCAGTGACTTAACTTTTTATTCAAAAAAGACCCCAAAGGTATCTTGGAATGTCTTGAAATTGTACACAGTCATAGTCAAGCATGCCCTGAACAAGAATCCGTTGAATATATTTGCATATCTCTTGAAGAATATTTTTAATGAACTTTTGAAAATCAGGAAAGCGATCCATGCACTTGGACATTCCAAGTATGTTGGAATGTCTTGAAATTGTACTCAGTCATAGTCAACGACGCCCTGAACAAGAATCCGTTGAAAATATTTGCATATCGCTTAAGGAATATTTTTAATGAATTTTTGAAAATCAGGAAAGCGATCCATGCACTTAGGCAGTGACTTAACTTTTTCGTCAAAAAAGACCCCAAAATTTTTTTGGAATGTCTTGAAATTGTACACAGTCATAGTCAAGCATGCCCTGAACAAGAATCCGTTGAATATATTTGCATATCTCTTGAAGAATATTTTTAATGAATTTTTGAAAATCCGAAAAGTGAGCCATGCACTTGGACATTCCAAGTATGTTGGAATGTCTTGAAATTGTACTCAGTCATAGTCAACGACGATCTGAACAAGAATCAATTGAAAATATTTGCATATCTCTTAAGGAATATTTTTAATGAATTTTTGAAAATGAGGAAAGTCTGTGCACTTAGGCAGTGACTTAACTTTTTATTCAAAAAAGACCCCAAAAGTATCTTGGAATGTCTTGAAATTGTACACAGTCATAGTCAAGCATGCCCTGAACAAGAATCCGTTGAATATATTTGCATATCTCTTGAAGAATATTTTTAATGAACTTTTGAAAATCAGGAAAGCGATCCATGCACTTGGACATTCCAAGTATGTTGGAATGTCTTGAAATTGTACTCAGTCATAGTCAACGACGCCCTGAACAAGAATCCGTTGAAAATATTTGCATATCGTTTAAGGAATATTTTTAAAGAATTTCTGAAAATCAGGAAAGCGATCCATGCACTTAGGCAGTGACTAAACTTTTTCGTCAAAAAAGACCCCAAAAGTATCTTGGAATGTCTTGAAATTGTACACAGTCATCGTCAAGCATGCCCTGAACAAGAATCCGTTGAATATATTTGCATATCTCTTGAAGAATATTTTTAATGAATTTTTGAAAATCCGGAAAGCGATCCATGCACTTGGACATTCCAAGTATGTTGGAATGTCTTTAAATTGTACTCGGTCATAGTCAACGACGCCCTGAACAAGAATCCATTGAAAATATTTGCATATCTCTTAAGGAATATTTTTAATGAATTTTTGAAAATGATGAAAGTCTGTGCACTTAGGCAGTGACTTAACTTTTTATTCAAAAAAGACCCCAAAGGTATCTTGGAATGTCTTGAAATTGTACACAGTCATAGTCAAGCATGCCCTGAACAAGAATCCGTTGAATATATTTGCATATCGCTTAAGGAATATTTTTAATGAATTTTTGAAAATCAGGAAAGCGATCCATGCACTTGGACATTCCAAGTATGTTGGAATGTCTTGAAATTGTACTCAGTCATAGTCAATGACGCCCTGAACAAGAATCCGTTGAAAATATTTGCATATCGCTTCAGGAATATTTTAAATGAATTTTTGAAAATCAGGAAAGCGATCCATGCACTTAGGCAGTGACTTAACTTTTTTGTCAAAAAAGACCCCAAAAGTATCTTGGAATGTCTTGAAATTGTACACAGTCATAGTCAAGCATGCCCTGAACAAGAATCCGTTGAATATATTTGCATATCTCTTGAAGAATATTTTTAAAGAACTTTTGAAAATCAGGAAAGTGATCCATGCCCTTGGACATTCCAAGTATGTTGGAATGTTTTGAAATTGTACTCAGTCATAGTCAACGACGCCCTGAACAAGAATCCGTTGAAAATATTTGCATATCGCTTAAGGAATATTTTTAATGAATTTTTGAAAATCAGGAAAGCGATGCATGCACTTAGGCAGTGACTTAACTTTTTATTCAAAAAAGACCCCAAAAGTATCTTGGAATGTCTTGAAATTGTACACAGTCATAGTCAAGCATGCCCTGAACAAGAATCCGTTGAATATATTTGCATATCTCTTGAAGAATATTTTTAATGAACTTTTGAAAATCAGGAAAGCGATCCATGCACTTGGACATTCCAAGTATGTTGGAATGTCTTGAAATTGTACTCAGCCATAGTCAACGACGCCCTGAACAAGAATCCGTTGAAAATATTTGCATATCGTTTAAGGAATATTTTTAAAGAATTTCTGAAAATCAGGAAAGCGATCCATGAACTTAGGCAGTGACTTAACTTTTTATTCAAAAAAGACCCCAAAAGTATCTTGGAATGTCTTGAAATTGTACACAGTCATAGTCAAGCATGCCCTGAACAAGAACCTGTTGAATATATTTGCATATCTCTTGAAGAATATTTTTAATGAATTTTTGAAAATCCGAAAAGCGATCCATGCACTTGGACATTCCAAGTATGTTGGAATGTCTTTAAATTGTACTCAGTCATAGTCAACGACGCCCTGAACAAGAATCAATTGAAAATATTTGCATATCTCTTAAGGAATATTTTTAATGAATTTTTGAAAATGAGGAAAGTCTGTGCACTTAGGCAGTGACTTAACTTTTTATTCAAAAAAGACCCCAAAAGTATCTTGGAATGTCTTGAAATTGTACACAGTCATAGTCAAGCATGCCCTGAACAAGAATCCGTTGAATATATTTGCATATCTCTTGAAGAATATTTTTAATGAACTTTTGAAAATCAGGAAAGCGATCCATGCACTTGGACATTCCAAGTATGTTGGAATGTCTTGAAATTGTACTCAGTCATAGTCAACGACGCCCTGAACAAGAATCCGTTGAAAATATTTGCATATCGTTTAAGGAATATTTTTAAAGAATTTCTGAAAATCAGGAAAGCGATCCATGCACTTAGGCAGTGACTTAACTTTTTCGTCAAAAAAGACCCCAAAAGTATCTTGGAATGTCTTGAAATTGTACACAGTCATAGTCAAGCATGCCCTGAACAAGAATCCGTTGAATATATTTGCATATCTCTTGAAGAATATTTTTAATGAATTTTTGAAAATCCGGAAAGCGATCCATGCACTTGGACATTCCAAGTATGTTGGAATGTCTTGAAATTGTACTCAGTCATAGTCAACTACGCCCTGAACAAGAATCCATTGAAAATTTTTGCATATCTCTTAAGGAATATTTTTAATGAATTTTTGAAAATGAGGAAAGTCTGTGCACTTAGGCAGTGACTTAACTTTTTATTCAAAAAAGACCCCAAAAGTATCTTGGAATGTCTTGAAATTGTACACAGTCATAGTCAAGCATGCCCTGAACAAGAATCCGTTGAATATATTTGCATATCGCTTAAGGAATATTTTTAATGAATTTTTGAAAATCAGGAAAGCGATCCATGCACTTGGACATTCCAAGTATGTTGGAATGTCTTGAAATTGTACTCAGTCATAGTCAATGACGCCCTGAACAAGAATCCGTTGAAAATATTTGCATATCGCTTCAGGAATATTTTAAATGAATTTTTGAAAATCAGGAAAGCGATCCATGCACTTAGGCAGTGACTTAACTTTTTATTCAAAAAAGACCCCAAAAGTATCTTGGAATGTCTTGAAATTGTACACAGTCATAGTCAAGCATGCCCTGAACAAGAATCCGTTGAATATATTTGCATATCTCTTGAAGAATATTTTTAATGAACTTTTGAAAATCAGGAAAGTGATCCATGCCCTTGGACATTCCAAGTATGTTGGAATGTTTTGAAATTGTACTCAGTCATAGTCAACGACGCCCTGAACAAGAATCCGTTGAAAATATTTGCATATCGCTTAAGGAATATTTTTAATGAATTTTTGAAAATCAGGAAAGCGATCCATGCACTTAGGCAGTGACTTAACTTTTTATTCAAAAAAGACCCCAAAAGTATCTTGGAATGTCTTGAAATTGTACACAGTCATAGTCAAGCATGCCCTGAACAAGAATCCGTTGAATATATTTGCATATCTCTTGAAGAATATTTTTAATGAACTTTTGAAAATCAGGAAAGCGATCCA
This sequence comes from Microchirus variegatus, assembly GCF_963457635.1. Taxonomy (NCBI): domain Eukaryota; kingdom Metazoa; phylum Chordata; class Actinopteri; order Pleuronectiformes; family Soleidae; genus Microchirus; species Microchirus variegatus. Next base: position 282,053 of record NW_028154777.1, read on the forward strand.
TGCACTTGGACATTCCAAGTATGTTGGAATGTCTTGAAATTGTACTCAGTCATAGTCAACGACGCCCTGAACAAGAATCCGTTGAAAATATTTGCATATCGTTTAAGGAATATTTTTAAAGAATTTCTGAAAATCAGGAAAGCGATCCATGCACTTAGGCAGTGACTTAACTTTTTCGTCAAAAAAGACCCCAAAAGTATCTTGGAATGTCTTGAAATTGTACACAGTCATAGTCAAGCATGCCCTGAACAAGAATCCGTTGAATATATTTGCATATCTCTTGAAGAATATTTTTAATGAATTTTTGAAAATCCGGAAAGCGATCCATGCACTTGGACATTCCAAGTATGTTGGAATGTCTTGAAATTGTACTCAGTCATAGTCAACTACGCCCTGAACAAGAATCCATTGAAAATATTTGCATATCTCTTAAGGAATATTTTTAATGAATTTTTGAAAATGAGGAAAGTCTGTGCACTTAGGCAGTGACTTAACTTTTTATTCAAAAAAGACCCCAAAAGTATCTTGGAATGTCTTGAAATTGTACACAGTCATAGTCAAGCATGCCCTGAACAAGAACCTGTTGAATATATTTGCATATCTCTTGAAGAATATTTTTAATGAATTTTTGAAAATCCGGAAAGCTGTCCATGCACTTGGACATTCCGAGTAAGTTGGAATGTCTTGAAATTGTACTCAGTCATAGTCAACGACGCCCTGAAAAAGAATCTATTGAAAATATTTGCATATCTCTTAAGGAATATTTTTAATGAATTTTTGAAAATGAGGAATTTCTGTGCACTTAGGCAGTGACTTAACTTTTTATTCAAAAAAGACCCCAAAGGTATCTTGGAATGTCTTGAAATTGTACACAGTCATAGTCAAGCATGCCCTGAACAAGAATCCGTTGAATATATTTGCATATCTCTTGAAGAATATTTTTAATGAACTTTTGAAAATCAGGAAAGCGATCCATGCACTTGGACATTCCAAGTATGTTGGAATGTCTTGAAATTGTACTCAGTCATAGTCAACGACGCCCTGAACAAGAATCCGTTGAAAATATTTGCATATCGCTTAAGGAATATTTTTAATGAATTTTTGAAAATCAGGAAAGCGATCCATGCACTTAGGCAGTGACTTAACTTTTTCGTCAAAAAAGACCCCAAAATTTTTTTGGAATGTCTTGAAATTGTACACAGTCATAGTCAAGCATGCCCTGAACAAGAATCCGTTGAATATATTTGCATATCTCTTGAAGAATATTTTTAATGAATTTTTGAAAATCCGAAAAGTGAGCCATGCACTTGGACATTCCAAGTATGTTGGAATGTCTTGAAATTGTACTCAGTCATAGTCAACGACGATCTGAACAAGAATCAATTGAAAATATTTGCATATCTCTTAAGGAATATTTTTAATGAATTTTTGAAAATGAGGAAAGTCTGTGCACTTAGGCAGTGACTTAACTTTTTATTCAAAAAAGACCCCAAAAGTATCTTGGAATGTCTTGAAATTGTACACAGTCATAGTCAAGCATGCCCTGAACAAGAATCCGTTGAATATATTTGCATATCTCTTGAAGAATATTTTTAATGAACTTTTGAAAATCAGGAAAGCGATCCATGCACTTGGACATTCCAAGTATGTTGGAATGTCTTGAAATTGTACTCAGTCATAGTCAACGACGCCCTGAACAAGAATCCGTTGAAAATATTTGCATATCGTTTAAGGAATATTTTTAAAGAATTTCTGAAAATCAGGAAAGCGATCCATGCACTTAGGCAGTGACTTAACTTTTTCGTCAAAAAAGACCCCAAAAGTATCTTGGAATGTCTTGAAATTGTACACAGTCATCGTCAAGAATGCCCTGAACAAGAATCCGTTGAATATATTTGCATATCTCTTGAAGAATATTTTTAATGAATTTTTGAAAATCCGGAAAGCGATCCATGCACTTGGACATTCCAAGTATGTTGGAATGTCTTTAAATTGTACTCGGTCATAGTCAACGACGCCCTGAACAAGAATCCATTGAAAATATTTGCATATCTCTTAAGGAATATTTTTAATGAATTTTTGAAAATGATGAAAGTCTGTGCACTTAGGCAGTGACTTAACTTTTTATTCAAAAAAGACCCCAAAGGTATCTTGGAATGTCTTGAAATTGTACACAGTCATAGTCAAGCATGCCCTGAACAAGAATCCGTTGAATATATTTGCATATCGCTTAAGGAATATTTTTAATGAATTTTTGAAAATCAGGAAAGCGATCCATGCACTTGGACATTCCAAGTATGTTGGAATGTCTTGAAATTGTACTCAGTCATAGTCAATGACGCCCTGAACAAGAATCCGTTGAAAATATTTGCATATCGCTTCAGGAATATTTTAAATGAATTTTTGAAAATCAGGAAAGCGATCCATGCACTTAGGCAGTGACTTAACTTTTTCGTCAAAAAAGACCCCAAAATTTTTTTGGAATGTCTTGAAATTGTACACAGTCATAGTCAAGCATGCCCTGAACAAGAACCTGTTGAATATATTTGCATATCTCTTGAAGAATATTTTTAATGAATTTTTGAAAATCCGGAAAGCTGTCCATGCACTTGGACATTCCAAGTAAGTTGGAATGTCTTGAAATTGTACTCAGTCATAGCCAACGACGCCCTGAAAAAGAATCTATTGAAAATATTTGCATATCTCTTAAGGAATATTTTTAATGAATTTTTGAAAATGAGGAATTTCTGTGCACTTAGGCAGTGACTTAACTTTTTATTCAAAAAAGACCCCAAAGGTATCTTGGAATGTCTTGAAATTGTACACAGTCATAGTCAAGCATGCCCTGAACAAGAATCCGTTGAATATATTTGCATATCTCTTGAAGAATATTTTTAATGAACTTTTGAAAATCAGGAAAGCGATCCATGCACTTGGACATTCCAAGTATGTTGGAATGTCTTGAAATTGTACTCAGTCATAGTCAACGACGCCCTGAACAAGAATCCGTTGAAAATATTTGCATATCGCTTAAGGAATATTTTTAATGAATTTTTGAAAATCAGGAAAGCGATCCATGCACTTAGGCAGTGACTTAACTTTTTCGTCAAAAAAGACCCCAAAATTTTTTTGGAATGTCTTGAAATTGTACACAGTCATAGTCAAGCATGCCCTGAACAAGAATCCGTTGAATATATTTGCATATCTCTTGAAGAATATTTTTAATGAATTTTTGAAAATCCGAAAAGTGAGCCATGCACTTGGACATTCCAAGTATGTTGGAATGTCTTGAAATTGTACTCAGTCATAGTCAACGACGATCTGAACAAGAATCAATTGAAAATATTTGCATATCTCTTAAGGAATATTTTTAATGAATTTTTGAAAATGAGGAAAGTCTGTGCACTTAGGCAGTGACTTAACTTTTTATTCAAAAAAGACCCCAAAAGTATCTTGGAATGTCTTGAAATTGTACACAGTCATAGTCAAGCATGCCCTGAACAAGAATCCGTTGAATATATTTGCATATCTCTTGAAGAATATTTTTAATGAACTTTTGAAAATCAGGAAAGCGATCCATGCACTTGGACATTCCAAGTATGTTGGAATGTCTTGAAATTGTACTCAGTCATAGTCAACGACGCCCTGAACAAGAATCCGTTGAAAATATTTGCATATCGTTTAAGGAATATTTTTAAAGAATTTCTGAAAATCAGGAAAGCGATCCATGCACTTAGGCAGTGACTTAACTTTTTCGTCAAAAAAGACCCCAAAAGTATCTTGGAATGTCTTGAAATTGTACACAGTCATCGTCAAGAATGCCCTGAACAAGAATCCGTTGAATATATTTGCATATCTCTTGAAGAATATTTTTAATGAATTTTTGAAAATCCGGAAAGCGATCCATGCACTTGGACATTCCAAGTATGTTGGAATGTCTTTAAATTGTACTCGGTCATAGTCAACGACGCCCTGAACAAGAATCCATTGAAAATATTTGCATATCTCTTAAGGAATATTTTTAATGAATTTTTGAAAATGATGAAAGTCTGTGCACTTAGGCAGTGACTTAACTTTTTATTCAAAAAAGACCCCAAAGGTATCTTGGAATGTCTTGAAATTGTACACAGTCATAGTCAAGCATGCCCTGAACAAGAATCCGTTGAATATATTTGCATATCGCTTAAGGAATATTTTTAATGAATTTTTGAAAATCAGGAAAGCGATCCATGCACTTGGACATTCCAAGTATGTTGGAATGTCTTGAAATTGTACTCAGTCATAGTCAATGACGCCCTGAACAAGAATCCGTTGAAAATATTTGCATATCGCTTCAGGAATATTTTAAATGAATTTTTGAAAATCAGGAAAGCGATCCATGCACTTAGGCAGTGACTTAACTTTTTTGTCAAAAAAGACCCCAAAAGTATCTTGGAATGTCTTGAAATTGTACACAGTCATAGTCAAGCATGCCCTGAACAAGAATCCGTTGAATATATTTGCATATCTCTTGAAGAATATTTTTAATGAACTTTTGAAAATCAGGAAAGCGATCCATGCACTTGGACATTCCAAGTATGTTGGAATGTCTTGAAATTGTACTCAGTCATAGTCAACGACGCCCTGAACAAGAATCCGTTGAAAATATTTGCATATCGCTTAAGGAATATTTTTAATGAATTTTTGAAAATCAGGAAAGCGATCCATGCACTTAGGCAGTGACTTAACTTTTTCGTCAAAAAAGACCCCAAAATTATTTTTGGAATGTCTTGAAATTGTACACAGTCATAGTCAAGCATGCCCTGAACAAGAATCCGTTGAATATATTTGCATATCTCTTGAAGAATATTTTAAATGAATTTTTGAAAATCCGAAAAGTGATCCATGCACTTGGACATTCCAAGTATGTTGGAATGTCTTTAAATTGTACTCGGTCATAGTCAACGACGCCCTGAACAAGAATCCATTGAAAATATTTGCATATCTCTTAAGGAATATTTTTAATGAATTTTTGAAAAGGATGAAAGTCTGTGCACTTAGGCAGTGACTTAACTTTTTTGTCAAAAAAGACCCCAAAAGTATCTTGGAATGTCTTGAAATTGTACACAGTCATAGTCAAGCATGCCCTGAACAAGAATCCGTTGAATATATTTGCATATCTCTTGAAGAATATTTTTAATGAATTTTTGAAAATCCGAAAAGTGAGCCATGCACTTGGACATTCCAAGTATGTTGGAATGTCTTGAAATTGTACTCAGTCATAGTCAACGACGATCTGAACAAGAATCAATTGAAAATATTTGCATATCTCTTAAGGAATATTTTTAATGAATTTTTGAAAATGAGGAAAGTCTGTGCACTTAGGCAGTGACTTAACTTTTTATTCAAAAAAGACCCCAAAAGTATCTTGGAATGTCTTGAAATTGTACACAGTCATAGTCAAGCATGCCCTGAACAAGAATCCGTTGAATATATTTGCATATCTCTTGAAGAATATTTTTAATGAACTTTTGAAAATCAGGAAAGCGATCCATGCACTTGGACATTCCAAGTATGTTGGAATGTCTTGAAATTGTACTCAGTCATAGTCAACGACGCCCTGAACAAGAATCCGTTGAAAATATTTGCATATCGTTTAAGGAATATTTTTAAAGAATTTCTGAAAATCAGGAAAGCGATCCATGCACTTAGGCAGTGACTTAACTTTTTTGTCAAAAAAGACCCCAAAAGTATCTTGGAATGTCTTGAAATTGTACACAGTCATCGTCAAGAATGCCCTGAACAAGAATCCGTTGAATATATTTGCATATCTCTTGAAGAATATTTTTAATGAATTTTTGAAAATCCGGAAAGCGATCCATGCACTTGGACATTCCAAGTATGTTGGAATGTCTTTAAATTGTACTCGGTCATAGTCAACGACGCCCTGAACAAGAATCCATTGAAAATATTTGCATATCTCTTAAGGAATATTTTTAATGAATTTTTGAAAATGATGAAAGTCTGTGCACTTAGGCAGTGACTTAACATTTTATTCAAAAAAGACCCCAAAGGTATCTTGGAATGTCTTGAAATTGTACACAGTCATAGTCAAGCATGCCCTGAACAAGAATCCGTTGAATATATTTGCATATCGCTTAAGGAATATTTTTAATGAATTTTTGAAAATCAGGAAAGCGATCCATGCACTTGGACATTCCAAGTATGTTGGAATGTCTTGAAATTGTACTCAGTCATAGTCAACGACGCCCTGAACAAGAATCCGTTGAAAATATTTGGATATCGCTTAAGGAATATTTTTAATGAATTTTTGAAAATCAGGAAAGCGATCCATGCACTTAGGCAGTGACTTAACTTTTTATTCAAAAAAGACCCCAAAAGTATCTTGGAATGTCTTGAAATTGTACACAGTCATAGTCAAGCATGCCCTGAACAAGAATCCGTTGAATATATTTGCATATCTCTTGAAGAATATTTTTAATGAACTTTTGAAAATCAGGAAAGCGATCCATGCACTTGGACATTCCAAGTATGTTGGAATGTCTTGAAATTGTACTCAGTCATAGTCAACGACGCCCTGAACAAGAATCCGTTGAAAATATTTGGATATCGCTTAAGGAATATTTTTAATGAATTTTTGAAAATCAGGAAAGCGATCCATGCACTTAGGCAGTGACTTAACTTTTTCGTCAAAAAAGACCCCAAAATTTTTTTGGAATGTCTTGAAATTGTACACAGTCATAGTCAAGCATGCCCTGAACAAGAATCCGTTGAATATATTTGCATATCTCTTGAAGAATATTTTTAATGAATTCTTGAAAATCCGAAAAGTGATCCATGCACTTGGACATTCCAAGTATGTTGGAATGTCTTGAAATTGTACTCAGTCATAGTCAACGACGATCTGAACAAGAATCAATTGAAAATATTTGCATATCTCTTAAGGAATATTTTAAATGAATTTTTGAAAATGAGGAAAGTCTGTGCACTTAGGCAGTGACTTAACTTTTTATTCAAAAAAGACCCCAAAAGTATCTTGGAATGTCTTGAAATTGTACACAGTCATAGTCAAGCATGCCCTGAACAAGAATCCGTTGAATATATTTGCATATCTCTTGAAGAATATTTTTAATGAACTTTTGAAAATCAGGAAAGCGATCCATGCACTTGGACATTCCAAGTATGTTGGAATGTCTTGAAATTGTACTCAGTCATAGTCAACGACGCCCTGAACAAGAATCCGTTGAAAATATTTGCATATCGTTTAAGGAATATTTTTAAAGAATTTCTGAAAATCAGGAAAGCGATCCATGCACTTAGGCAGTGACTTAACTTTTTCGTCAAAAAAGACCCCAAAAGTATCTTGGAATGTCTTGAAATTGTACACAGTCATAGTCAAGAATGCCCTGAACAAGAATCCGTTGAATATATTTGCATATCTCTTGAAGAATATTTTTAATGAATTTTTGAAAATCCGGAAAGCGATCCATGCACTTGGACATTCCAAGTATGTTGGAATGTCTTGAAATTGTACTCGGTCATAGTCAACGACGCCCTGAACAAGAATCCATTGAAAATATTTGCATATCTCTTAAGGAATATTTTTAATGAATTTTTGAAAATGATGAAAGTCTGTGCACTTAGGCAGTGACTTAACTTTTTATTCAAAAAAGACCCCAAAGGTATCTTGGAATGTCTTGAAATTGTACACAGTCATAGTCAAGCATGCCCTGAACAAGAATCCGTTGAATATATTTGCATATCGCTTAAGGAATATTTTTAATGAATTTTTGAAAATCAGGAAAGCGATCCATGCACTTGGACATTCCAAGTATGTTGGAATGTCTTGAAATTGTACTCAGTCATAGTCAATGAAGCCCTGAACAAGAATCCGTTGAAAATATTTGCATATCGCTTCAGGAATATTTTAAATGAATTTTTGAAAATCAGGAAAGCGATCCATGCACTTAGGCAGTGACTTAACTTTTTTGTCAAAAAAGACCCCAAAAGTATCTTGGAATGTCTTGAAATTGTACACAGTCATAGTCAAGCATGCCCTGAACAAGAATCCGTTGAATATATTTGCATATCTCTTGAAGAATATTTTTAATGAACTTTTGAAAATCAGGAAAGCGATCCATGCACTTGGACATTCCAAGTATGTTGGAATGTCTTGAAATTGTACTCAGTCATAGTCAACGACGCCCTGAACAAGAATCCGTTGAAAATATTTGGATATCGCTTAAGGAATATTTTTAATGAATTTTTGAAAATCAGGAAAGCGATCCATGCACTTAGGCAGTGACTTAACTTTTTCGTCAAAAAAGACCCCAAAATTTTTTTGGAATGTCTTGAAATTGTACACAGTCATAGTCAAGCATGCCCTGAACAAGAATCCGTTGAATATATTTGCATATCTCTTGAAGAATATTTTTAATGAATTTTTGAAAATCCGAAAAGTGATCCATGCACTTGGACATTCCAAGTATGTTGGAATGTCTTGAAATTGTACTCAGTCATAGTCAACGACGATCTGAACAAGAATCAATTGAAAATATTTGCATATCTCTTAAGGAATATTTTTAATGAATTTTTGAAAATGAGGAAAGTCTGTGCACTTAGGCAGTGACTTAACTTTTTATTCAAAAAAGACCCCAAAAGTATCTTGGAATGTCTTGAAATTGTACACAGTCATAGTCAAGCATGCCCTGAACAAGAATCCGTTGAATATATTTGCATATCTCTTGAAGAATATTTTTAATGAACTTTTGAAAATCAGGAAAGCGATCCATGCACTTGGACATTCCAAGTATGTTGGAATGTCTTGAAATTGTACTCAGTCATAGTCAACGACGCCCTGAACAAGAATCCGTTGAAAATATTTGGATATCGCTTAAGGAATATTTTTAATGAATTTTTGAAAATCAGGAAAGCGATCCATGCACTTAGGCAGTGACTTAACTTTTTCGTCAAAAAAGACCCCAAAATTTTTTTGGAATGTCTTGAAATTGTACACAGTCATAGTCAAGCATGCCCTGAACAAGAATCCGTTGAATATATTTGCATATCTCTTGAAGAATATTTTTAATGAATTTTTGAAAATCCGAAAAGTGATCCATGCACTTGGACATTCCAAGTATGTTGGAATGTCTTGAAATTGTACTCAGTCATAGTCAACGACGATCTGAACAAGAATCAATTGAAAATATTTGCATATCTCTTAAGGAATATTTTTAATGAATTTTTGAAAATGAGGAAAGTCTGTGCACTTAGGCAGTGACTTAACTTTTTATTCAAAAAAGACCCCAAAAGTATCTTGGAATGTCTTGAAATTGTACACAGTCATAGTCAAGCATGCCCTGAACAAGAATCCGTTGAATATATTTGCATATCTCTTGAAGAATATTTTTAATGAACTTTTGAAAATCAGGAAAGCGATCCATGCACTTGGACATTCCAAGTATGTTGGAATGTCTTGAAATTGTACTCAGTCATAGTCAACGACGCCCTGAACAAGAATCCGTTGAAAATATTTGCATATCGTTTAAGGAATATTTTTAAAGAATTTCTGAAAATCAGGAAAGCGATCCATGCACTTAGGCAGTGACTTAACTTTTTCGTAAAAAAAGACCCCAAAAGTATCTTGGAATGTCTTGAAATTGTACACAGTCATAGTCAAGAATGCCCTGAACAAGAATCCGTTGAATATATTTGCATATCTCTTGAAGAATATTTTTAATGAATTTTTGAAAATCCGGAAAGCGATCCATGCACTTGGACATTCCAAGTATGTTGGAATGTCTTGAAATTGTACTCGGTCATAGTCAACGACGCCCTGAACAAGAATCCATTGAAAATATTTGCATATCTCTTAAGGAATATTTTTAATGAATTTTTGAAAATGATGAAAGTCTGTGCACTTAGGCAGTGACTTAACTTTTTATTCAAAAAAGACCCCAAAGGTATCTTGGAATGTCTTGAAATTGTACACAGTCATAGTCAAGCATGCCCTGAACAAGAATCCGTTGAATATATTTGCATATCTCTTGAAGAATATTTTTAATGAACTTTTGAAAATCAGGAAAGCGATCCATGCACTTGGACATTCCAAGTATGTTGGAATGTCTTGAAATTGTACTCAGTCATAGTCAACGACGCCCTGAACAAGAATCCGTTGAAAATATTTGCATATCGCTTAAGGAATATTTTTAATGAATTTTTGAAAATCAGGAAAGCGATCCATGCACTTAGGCAGTGACTTAACTTTTTTGTCAAAAAAGACCCCAAAAGTATCTTGGAATGTCTTGAAATTGTACACAGTCATAGTCAAGCATGCCCTGAACAAGAATCCGTTGAATATATTTGCATATCTCTTGAAGAATATTTTTAATGAACTTTTGAAAATGATGAAAGTCTGTGCACTTAGGCAGTGACTTAACTTTTTATTCAAAAAAGACCCCAAAGGTATCTTGGAATGTCTTGAAATTGTACACAGTCATAGTCAAGCATGCCCTGAACAAGAATCCGTTGAATATATTTGCATATCTCTTGAAGAATATTTTTAATGAACTTTTGAAAATCAGGAAAGCGATCCATGCACTTGGACATTCCAAGTATGTTGGAATGTCTTGAAATTGTACTCAGTCATAGTCAACGACGCCCTGAACAAGAATCCGTTGAAAATATTTGCATATCGCTTAAGGAATATTTTTAATGAATTTTTGAAAATCAGGAAAGCGATCCATGCACTTAGGCAGTGACTTAACTTTTTTGTCAAAAAAGACCCCAAAAGTATCTTGGAATGTCTTGAAATTGTACACAGTCATAGTCAAGCATGCCCTGAACAAGAATCCGTTGAATATATTTGCATATCTCTTGAAGAATATTTTTAATGAATTTTTGAAAATCCGAAAAGCGATCCATGCACTTGGACATTCCAAGTATGTTGGAATGTCTTGAAATTGTACTCAGTCATAGTCAACGACGCCCTGAACAAGAATCAATTGAAAATATTTGCATATCTCTTAAGGAATATTTTTAATGAATTTTTGAAAATGAGGAAAGTCTGTGCACTTAGGCAGTGACTTAACTTTTTATTCAAAAAAGACCCCAAAAGTATCTTGGAATGTCTTGAAATTGTACACAGTCATAGTCAAGCATGCCCTGAACAAGAATCCGTTGAATATATTTGCATATCTCTTGAAGAATATTTTTAATGAACTTTTGAAAATCAGGAAAGCGATCCATGCACTTGGACATTCCAAGTATGTTGGAATGTCTTGAAATTGTACTCAGTCATAGTCAACGACGCCCTGAACAAGAATCCGTTGAAAATATTTGCATATCGTTTAAGGAATATTTTTTAAGAATTTCTGAAAATCAGGAAAGCGATCCATGCACTTAGGCAGTGACTTAACTTTTTCGTCAAAAAACACCCCAAAAGTATCTTGGAATGTCTTGAAATTGTACACAGTCATAGTCAAGCATGCCCTGAACAAGAATCCGTTGAATATATTTGCATATCTCTTGAATAATATTTTTAATGAATTTTTGAAAATCAGGAAAGCGATCCATGCACTTGGACATTCCAAGTATGTTGGAATGTCTTGAAATTGTACTCAGTCATAGTCAACAACGCCCTGAACAAGAATCCATTGAAAATATTTGCATATCGCTTAAGGAATATTTTTAATGAATTTTTGAAAATCAGGAAAGCGATCCATGCACTTAGGCAGTGACTTAACTTTTTATTCAAAAAAGACCCCAAAAGTATCTTGGAATGTCTTGAAATTGTACACAGCCATAGTCAAGCATGCCCTGAACAAGAATCCGTTGAATATATTTGCATATCTCTTGAAGAATCTTTTTAATGAACTTTTGAAAATCAGGAAAGTGATCCATGCACTTGGACATTCCAAGTATGTTGGAATGTCTTGAAATTGTACTCAGTCATAGTCAACGACGCCCTGAACAAGAATCCGTTGAAAATATTTGCATATCGCTTAAGGAATATTTTTAATGAATTTTTGAAAATCAGGAAAGCGATCCATGCACTTAGGCAGTGACTTAACTTTTTATTCAAAAAAGACCCCAAAAGTATCTTGGAATGTCTTGAAATTGTACACAGTCATAGTCAAGCATGCCCTGAACAAGAATCCGTTGAATATATTTGCATATCTCTTGAAGAATATTTTTAATGAACTTTTGAAAATCAGGAAATTGATCCATGCACTTGGACATTCCAAGTATGTTGGAATGTCTTGAAATTGTACTCGGTCATAGTCAACGACGCCCTGAACAAGAATCCATTGAAAATATTTGCATATCTCTTAAGGAATATTTTTAATGAATTTTTGAAAATGATGAAAGTCTGTGCACTTCGGCAGTGACTTAACTTTTTATTCAAAAAAGACCCCAAAAGTATCTTGGAATGTCTTGAAATTGTACTCAGTCATAGTCAACGACGATCTGAACAAGAATCAATTGAAAATATTTGCATATCTCTTAAGGAATATTTTTAATGAATTTTTGAAAATGAGGAAAGTCTGTGCACTTAGGCAGTGACTTAACTTTTTATTCAAAAAAGACCCCAAAAGTATCTTGGAATGTCTTGAAATTGTACACAGTCATAGTCAAGCATGCCCTGAACAAGAATCCGTTGAATATATTTGCATATCTCTTGAAGAATATTTTTAATGAACTTTTGAAAATCAGGAAAGCGATCCATGTACTTGGACATTCAAAGTATGTTGGAATGTCTTGAAATTGTACTCGGTCATAGTCAACGACGCCCTGAACAAGAATCCGTTGAAAATATTTGCATATCGCTTAAGGAATATTTTTAATGAATTTTTGAAAATCAGGAAAGCGATCCATGCACTTAGGCAGTGACTTAACTTTTTCGTCAAAAAAGACCCCAAAAGTATCTTGGAATGTCTTGAAATTGTACACAGTCATAGTCAAGCATGCCCTGAACAAGAATCCGTTGAATATATTTGCATATCTCTTGAAGAATATTTTTAATGAATTTTTGAAAATCAGGAAAGCGATCCATGCACTTGGACATTCCAAGTATGTTGGAATGTCTTGAAATTGTACTCGGTCATAGTCAACGACGCCCTGAACAAGAATCCATTGAAAATATTTGCATATCTCTTAAGGAATATTTTAAATGAATTTTTGAAAATGATGAAAGTCTGTGCACTTAGGCAGTGACTTAACTTTTTATTCAAAAAAGACCCCAAAGGTATCTTGGAATGTCTTGAAATTGTACACAGTCATAGTCAAGCATGCCCTGAACAAGAATCCGTTGAATATATTTGCATATCTCTTGAAGAATATTTTTAATGAACTTTTGAAAATCAGGAAAGCGATCCATGCACTTGGACATTCCAAGTATGTTGGAATGTCTTGAAATTGTACTCAGTCATAGTCAACAACGCCCTGAACAAGAATCCGTTGAAAATATTTGCATATCGCTTAAGGAATATTTTTAATGAATTTTTGAAAATCAGGAAAGCGATCCATGCACTTAGGCAGTGACTTAACTTTTTTGTCAAAAAAGACCCCAAAAGTATCTTGGAATGTCTTGAAATTGTACACAGTCATAGTCAAGCATGCCCTGAACAAGAATCCGTTGAATATATTTGCATATCTCTTGAAGAATATTTTTAATGAACTTTTGAAAATGATGAAAGTCTGTGCACTTAGGCAGTGACTTAACTTTTTATTCAAAAAAGACCCCAAAGGTATCTTGGAATGTCTTGAAATTGTACACAGTCATAGTCAAGCATGCCCTGAACAAGAATCCGTTGAATATATTTGCATATCTCTTGAAGAATATTTTTAATGAACTTTTGAAAATCAGGAAAGCGATCCATGCACTTGGACATTCCAAGTATGTTGGAATGTCTTGAAATTGTACTCAGTCATAGTCAACGACGCCCTGAACAAGAATCCGTTGAAAATATTTGCATATCGCTTAAGGAATATTTTTAATGAATTTTTGAAAATCAGGAAAGCGATCCATGCACTTAGGCAGTGACTTAACTTTTTTGTCAAAAAAGACCCCAAAAGTATCTTGGAATGTCTTGAAATTGTACACAGTCATAGTCAAGCATGCCCTGAACAAGAATCCGTTGAATATATTTGCATATCTCTTGAAGAATATTTTTAATGAATTTTTGAAAATCCGAAAAGCGATCCATGCACTTGGACATTCCAAGTATGTTGGAATGTCTTGAAATTGTACTCAGTCATAGTCAACGACGCCCTGAACAAGAATCAATTGAAAATATTTGCATATCTCTTAAGGAATATTTTTAATGAATTTTTGAAAATGAGGAAAGTCTGTGCACTTAGGCAGTGACTTAACTTTTTATTCAAAAAAGACCCCAAAAGTATCTTGGAATGTCTTGAAATTGTACACAGTCATAGTCAAGCATGCCCTGAACAAGAATCCGTTGAATATATTTGCATATCTCTTGAAGAATATTTTTAATGAACTTTTGAAAATCAGGAAAGCGATCCATGCACTTGGACATTCCAAGTATGTTGGAATGTCTTGAAATTGTACTCAGTCATAGTCAACGACGCCCTGAACAAGAATCCGTTGAAAATATTTGCATATCGTTTAAGGAATATTTTTTAAGAATTTCTGAAAATCAGGAAAGCGATCCATGCACTTAGGCAGTGACTTAACTTTTTCGTCAAAAAACACCCCAAAAGTATCTTGGAATGTCTTGAAATTGTACACAGTCATAGTCAAGCATGCCCTGAACAAGAATCCGTTGAATATATTTGCATATCTCTTGAATAATATTTTTAATGAATTTTTGAAAATCAGGAAAGCGATCCATGCACTTGGACATTCCAAGTATGTTGGAATGTCTTGAAATTGTACTCAGTCATAGTCAACAACGCCCTGAACAAGAATCCATTGAAAATATTTGCATATCGCTTAAGGAATATTTTTAATGAATTTTTGAAAATCAGGAAAGCGATCCATGCACTTAGGCAGTGACTTAACTTTTTATTCAAAAAAGACCCCAAAAGTATCTTGGAATGTCTTGAAATTGTACACAGCCATAGTCAAGCATGCCCTGAACAAGAATCCGTTGAATATATTTGCATATCTCTTGAAGAATCTTTTTAATGAACTTTTGAAAATCAGGAAAGTGATCCATGCACTTGGACATTCCAAGTATGTTGGAATGTCTTGAAATTGTACTCAGTCATAGTCAACGACGCCCTGAACAAGAATCCGTTGAAAATATTTGCATATCGCTTAAGGAATATTTTTAATGAATTTTTGAAAATCAGGAAAGCGATCCATGCACTTAGGCAGTGACTTAACTTTTTATTCAAAAAAGACCCCAAAAGTATCTTGGAATGTCTTGAAATTGTACACAGTCATAGTCAAGCATGCCCTGAACAAGAATCCGTTGAATATATTTGCATATCTCTTGAAGAATATTTTTAATGAACTTTTGAAAATCAGGAAATTGATCCATGCACTTGGACATTCCAAGTATGTTGGAATGTCTTGAAATTGTACTCGGTCATAGTCAACGACGCCCTGAACAAGAATCCATTGAAAATATTTGCATATCTCTTAAGGAATATTTTTAATGAATTTTTGAAAATGATGAAAGTCTGTGCACTTAGGCAGTGACTTAACTTTTTATTCAAAAAAGACCCCAAAAGTATCTTGGAATGTCTTGAAATTGTACTCAGTCATAGTCAACGACGATCTGAACAAGAATCAATTGAAAATATTTGCATATCTCTTAAGGAATATTTTTAATGAATTTTTGAAAATGAGGAAAGTCTGTGCACTTAGGCAGTGACTTAACTTTTTATTCAAAAAAGACCCCAAAAGTATCTTGGAATGTCTTGAAATTGTACACAGTCATAGTCAAGCATGCCCTGAACAAGAATCCGTTGAATATATTTGCATATCTCTTGAAGAATATTTTTAATGAACTTTTGAAAATCAGGAAAGCGATCCATGTACTTGGACATTCAAAGTATGTTGGAATGTCTTGAAATTGTACTCGGTCATAGTCAACGACGCCCTGAACAAGAATCCGTTGAAAATATTTGCATATCGCTTAAGGAATATTTTTAATGAATTTTTGAAAATCAGGAAAGCGATCCATGCACTTAGGCAGTGACTTAACTTTTTCGTCAAAAAAGACCCCAAAAGTATCTTGGAATGTCTTGAAATTGTACACAGTCATAGTCAAGCATGCCCTGAACAAGAATCCGTTGAATATATTTGCATATCTCTTGAAGAATATTTTTAATGAATTTTTGAAAATCAGGAAAGCGATCCATGCACTTGGACATTCCAAGTATGTTGGAATGTCTTGAAATTGTACTCGGTCATAGTCAACGACGCCCTGAACAAGAATCCATTGAAAATATTTGCATATCTCTTAAGGAATATTTTAAATGAATTTTTGAAAATGATGAAAGTCTGTGCACTTAGGCAGTGACTTAACTTTTTATTCAAAAAAGACCCCAAAGGTATCTTGGAATGTCTTGAAATTGTACACAGTCATAGTCAAGCATGCCCTGAACAAGAATCCGTTGAATATATTTGCATATCTCTTGAAGAATATTTTTAATGAACTTTTGAAAATCAGGAAAGCGATCCATGCACTTGGACATTCCAAGTATGTTGGAATGTCTTGAAATTGTACTCAGTCATAGTCAACAACGCCCTGAACAAGAATCCGTTGAAAATATTTGCATATCGCTTAAGGAATATTTTTAATGAATTTTTGAAAATCAGGAAAGCGATCCATGCACTTAGGCAGTGACTTAACTTTTTTGTCAAAAAAGACCCCAAAAGTATCTTGGAATGTCTTGAAATTGTACACAGTCATAGTCAAGCATGCCCTGAACAAGAATCCGTTGAATATATTTGCATATCTCTTGAAGAATATTTTTAATGAATTTTTGAAAATCCGAAAAGCGATCCATGCACTTGGACATTCCAAGTATGTTGGAATGTCTTGAAATTGTACTCAGTCATAGTCAACGACGCCCTGAACAAGAATCAATTAAAAATATTTGCATATCTCTTAAGGAATATTTTTAATGAATTTTTGAAAATGAGGAAAGTCTGTGCACTTAGGCAGTGACTTAACTTTTTATTCAAAAGAGACCCCAAAAGTATCTTGGAATGTCTTGAAATTGTACACAGTCATAGTCAAGCATGCCCTGAACAAGAATCCGTTGAATATATTTGCATATCTCTTGAAGAATATTTTTAATGAACTTTTGAAAATCAGGAAAGCGATCCATGCACTTGGACATTCCAAGTATGTTGGAATGTCTTGAAATTGTACTCAGTCATAGTCAACGACGCCCTGAACAAGAATCCGTTGAAAATATTTGCATATCGTTTAAGGAATATTTTTAAAGAATTTCTGAAAATCAGGAAAGCGATCCATGCACTTAGGCAGTGACTTAACTTTTTCGTAAAAAAAGACCCCAAAAGTATCTTGGAATGTCTTGAAATTGTACACAGTCATAGTCAAGAATGCCCTGAACAAGAATCCGTTGAATATATTTGCATATCTCTTGAAGAATATTTTTAATGAATTTTTGAAAATCCGAAAAGCGATCCATGCACTTGGACATTCCAAGTATGTTGGAATGTCTTGAAATTGTACTCAGTCATAGTCAACGACGCCCTGAACAAGAATCAATTAAAAATATTTGCATATCTCTTAAGGAATATTTTTAATGAATTTTTGAAAATGAGGAAAGTCTGTGCACTTAGGCAGTGACTTAACTTTTTATTCAAAAGAGACCCCAAAAGTATCTTGGAATGTCTTGAAATTGTACACAGTCATAGTCAAGCATGCCCTGAACAAGAATCCGTTGAATATATTTGCATATCTCTTGAAGAATATTTTTAATGAACTTTTGAAAATCAGGAAAGCGATCCATGCACTTGGACATTCCAAGTATGTTGGAATGTCTTGAAATTGTACTCAGTCATAGTCAACGACGCCCTGAACAAGAATCCGTTGAAAATATTTGCATATCGTTTAAGGAATATTTTTAAAGAATTTCTGAAAATCAGGAAAGCGATCCATGCACTTAGGCAGTGACTTAACTTTTTCGTCAAAAAAGACCCCAAAAGTATCTTGGAATGTCTTGAAATTGTACACAGTCATAGTCAAGAATGCCCTGAACAAGAATCCGTTGAATATATTTGCATATCTCTTGAAGAATATTTTTAATGAATTTTTGAAAATCCGGAAAGCGATCCATGCACTTGGACATTCCAAGTATGTTGGAATGTCTTGAAATTGTACTCAGTCATAGTCAACGACGCCCTGAACAAGAATCCGTTGAAAATATTTGCATATCGCTTAAGGAATATTTTTAATGAATTTTTGAAAATCAGGAAAGCGATCCATGCACTTAGGCAGTGACTTAACTTTTTATTCAAAAAAGACCCCAAAAGTATCTTGGAATGTCTTGAAATTGTACACAGTCATAGTCAAGCATGCCCTGAACAAGAATCCGTTGAATATATTTGCATATCTCTTGAAGAATATTTTTAATGAATTTTTGAAAATCCGAAAAGCGATCCATGCACTTGGACATTCCAAGTATGTTGGAATGTCTTGAAATTGTACTCAGTCATAGTCAACGACGCCCTGAACAAGAATCAATTGAAAATATTTGCATATCTCTTAAGGAATATTTTTAATGAATTTTTGAAAATGAGGAAAGTCTGTGCACTTCGGCAGTGACTTAACTTTTTATTCAAAAAAGACCCCAAAAGTATCTTGGAATGTCTTGAAATTGTACACAGTCATAGTCAAGCATGCCCTGAACAAGAATCTGTTGAATATATTTGCATATCTCTTGAAGAATATTTTTAATGAACTTTTGAAAATCAGGAAAGCGATCCATGCACTTGGACATTCCAAGTATGTTGGAATGTCTTGAAATTGTACTCAGTCATAGTCAACGACGCCCTGAACAAGAATCCGTTGAAAATATTTGCATATCGCTTAAGGAATATTTTTAATGAATTTTTGAAAATCAGGAAAGCGATCCATGCACTTGGACATTCCAAGTATGTTGGAATGTCTTGAAATTGTACTCAGTCATAGTCAACGACGCCCTGAACAAGAATCCGTTGAAAATATTTGCATATCGCTTAAGGAATATTTTTAATGAATTTTTGAAAATCAGGAAAGCGATCCATGCACTTAGGCAGTGACTTAACTTTTTTGTCAAAAAAGACCCCAAAAGTATCTTGGAATGTCTTGAAATTGTACACAGTCATAGTCAAGCATGCCCTGAACAAGAATCCGTTGAATATATTTGCATATCTCTTAAGGAATATTTTTAATGAATTTTTGAAAATGATGAAAGTCTGTGCACTTAGGCAGTGACTTAACTTTTTATTCAAAAAAGACCCCAAAGGTATCTTGGAATGTCTTGAAATTGTACACAGTCATAGTCAAGCATGCCCTGAACATGAATCCGTTGAATATATTTGCATATCTCTTGAAGAATATTTTTAATGAACTTTTGAAAATCAGGAAAGCGATCCATGCACTTGGACATTCCAAGTATGTTGGAATGTCTTGAAATTGTACTCAGTCATAGTCAACGACGCCCTGAACAAGAATCCGTTGAAAATATTTGCATATCGCTTAAGGAATATTTTTAATGAATTTTTGAAAATCAGGAAAGCGATCCATGCACTTAGGCAGTGACTTAACTTTTTTGTCAAAAAAGACCCCAAAAGTATCTTGGAATGTCTTGAAATTGTACACAGTCATAGTCAAGCATGCCCTGAACAAGAATCCGTTGAATATATTTGCATATCTCTTGAAGAATATTTTTAATTAATTTTAGAAAATCCGAAAAGCGATCCATGCACTTGGACATTCCAAGTATGTTGGAATGTCTTGAAATTGTACTCGGTCATAGTCAACGACGCCCTGAACAAGAATCAATTGAAAATATTTGCATATCTCTTAAGGAATATTTTTAATGAATTTTTGAAAATTAGGAAAGCGATCCATGCACTTAGGCAGTGACTTAACTTTTGATGTTTTTGGTTTGTTTTTAAAGCATTAAAGCTGCAGGAGTTCATCCATGTCGCCCAGTCGCTGGAAACAAACGTTTGGACACCATGGATCACACAGCAGGAAATAAGGTGAGACGGAGGAAACGATCCATTTGCCCTGATGCACTTAGTGACTTGACTTTTTTTTCAAAAAAGACCCCAAAAGTATCTTGGAATGTCTTGAAATTGTACACAGTCATAGTCAAGCATGCCCTGAACAAGAATCCGTTGAATATATTTGCATATCTCTTGAGGAATATTTTTAATGAATTTTTGAAAATCAGGAAAGCGATCCATGCACTTAGGCAGTGACTTAACTTTTGATGTTTTTGGGTTGTTTTTAAAGAATTAAAGCTGCAGGAGTTCATCCATGTCGTCCAGTCGCTGGAAACAAACGTTTGGACACCGTGGATCACACAGCAGGATATCAGGTGAGACGAAGGAAACGATCCATTTGCCCTGATGCACTTAGTGACTTGACTTTTTTTTCAAAAAAAACCCCAAAAGTAAATTGGAATGTCTTGAAATTGTACACAGTCATAGTCAAGCATGCCCTGAACAAGAATCCGTTGAATATATTTGCATATCTCTTGAAGAATATTTTTAATGAATTTTTGAAAATCCGGAAAGCGATCCATGCACTTGGACATTCCAAGTATGTTGGAATGTCTTGAAATTGTACTCAGTCATAGTCAACGACGCCCTGAACGAGAATCCGTTGAAAATATTTGCATATCGCTTAAGGAATATTTTTAATGAATTTTTGAAAATCAGGAAAGCGATCCATGCACTTAGGCAGTGACTTAACTTTTTCGTCAAAAAAGACCCCAAAAGTATCTTGGAATGTCTTGAAATTGTACACAGTCATAGTCAAGCATGCCCTGAACAAGAATCCGTTGAATATATTTGCATATCTCTTGAAGAATATTTTTAATGAACTTTTGAAAATCAGGAAAGCGATCCATGTACTTGGACATTCAAAGTATGTTGGAATGTCTTGAAATTGTACTCGGTCATAGTCAACGACGCCCTGAACAAGAATCCGTTGAAAATATTTGCATATCGCTTAAGGAATATTTTTAATGAATTTTTGAAAATCAGGAAAGCGATCCATGCACTTAGGCAGTGACTTAACTTTTTCGTCAAAAAAGACCCCAAAAGTATCTTGGAATGTCTTGAAATTGTACACAGTCATAGTCAAGCATGCCCTGAACAAGAATCCGTTGAATATATTTGCATATCTCTTGAAGAATATTTTTAATGAATTTTTGAAAATCCGGAAAGCGATCCATGCACTTGGACATTCCAAGTATGTTGGAATGTCTTGAAATTGTACTCGGTCATAGTCAACGACGCCCTGAACAAGAATCCATTGAAAATATTTGCATATCTCTTAAGGAATATTTTTAATGAATTTTTGGAAATGAGGAAAGTCTGTGCACTTAGGCAGTGACTTAACTTTTTATTCAAAAAAGACCCCAAAAGTATCTTGGAATGTCTTGAAATTGTACACAGTCATAGTCAAGCATGCCCTGAACAAGAATCCGTTGAATATATTTGCATATCTCTTGAAGAATATTTTTAATGAATTTTTGAAAATCCGGAAAGCGATCCATGCACTTGGACATTCCAAGTATGTTGGAATGTCTTGAAATTGTACTCAGTCATAGTCAACGACGCCCTGAACGAGAATCCGTTGAAAATATTTGCATATCGCTTAAGGAATATTTTTAATGAATTTTTGAAAATCAGGAAAGCGATCCATGCACTGAGGCAGTGACTTAACTTTTTCGTCAAAAAAGACCCCAAAAGTATCTTGGAATGTCTTGAAATTGTACACAGTCATAGTCAAGAATGCCCTGAACAAGAATCCGTTGAATATATTTGCATATCTCTTGAAGAATATTTTTAATGAATTTTTGAAAATCCGGAAAGCGATCCATGCACTTGGACATTCCAAGTATGTTGGAATGTCTTGAAATTGTACTCGGTCATATTCAACGACGCCCTGAACAAGAATCCATTGAAAATATTTGCATATATCTTAAGGAATATTTTTAATGAATTTTTGAAAATGATGAAAGTCTGTGCACTGAGGCAGTGACTTAACTTTTTATTCAAAAAAGACCCCAAAGGTATCTTGGAATGTCTTGAAATTGTACACAGTCATAGTCAAGCATGCCCTGAACAAGAATCCGTTGAATATATTTGCATATCTCTTGAAGAATATTGTTAATGAACTTTTGAAAATCAGGAAAGCGATCCATGCACTTGGACATTCCAAGTATGTTGGAATGTCTTGAAATTGTACTCAGTCATAGCCAACGACGCCCTGAACAAGAATCCGTTGAAAATATTTGCATATCGTTTAAGGAATATTTTTAAAGAATTTCTGAAAATCAGGAAAGCGATCCATGCACTTAGGCAGTGACTTAACTTTTTCGTCAAAAAAGACCCCAAAAGTATCTTGGAATGTCTTGAAATTGTACACAGTCATAGTCAAGAATGCCCTGAACAAGAATCCGTTGAATATATTTGCATATCTCTTGAAGAATATTTTTAATGAACTTTTGAAAATCAGGAAAGCGATCCATGCACTTGGACATTCCAAGTATGTTGGAATGTCTTGAAATTGTACTCGGTCATAGTCAACGACGCCCTGAACAAGAATCCATTGAAAATATTTGCATATCTCTTAAGGAATATTTTTAATGAATTTTTGGAAATGAGGAAAGTCTGTGCACTTAGGCAGTGACTTAACTTTTTATTCAAAAAAGACCCCAAAAGTATCTTGGAATGTCTTGAAATTGTACACAGTCATAGTCAAGCATGCCCTGAACAAGAATCCGTTGAATATATTTGCATATCTCTTGAAGAATATTTTTAATGAATTTTTGAAAATCCGGAAAGCGATCCATGCACTTGGACATTCCAAGTATGTTGGAATGTCTTGAAATTGTACTCAGTCATAGTCAACGACGCCCTGAACGAGAATCCGTTGAAAATATTTGCATATCGCTTAAGGAATATTTTTAATGAATTTTTGAAAATCAGGAAAGCGATCCATGCACTGAGGCAGTGACTTAACTTTTTCGTCAAAAAAGACCCCAAAAGTATCTTGGAATGTCTTGAAATTGTACACAGTCATAGTCAAGAATGCCCTGAACAAGAATCCGTTGAATATATTTGCATATCTCTTGAAGAATATTTTTAATGAATTTTTGAAAATCCGGAAAGCGATCCATGCACTTGGACATTCCAAGTATGTTGGAATGTCTTGAAATTGTACTCGGTCATATTCAACGACGCCCTGAACAAGAATCCATTGAAAATATTTGCATATATCTTAAGGAATATTTTTAATGAATTTTTGAAAATGATGAAAGTCTGTGCACTGAGGCAGTGACTTAACTTTTTATTCAAAAAAGACCCCAAAGGTATCTTGGAATGTCTTGAAATTGTACACAGTCATAGTCAAGCATGCCCTGAACAAGAATCCGTTGAATATATTTGCATATCTCTTGAAGAATATTTTTAATGAACTTTTGAAAATCAGGAAAGCGATCCATGCACTTGGACATTCCAAGTATGTTGGAATGTCTTGAAATTGTACTCAGTCATAGCCAACGACGCCCTGAACAAGAATCCGTTGAAAATATTTGCATATCGTTTAAGGAATATTTTTAAAGAATTTCTGAAAATCAGGAAAGCGATCCATGCACTTAGGCAGTGACTTAACTTTTTTGTCAAAAAAGACCCCAAAAGTATCTTGGAATGTCTTGAAATTGTACACAGTCATAGTCAAGAATGCCCTGAACAAGAATCCGTTGAATATATTTGCATATCTCTTGAAGAATATTTTTAATGAACTTTTGAAAATCAGGAAAGCGATCCATGCACTTGGACATTCCTAGTATGTTGGAATGTCTTGAAATTGTACTCAGTCATAGTCAACGACGCCCTGAACAAGAATCCGTTGAAAATATTTGCATATCGTTTAAGGAATATTTTTAAAGAATTTCTGAAAATCAGGAAAGCGATCCATGCACTAAGGCAGTGACTAAACTTTTTTGTCAAAAAAGACCCCAAAAGTATCTTGGAATGTCTTGAAATTGTACACAGTCATAGTCAAGCATGCCCTGAACAAGAATATGTTGAATATATTTGCATATCTCTTGAAGAATATCTTTAATTAATTTTTGAAAATCCGAAAAGCGATCCATGCACTTGGACATTCCAAGTATGTTGGAATGTCTTGAAATTGTACTCAGTCATAGTCAACGACGCCCTGAACAAGAATCAATTGAAAATATTTGCATATCTCTTAAGGAATATTTTTAATGAATTTTTGAAAATGAGGAAAGTCTGTGCACTTAGGCAGTGACTTAACTTTTTATTCAAAAAAGACCCCAAAAGTATCTTGGAATGTCTTGAAATTGTACACAGTCATAGTCAAGCATGCCCTGAACAAGAATCCGTTGAATATATTTGCATATCTCTTGAAGAATATTTTTAATGAACTTTTGAAAATCAGGAAAGCGATCCATGCACTTGGACATTCCAAGTATGTTGGAATGTCTTGAAATTGTACTCAGTCATAGCCAACGACGCCCTGAACAAGAATCCGTTGAAAATATTTGCATATCGTTTAAGGAATATTTTTAAAGAATTTCTGAAAATCAGGAAAGCGATCCATGCACTTAGGCAGTGACTTAACTTTTCGTCAAAAAAGACCCCAAAAGTATCTTGGAATGTCTTGAAATTGTACACAGTCATAGTCAAGAATGCCCTGAACAAGAATCCGTTGAATATATTTGCATATCTCTTGAAGAATATTTTTAATGAATTTTTGAAAATCCGGAAAGCGATCCATCCACTTGGACATTCCAAGTATGTTGGAATGTCTTGAAATTGTACTCGGTCATAGTCAACGACGCCCTGAACAAGAATCCATTGAAAATATTTGCATATCTCTTAAGGAATATTTTTAATGAATTTTTGAAAATGATGAAAGTCTGTGCACTGAGGCAGTGACTTAACTTTTTATTCAAAAAAGACCCCAAAGGTATCTTGGAATGTCTTGAAATTGTACACAGTCATAGTCAAGCATGCCCTGAACAAGAATCCGTTGAATATATTTGCATATCTCTTGAAGAATATTTTTAAAGAACTTTTGAAAATCAGGAAAGCGATCCATGCACTTGGACATTCCAAGTATGTTGGAATGTCTTGAAATTGTACTCAGTCATAGTCAACGACGCCCTGAACAAGAATCCGTTGAAAATATTTGCATATCGTTTAAGGAATATTTTTAAAGAATTTCTGAAAATCAGGAAAGCGATCCATGCACTTAGGCAGTGACTTAACTTTTTCGTCAAAAAAGACCCCAAAAGTATCTTGGAATGTCTTGAAATTGTACACAGTCATAGTCAAGAATGCCCTGAACAAGAATCCGTTGAATATATTTGCATATCTCTTGAAGAATATTTTTAATGAATTTTTGAAAATCCGGAAAGCGATCCATGCACTTGGACATTCCAAGTATGTTGGAATGTCTTGAAATTGTACTCGGTCATAGTCAACGACGCCCTGAACAAGAATCCATTGAAAATATTTGCATATCTCTTAAGGAATATTTTTAATGAATTTTTGAAAATGATGAAAGTCTGTGCACTGAGGCAGTGACTTAACTTTTTATTCAAAAAAGACCCCAAAGGTATCTTGGAATGTCTTGAAATTGTACACAGTCATAGTCAAGCATGCCCTGAACAAGAATCCGTTGAATATATTTGCATATCTCTTGAAGAATATTTTTAATGAACTTTTGAAAATCAGGAAAGCGATCCATGCACTTGGACATTCCAAGTAATTTGGAATGTCTTGAAATTGTACTCAGTCATAGCCAACGACGCCCTGAACAAGAATCCGTTGAAAATATTTGCATATCGTTTAAGGAATATTTTTAAAGAATTTCTGAAAATCAGGAAAGCGATCCATGCACTTAGGCAGTGACTTAACTTTTTCGTCAAAAAAGACCCCAAAAGTATCTTGGAATGTCTTGAAATTGTACACAGTCATAGTCAAGAATGCCCTGAACAAGAATCCGTTGAATATATTTGCATATCTCTTGAAGAATATTTTTAATGAATTTTTGAAAATCCGGAAAGCGATCCATGCACTTGGACATTCCAAGTATGTTGGAATGTCTTGAAATTGTACTCGGTCATAGTCAACAACGCCCTGAACAAGAATCCATTGAAAATATTTGCATATCTCTTAAGGAATATTTTTAATGAATTTTTGAAAATGATGAAAGTCTGTGCACTGAGGCAGTGACTTCACTTTTTATTCAAAAAAGACCCCAAAGGTATCTTGGAATGTCTTGAAATTGTACACAGTCATAGTCAAGCATGCCCTGAACAAGAATCCGTTGAATATATTTGCATATCTCTTGAAGAATATTTTTAATGAACTTTTGAAAATCAGGAAAGCGATCCATGCACTTGGACATTCCAAGTATGTTGGAATGTCTTGAAATTGTACTCAGTCATAGTCAACGACGCCCTGAACAAGAATCCGTTGAAAATATTTGCATATCGCTTAAGGAATATTTCTAATGAATTTTTGAAAATCAGGAAAGCGATCCATGCACTTAGGCAGTGACTTAACTTTTTTGTCAAAAAAGACCCCAAAAGTATCTTGGAATGTCTTGAAATTGTACACAGTCATAGTCAAGCATGCCCTGAACAAGAATCCGTTGAATATATTTGCATATCTCTTGAAGAATATTTTTAATGAATTTTTGAAAATCCGAAAAGCGATCCATGCACTTGGACATTCCAAGTATGTTGGAATGTCTTGAAATTGTACTCAGTCATAGTCAACGACGCCCTGAACAAGAATCAATTGAAAATATTTGCATATCTCTTAAGGAATATTTTTAATGAATTTTTGAAAATGAGGAAAGTCTGTGCACTTAGGCAGTGACTTAACTTTTTATTCAAAAAAGACCCCAAAAGTATCTTGGAATGTCTTGAAATTGTACACAGTCATAGTCAAGCATGCCCTGAACAAGAATCCGTTGAATATATTTGCATATCTCTTGAAGAATATTTTTAATGAACTTTTGAAAATCAGGAAAGCGATCCATGTACTTGGACATTCAAAGTATGTTGGAATGTCTTGAAATTGTACTCGGTCATAGTCAACGACGCCCTGAACAAGAATCCGTTGAAAATATTTGCATATCGCTTAAGGAATATTTTTAATGAATTTTTGAAAATCAGGAAAGCGATCCATGCACTTAGGCAGTGACTTAACTTTTTCGTCAAAAAAGACCCCAAAAGTATCTTGGAATGTCTTGAAATTGTACACAGTCATAGTCAAGCATGCCCTGAACAAGAATCCGTTGAATATATTTGCATATCTCTTGAAGAATATTTTTAATGAACTTTTGAAAATCAGGAAAGCGATCCATGCACTTGGACATTCCAAGTATGTTGGAATGTCTTGAAATTGTACTCAGTCATAGTCAACGACGCCCTGAACAAGAATCCGTTGAAAATATTTGCATATCGCTTAAGGAATATTTTTAATGAATTTTTGAAAATCAGGAAAGCCATCCATGCACTTAGGCAGTGACTTAACTTTTTATTCAAAAAAGACCCCAAAGGTATCTTGGAATGTCTTGAAATTGTACACAGTCATAGTCAAGCATGCCCTGAACAAGAATCCGTTGAATATATTTGCATATCTCTTGAAGAATATTTTTAATGAACTTTTGAAAATCAGGAAAGCGATCCATGCACTTGGACATTCCAAGTATGTTGGAATGTCTTGAAATTGTACTCAGTCATAGTCAACGACGCCCTGAACAAGAATCCGTTGAAAATATTTGCATATCGCTTAAGGAATATTTTTAATGAATTTTTGAAAATGAGGAAAGTCTGTGCACTTAGGCAGTGACTTAACTTTTTATTCAAAAAAGACCCCAAAAGTATCTTGGAATGTCTTGAAATTGTACACAGTCATAGTCAAGCATGCCCTGAACAAGAATCCGTTGAATATATTTGCATATCTCTTGAAGAATATTTTTAATGAACTTTTGAAAATCAGGAAAGCGATCCATGTACTTGGACATTCAAAGTATGTTGGAATGTCTTGAAAATTGTACTCGGTCATAGTCAACGACGCCCTGAACAAGAATCCGTTGAAAATATTTGCATATCGCTTAAGGAATATTTTTAATGAATTTTTGAAAATCAGGAAAGCGATCCATGCACTTAGGCAGTGACTTAACTTTTTCGTCAAAAAAGACCCCAAAAGTATCTTGGAATGTCTTGAAATTGTACACAGTCATAGTCAAGCATGCCCTGAACAAGAATCCGTTGAATATATTTGCATATCTCTTGAAGAATATTTTTAATGAACTTTTGAAAATCAGGAAAGCGATCCATGCACTTGGACATTCCAAGTATGTTGGAATGTCTTGAAATTGTACTCAGTCATAGTCAACGACGCCCTGAACAAGAATCCGTTGAAAATATTTGCATATCGCTTAAGGAATATTTTTAATGAATTTTTGAAAATCAGGAAAGCCATCCATGCACTTAGGCAGTGACTTAACTTTTTATTCAAAAAAGACCCCAAAGGTATCTTGGAATGTCTTGAAATTGTACACAGTCATAGTCAAGCATGCCCTGAACAAGAATCCGTTGAATATATTTGCATATCTCTTGAAGAATATTTTTAATGAACTTTTGAAAATCAGGAAAGCGATCCATGCACTTGGACATTCCAAGTATGTTGGAATGTCTTGAAATTGTACTCAGTCATAGTCAACGACGCCCTGAACAAGAATCCGTTGAAAATATTTGCATATCGCTTAAGGAATATTTCTAATGAATTTTTGAAAATCAGGAAAGCGATCCATGCACTTAGGCAGTGACTTAACTTTTTTGTCAAAAAAGACCCCAAAAGTATCTTGGAATGTCTTGAAATTGTACACAGTCATAGTCAAGCATGCCCTGAACAAGAATCCGTTGAATATATTTGCATATCTCTTGAAGAATATTTTTAATGAATTTTTGAAAATCCGAAAAGCGATCCATGCACTTGGACATTCCAAGTATGTTGGAATGTCTTGAAATTGTACTCAGTCATAGTCAACGACGCCCTGAACAAGAATCAATTGAAAATATTTGCATATCTCTTAAGGAATATTTTTAATGAATTTTTGAAAATGAGGAAAGTCTGTGCACTTAGGCAGTGACTTAACTTTTTATTCAAAAAAGACCCCAAAAGTATCTTGGAATGTCTTGAAATTGTACACAGTCATAGTCAAGCATGCCCTGAACAAGAATCCGTTGAATATATTTGCATATCTCTTGAAGAATATTTTTAATGAACTTTTGAAAATCAGGAAAGCGATCCATGCACTTGGACATTCCAAGTATGTTGGAATGTCTTGAAATTGTACTCAGTCATAGTCAACGACGCCCTGAACAAGAATCCGTTGAAAATATTTGCATATCGCTTAAGGAATATTTTTAATGAATTTTTGAAAATCAGGAAAGCGATCCATGCACTTAGGCAGTGACTTAACTTTTTATTCAAAAAAGACCCCAAAAGTATCTTGGAATGTCTTGAAATTGTACACAGTCATAGTCAAGCATGCCCTGAACAAGAATCCGTTGAATATATTTGCATATCTCTTGAAGAATATTTTTAATGAATTTTTGAAAATCCGAAAAGCGATCCATGCACTTGGACATTCCAAGTATGTTGGAATGTCTTGAAATTGTACTCAGTCATAGTCAACGACGCCCTGAACAAGAATCAATTGAAAATATTTGCATATCTCTTAAGGAATATTTTTAATGAATTTTTGAAAATGAGGAAAGTCTGTGCACTTAGGCAGTGACTTAACTTTTTATTCAAAAAAGACCCCAAAAGTATCTTGGAATGTCTTGAAATTGTACACAGTCATAGTCAAGCATGCCCTGAACAAGAATCCGTTGAATATATTTGCATATCTCTTGAAGGATATTTTTAATGAACTTTTGAAAATCAGGAAAGCGATCCATGCACTTGGACATTCCAAGTATGTTGGAATGTCTTGAAATTGTACTCAGTCATAGTCAACGACGCCCTGAACAAGAATCCGTTGAAAATATTTGCATATCGTTTAAGGAATATTTTTAAAGAATTTCTGAAAATCAGGAAAGCGATCCATGCACTGAGGCAGTGACTTAACTTTTTCGTCAAAAAAGACCCCAAAAGTATCTTGGAATGTCTTGAAATTGTACACAGTCATAGTCAAGCATGCCCTGAACAAGAATCCGTTGAATACATTTGCATATCTCTTGAAGAATATTTTTAATGAATTTTTGAAAATCCGAAAAGCGATCCATGCACTTGGACATTCCAAGTATGTTGGAATGTCTTGAAATTGTACTCAGTCATAGTCAACGACGCCCTGAACAAGAATCAATTGAAAATATTTGCATATCTCTTAAGGAATATTTTTAATGAATTTTTGAAAATGAGGAAAGTCTGTGCACTTAGGCAGTGACTTAACTTTTTATTCAAAAAAGACCCCAAAAGTATCTTGGAATGTCTTGAAATTGTACACAGTCATAGTCAAGCATGCCCTGAACAAGAATCCGTTGAATATATTTGCATATCTCTTGAAGGATATTTTTGATGAACTTTTGAAAATCAGGAAAGCGATCCATGCACTTGGACATTCCAAGTATGTTGGAATGTCTTGAAATTGTACTCAGTCATAGTCAACGACGCCCTGAACAAGAATCCGTTGAAAATATTTGCATATCGTTTAAGGAATATTTTTAAAGAATTTCTGAAAATCAGGAAAGCGATCCATGCACTTAGGCAGTGACTTAACTTTTTCGTCAAAAAAGACCCCAAAAGTATCTTGGAATGTCTTGAAATTGTACACAGTCATAGTCAAGAATGCCCTGAACAAGAATCCGTTGAATATATTTGCATATCTCTTGAAGAATATTTTTAATGAATTTTTGAAAATCCGGAAAGCGATCCATGCACTTGGACATTCCAAGTATGTTGGAATGTCTTGAAATTGTACTCAGTCATAGTCAACGACGCCCTGAACAAGAATCCGTTGAAAATATTTGCATATCTCTTAAGGAATATTTTTAATGAATTTTTGAAAATGATGAAAGTCTGTGCACTTAGGCAGTGACTTAACTTTTTATTCAAAAAAGACCCCAAAAGTATCTTGGAATGTCTTGAAATTGTACACAGTCATAGTCAAGCATGCCCTGAACAAGAATCCGTTGAATATATTTGCATATCTCTTGAAGAATATTTTTAATGAACTTTTGAAAATCAGGAAAGCGATCCATGCACTTGGACATTCCAAGTATGTTGGAATGTCTTGAAATTGTACTCGGTCATAGTCAACGACGCGCTGAACAAGAATCCATTGAAAATATTTGCATATCTCTTAAGGAATATTTTTAATGAATTTTTGAAAATGATGAAAGTCTGTGCACTTAGGCAGTGACTTAACTTTTTATTCAAAAAAGACCCCAAAGGTATCTTGGAATGTCTTGAAATTGTACACAGTCATAGTCAAGCATGCCCTGAACAAGAATCCGTTGAATATATTTGCATATCTCTTGAAGAATATTTTTAATGAATTTTTGAAAATCAGGAAAGCGATCCATGCACTTGGACATTCCAAGTATGTTGGAATGTCTTGAAATTGTACTCGGTCATAGTCAACGACGCGCTGAACAAGAATCCATTGAAAATATTTGCATATCGCTTAAGGAATATTTTAAATGAATTTTTGAAAATCAGGAAAGCGATCCATGCACTTAGGCAGTGACTTAACTTTTTATTCAAAAAAGACCCCAAAAGTATCTTGGAATGTCTTGAAATTGTACACAGTCATAGTCAAGCATGCCCTGAACAAGAATCCGTTGAATATATTTGCATATCTCTTGAAGAATATTTTTAATGAATTTTTGAAAATCCGAAAAGCGATCCATGCACTTGGACATTCCAAGTATGTTGGAATGTCTTGAAATTGTACTCAGTCATAGTCAACGACGCCCTGAACAAGAATCAATTGAAAATATTTGCATATCTCTTAAGGAATATTTTTAATGAATTTTTGAAAATGATGAAAGTCTGTGCGCTTAGGCAGTGACTTAACTTTTTATTCAAAAAAGACCCCAAAGGTATCTTGGAATGTCTTGAAATTGTACACAGTCATAGTCAAGAATGCCCTGAACAAGAATCCGTTGAATATATTTGCATATCTCTTGAAGAATATTTTTAATGAACTTTTGAAAATCAGGAAAGCGATCCATGCACTTGGACATTCCAAGTATGTTGGAATGTTTTGAAATTGTACTCAGTCATAGTCAACGACGCCCTGAACAAGAATCCGTTGAAAATATTTGCATATCGCTTAAGGAATATTTTAAATGAATTTTTGAAAATCAGGAAAGCGATCCATGCACTTAGGCAGTGACTTAACTTTTTATTCAAAAAAGACCCCAAAAGTATCTTGGAATGTATTGAAATTGTACACAGTCATAGTCAAGCATGCCCTGAACAAGAATCCATTGAATATATTTGCATATCTCTTGAAGAATATTTTTAATGAATTTTTGAAAATCCGAAAAGCGATCCATGCACTTGGACATTCCAAGTATGTTGGAATGTCTTGAAATTGTACTCAGTCATAGTCAACGACGCCCTGAACAAGAATCAATTGAAAATATTTGCATATCTCTTAAGGAATATTTTTAATGAATTTTTGAAAATGAGGAAAGTCTGTGCACTTCGGCAGTGACTTAACTTTTTATTCAAAAAAGACCCCAAAAGTATCTTGGAATGTCTTGAAATTGTACACAGTCATAGTCAAGCATGCCCTGAACAAGAATCCGTTGAATATATTTGCATATCTCTTGAAGAATATTTTTAATGAACTTTTGAAAATCAGGAAAGCGATCCATGCACTTGGACATTCCAAGTATGTTGGAATGTCTTGAAATTGTACTCAGTCATAGTCAACGATGCCCTGAACAAGAATCCGTTGAAAATATTTGCATATCGCTTAAGGAATATTTTTAATGAATTTTTGAAAATCAGGAAAGCGATCCATGCACTTAGGCAGTGACTTAACTTTTTCGTCAAAAAAGACCCCAAAAGTATCTTGGAATGTCTTGAAATTGTACACAGTCATAGTCAAGCATGCCCTGAACAAGAATCCGTTGAATATATTTGCATATCTCTTGAAGAATATTTTTAATGAATTTTTGAAAATCCGGAAAGTGATCCATGCACTTGGACATTCCAAGTATGTTGGAATGTCTTGAAATTGTACTCGGTCATAGTCAACGACGCCCTGAACAAGAATCCATTGAAAATATTTGCATATCTCTTAAGGAATATTTTTAATGAATTTTTGAAAATGATGAAAGTCTGTGCACTTAGGCAGTGACTTAACTTTTTATTCAAAAAAGACCCCAAAGGTATCTTGGAATGTCTTGAAATTGTACACAGTCATAGTCAAGCATGCCCTGAACAAGAATCCGTTGAATATATTTGCATATCTCTTGAAGAATATTTTAAATGAACTTTTGAAAATCAGGAAAGCGATCCATGCACTTGGACATTCCAAGTATGTTGGAATGTCTTGAAATTGTACTCAGTCATAGTCAACGACGCCCTGAACAAGAATCCGTTGAAAATATTTGCATATCGCTTAAGGAATATTTTTAATGAATTTTTGAAAATCAGGAAAGCAATCCATGCACTTAGGCAGTGACTTAACTTTTTTGTCAAAAAAGACCCCAAAAGTATCTTGGAATGTCTTGAAATTGTACACAGTCATAGTCAAGCATGCCCTGAACAAGAATCCGTTGAATATATTTGCATATCTCTTGAAGAATATTTTAAATGAACTTTTGAAAATCAGGAAAGCGATCCATGCACTTGGACATTCCAAGTATGTTGGAATGTCTTGAAATTGTACTCAGTCATAGTCAACGACGCCCTGAACAAGAATCCGTTGAAAATATTTGCATATCGCTTAAGGAATATTTTTAATGAATTTTTGAAAATCAGGAAAGCAATCCATGCACTTAGGCAGTGACTTAACTTTTTGGTCAAAAAAGACCCCAAAAGTATCTTGGAATGTCTTGAAATTGTACACAGTCATAGTCAGGCATGCCCTGAACAAGAATCTGTTGAATATATTTGCATATCTCTTGAAGAATATTTTTAATGAATTTTTGAAAATCCGAAAAGCGATCCATGCACTTGGACATTCCAAGTATGTTGGAATGTCTTGAAATTGTACTCAGTCATAGTCAACGACGCCCTGAACAAGAATCAATTGAAAATATTTGCATATCTCTTAAGGAATATTTTTAATGAATTTTTGAAAATGAGGAAAGTCTGTGCACTTAGGCAGTGACTTAACTTTTTATTCAAAAAAGACCCCAAAAGTATCTTGGAATGTCTTGAAATTGTACACAGTCATAGTCAAGCATGCCCTGAACAAGAATCCGTTGAATATATTTGCATATCTCTTGAAGAATATTTTTAATGAACTTTTGAAAATCAGGAAAGCGATCCATGCACTTGGACATTCCAAGTATGTTGGAATGTCTTGAAATTGTACTCAGTCATAGTCAACGACGCCCTGAACAAGAATCCGTTGAAAATATTTGCATATCGTTTAAGGAATATTTTTAAAGAATTTCTGAAAATCAGGAAAGCGATCCATGCACTTAGGCAGTGACTTAACTTTTTCGTCAAAAAAGACCCCAAAAGTATCTTGGAATGTCTTGAAATTGTACACAGTCATAGTCAAGCATGCCCTGAACAAGAATCCTTTGAATATATTTGCATATCTCTTGAAGAATATTTTTAATGAATTTTTGAAAATCCGGAAAGCGATCCATGCACTTGGACATTCCAAGTATGTTGGAATGTCTTGAAATTGTACTCGATCATAGTCAACGACGCCCTGAACAAGAATCCATTGAAAATATTTGCATATCGCTTAAGGAATATTTTTAATGAATTTTTGAAAATCAGGAAAGCGATCCATGCACTTAGGCAGTGACTTAACTTTTTGGTCAAAAAAGACCCCAAAAGTATCTTGGAATGTCTTGAAATTGTACACAGTCATAGTCAGGCATGCCCTGAACAAGAATCTGTTGAATATATTTGCATATCTCTTGAAGAATATTTTTAATGAATTTTTGAAAATCCGAAAAGCGATCCATGCACTTGGACATTCCAAGTATGTTGGAATGTCTTGAAATTGTACTCAGTCATAGTCAACGACGCCCTGAACAAGAATCAATTGAAAATATTTGCATATCTCTTAAGGAATATTTTTAATGAATTTTTGAAAATGAGGAAAGTCTGTGCACTTAGGCAGTGACTTAACTTTTTATTCAAAAAAGACCCCAAAAGTATCTTGGAATGTCTTGAAATTGTACACAGTCATAGTCAAGCATGCCCTGAACAAGAATCCGTTGAATATATTTGCATATCTCTTGAAGAATATTTTTAATGAACTTTTGAAAATCAGGAAAGCGATCCATGCACTTGGACATTCCAAGTATGTTGGAATGTCTTGAAATTGTACTCGGTCATAGTCAACGACGCCCTGAACAAGAATCCATTGAAAATATTTGCATATCTCTTAAGGAATATTTTTAATGAATTTTTGAAAATGATGAAAGTCTGTGCACTTAGGCAGTGACTTAACTTTTTATTCAAAAAAGACCCCAAAGGTATCTTGGAATGTCTTGAAATTGTACACAGTCATAGTCAAGCATGCCCTGAACAAGAATCCGTTGAATATATTTGCATATCTCTTGAAGAATATTTTTAATGAACTTTTGAAAATCAGGAAAGCGATCCATGCACTTGGACATTCCAAGTATGTTGGAATGTTTTGAAATTGTACTCAGTCATAGTCAACGACGCCCTGAACAAGAATCCGTTGAAAATATTTGCATATCGCTTAAGGAATATTTTAAATGAATTTTTGAAAATCAGGAAAGCGATCCATGCACTTAGGCAGTGACTTAACTTTTTATTCAAAAAAGACCCCAAAAGTATCTTGGAATGTCTTGAAATTGTACACAGTCATAGTCAAGCATGCCCTGAACAAGAATCCGTTGAATATATTTGCATATCTCTTGAAGAATATTTTTAATGAATTTTTGAAAATCCGAAAAGCGATCCATGCACTTGGACATTCCAAGTATGTTGGAATGTCTTGAAATTGTACTCAGTCATAGTCAACGACGCCCTGAACAAGAATCAATTGAAAATATTTGCATATCTCTTAAGGAATATTTTTAATGAATTTTTGAAAATGATGAAAGTCTGTGCACTTAGGCAGTGACTTAACTTTTTATTCAAAAAAGACCCCAAAGGTATCTTGGAATGTCTTGAAATTGTACACAGTCATAGTCAAGAATGCCCTGAACAAGAATCCGTTGAATATATTTGCATATCTCTTGAAGAATATTTTTAATGAACTTTTGAAAATCAGGAAAGCGATCCATGCACTTGGACATTCCAAGTATGTTGGAATGTTTTGAAATTGTACTCAGTCATAGTCAACGACGCCCTGAACAAGAATCCGTTGAAAATATTTGCATATCGCTTAAGGAATATTTTAAATGAATTTTTGAAAATCAGGAAAGCGATCCATGCACTTAGGCAGTGACTTAACTTTTTATTCAAAAAAGACCCCAAAAGTATCTTGGAATGTCTTGAAATTGTACACAGTCATAGTCAAGCATGCCCTGAACAAGAATCCATTGAATATATTTGCATATCTCTTGAAGAATATTTTTAATGAATTTTTGAAAATCCGAAAAGCGATCCATGCACTTGGACATTCCAAGTATGTTGGAATGTCTTGAAATTGTACTCAGTCATAGTCAACGACGCCCTGAACAAGAATCAATTGAAAATATTTGCATATCTCTTAAGGAATATTTTTAATGAATTTTTGAAAATGAGGAAAGTCTGTGCACTTCGGCAGTGACTTAACTTTTTATTCAAAAAAGACCCCAAAAGTATCTTGGAATGTCTTGAAATTGTACACAGTCATAGTCAAGCATGCCCTGAACAAGAATCCGTTGAATATATTTGCATATCTCTTGAAGAATATTTTTAATGAACTTTTGAAAATCAGGAAAGCGATCCATGCACTTGGACATTCCAAGTATGTTGGAATGTCTTGAAATTGTACTCAGTCATAGTCAACGACGCCCTGAACAAGAATCCGTTGAAAATATTTGCATATCGCTTAAGGAATATTTTTAATGAATTTTTGAAAATGAGGAAAGTCTGTGCACTTAGGCAGTGACTTAACTTTTTATTCAAAAAAGACCCCAAAAGTATCTTGGAATGTCTTGAAATTGTACACAGTCATAGTCAAGCATGCCCTGAACAAGAATCCGTTGAATATATTTGCATATCTCTTGAAGAATATTTTTAATGAACTTTTGAAAATCAGGAAAGCGATCCATGCACTTGGACATTCCAAGTATGTTGGAATGTCTTGAAATTGTACTCGGTCATAGTCAACGACGCCCTGAACAAGAATCCATTGAAAATATTTGCATATCTCTTAAGGAATATTTTTAATGAATTTTTGAAAATGATGAAAGTCTGTGCACTTAGGCAGTGACTTAACTTTTTATTCAAAAAAGACCCCAAAGGTATCTTGGAATGTCTTGAAATTGTACACAGTCATAGTCAAGCATGCCCTGAACAAGAATCCGTTGAATATATTTGCATATCTCTTGAAGAATATTTTTAATGAACTTTTGAAAATCAGGAAAGCGATCCATGCACTTGGACATTCCAAGTATGTTGGAATGTCTTGAAATTGTACTCAGTCATAGTCAACGACGCCCTGAACAAGAATCCGTTGAAAATATTTGCATATCGCTTAAGGAATATTTTAAATGAATTTTTGAAAATCAGGAAAGCGATCCATGCACTTAGGCAGTGACTTAACTTTTTATTCAAAAAAGACCCCAAAAGTATCTTGGAATGTCTTGAAATTGTACACAGTCATAGTCAAGCATGCCCTGAACAAGAATCCGTTGAATATATTTGCATATCTCTTGAAGAATATTTTTAATGAATTTTTGAAAATCCGAAAAGCGATCCATGCACTTGGACATTCCAAGTATGTTGGAATGTCTTGAAATTGTACTCAGTCATAGTCAACGACGCCCTGAACAAGAATCAATTGAAAATATTTGCATATCTCTTAAGGAATATTTTTAATGAATTTTTGAAAATGATGAAAGTCTGTGCACTTAGGCAGTGACTTAACTTTTTATTCAAAAAAGACCCCAAAGGTATCTTGGAATGTCTTGAAATTGTACACAGTCATAGTCAAGAATGCCCTGAACAAGAATCCGTTGAATATATTTGCATATCTCTTGAAGAATATTTTTAATGAACTTTTGAAAATCAGGAAAGCGATCCATGCACTTGGACATTCCAAGTATGTTGGAATGTTTTGAAATTGTACTCAGTCATAGTCAACGACGCCCTGAACAAGAATCCGTTGAAAATATTTGCATATCGCTTAAGGAATATTTTAAATGAATTTTTGAAAATCAGGAAAGCGATCCATGCACTTAGGCAGTGACTTAACTTTTTATTCAAAAAAGACCCCAAAAGTATCTTGGAATGTCTTGAAATTGTACACAGTCATAGTCAAGCATGCCCTGAACAAGAATCCATTGAATATATTTGCATATCTCTTGAAGAATATTTTTAATGAATTTTTGAAAATCCGAAAAGCGATCCATGCACTTGGACATTCCAAGTATGTTGGAATGTCTTGAAATTGTACTCAGTCATAGTCAACGACGCCCTGAACAAGAATCAATTGAAAATATTTGCATATCTCTTAAGGAATATTTTTAATGAATTTTTGAAAATGAGGAAAGTCTGTGCACTTCGGCAGTGACTTAACTTTTTATTCAAAAAAGACCCCAAAAGTATCTTGGAATGTCTTGAAATTGTACACAGTCATAGTCAAGCATGCCCTGAACAAGAATCCGTTGAATATATTTGCATATCTCTTGAAGAATATTTTTAATGAACTTTTGAAAATCAGGAAAGCGATCCATGCACTTGGACATTCCAAGTATGTTGGAATGTCTTGAAATTGTACTCAGTCATAGTCAACGACGCCCTGAACAAGAATCCGTTGAAAATATTTGCATATCGCTTAAGGAATATTTTTAATGAATTTTTGAAAATGAGGAAAGTCTGTGCACTTAGGCAGTGACTTAACTTTTTATTCAAAAAAGACCCCAAAAGTATCTTGGAATGTCTTGAAATTGTACACAGTCATAGTCAAGCATGCCCTGAACAAGAATCCGTTGAATATATTTGCATATCTCTTGAAGAATATTTTTAATGAACTTTTGAAAATCAGGAAAGCGATCCATGCACTTGGACATTCCAAGTATGTTGGAATGTCTTGAAATTGTACTCGGTCATAGTCAACGACGCCCTGAACAAGAATCCATTGAAAATATTTGCATATCTCTTAAGGAATATTTTTAATGAATTTTTGAAAATGATGAAAGTCTGTGCACTTAGGCAGTGACTTAACTTTTTATTCAAAAAAGACCCCAAAGGTATCTTGGAATGTCTTGAAATTGTACACAGTCATAGTCAAGCATGCCCTGAACAAGAATCCGTTGAATATATTTGCATATCTCTTGAAGAATATTTTTAATGAACTTTTGAAAATCAGGAAAGCGATCCATGCACTTGGACATTCCAAGTATGTTGGAATGTTTTGAAATTGTACTCAGTCATAGTCAACGACGCCCTGAACAAGAATCCGTTGAAAATATTTGCATATCGCTTAAGGAATATTTTAAATGAATTTTTGAAAATCAGGAAAACGATCCATGCACTTAGGCAGTGACTTAACTTTTTATTCAAAAAAGACCCCAAAAGTATCTTGGAATGTCTTGAAATTGTACACAGTCATAGTCAAGCATGCCCTGAACAAGAATCCGTTGAATATATTTGCATATCTCTTGAAGAATATTTTTAATGAATTTTTGAAAATCCGAAAAGCGATCCATGCACTTGGACATTCCAAGTATGTTGGAATGTCTTGAAATTGTACTCAGTCATAGTCAACGACGCCCTGAACAAGAATCAATTGAAAATATTTGCATATCTCTTAAGGAATATTTTTAATGAATTTTTGAAAATGATGAAAGTCTGTGCACTTAGGCAGTGACTTAACTTTTTATTCAAAAAAGACCCCAAAGGTATCTTGGAATGTCTTGAAATTGTACACAGTCATAGTCAAGAATGCCCTGAACAAGAATCCGTTGAATATATTTGCATATCTCTTGAAGAATATTTTTAATGAACTTTTGAAAATCAGGAAAGCGATCCATGCACTTGGACATTCCAAGTATGTTGGAATGTTTTGAAATTGTACTCAGTCATAGTCAACGACGCCCTGAACAAGAATCCGTTGAAAATATTTGCATATCGCTTAAGGAATATTTTAAATGAATTTTTGAAAATCAGGAAAGCGATCCATGCACTTAGGCAGTGATTTAACTTTTTATTCAAAAAAGACCCCAAAAGTATCTTGGAATGTCTTGAAATTGTACACAGTCATAGTCAAGCATGCCCTGAACAAGAATCCATTGAATATATTTGCATATCTCTTGAAGAATATTTTTAATGAATTTTTGAAAATCCGAAAAGCGATCCATGCACTTGGACATTCCAAGTATGTTGGAATGTCTTGAAATTGTACTCAGTCATAGTCAACGACGCCCTGAACAAGAATCAATTGAAAATATTTGCATATCTCTTAAGGAATATTTTTAATGAATTTTTGAAAATGAGGAAAGTCTGTGCACTTAGGCAGTGACTTAACTTTTTATTCAAAAAAGACCCCAAAAGTATCTTGGAATGTCTTGAAATTGTACACAGTCATAGTCAAGCATGCCCTGAACAAGAATCCGTTGAATATATTTGCATATCTCTTGAAGAATATTTTTAATGAACTTTTGAAAATCAGGAAAGCGATCCATGCACTTGGACATTCCAAGTATGTTGGAATGTCTTGAAATTGTACTCAGTCATAGTCAACGACGCCCTGAACAAGAATCCGTTGAAAATATTTGCATATCGCTTAAGGAATATTTTTAATGAATTTTTGAAAATCAGGAAAGCGATCCATGCACTTAGGCAGTGACTTAACTTTTTCGTCAAAAAAGACCCCAAAAGTATCTTGGAATGTCTTGAAATTGTACACAGTCATAGTCAAGCATGCCCTGAACAAGAATCCGTTGAATATATTTGCATATCTCTTGAAGAATATTTTTAATGAATTTTTGAAAATCCGGAAAGTGATCCATGCACTTGGACATTCCAAGTATGTTGGAATGTCTTGAAATTGTACTCGGTCATAGTCAACGACGCCCTGAACAAGAATCCATTGAAAATATTTGCATATCTCTTAAGGAATATTTTTAATGAATTTTTGAAAATGATGAAAGTCTGTGCACTTAGGCAGTGACTTAACTTTTTATTCAAAAAAGACCCCAAAGGTATCTTGGAAAGTCTTGAAATTGTACACAGTCATAGTCAAGCATGCCCTGAACAAGAATCCGTTGAATATATTTGCATATCTCTTGAAGAATATTTTAAATGAACTTTTGAAAATCAGGAAAGCGATCCATGCACTTGGACATTCCAAGTATGTTGGAATGTCTTGAAATTGTACTCAGTCATAGTCAACGACGCCCTGAACAAGAATCCGTTGAAAATATTTGCATATCGCTTAAGGAATATTTTTAATGAATT
Source organism: Microchirus variegatus (assembly GCF_963457635.1). Classification (NCBI taxonomy): domain Eukaryota; kingdom Metazoa; phylum Chordata; class Actinopteri; order Pleuronectiformes; family Soleidae; genus Microchirus; species Microchirus variegatus. The sequence continues at coordinate 324,087 of NW_028154777.1, forward strand.
TTTGAAAATCAGGAAAGCAATCCATGCACTTAGGCAGTGACTTAACTTTTTTGTCAAAAAAGACCCCAAAAGTATCTTGGAATGTCTTGAAATTGTACACAGTCATAGTCAAGCATGCCCTGAACAAGAATCCGTTGAATATATTTGCATATCTCTTGAAGAATATTTTAAATGAACTTTTGAAAATCAGGAAAGCGATCCATGCACTTGGACATTCCAAGTATGTTGGAATGTCTTGAAATTGTACTCAGTCATAGTCAACGACGCCCTGAACAAGAATCCGTTGAAGATATTTGCATATCGCTTAAGGAATATTTTTAATGAATTTTTGAAAATCAGGAAAGCAATCCGTGCACTTAGGCAGTGACTTAACTTTTTTGTCAAAAAAGACCCCAAAAGTATCTTGGAATGTCTTGAAATTGTACACAGTCATAGTCAAGCATGCCCTGAACAAGAATCCGTTGAATATATTTGCATATCTCTTGAAGAATATTTTGAATTAATTTTTGAAAATCCGAAAAGCGATCCATGCACTTGGACATTCCAAGTATGTTGGAATGTCTTGAAATTGTACTCAGTCATAGTCAACGACGCCCTGAACAAGAATCAATTGAAAATATTTGCATATCTCTTAAGGAATATTTTTAATGAATTTTTGAAAATGAGGAAAGTCTGTGCACTTAGGCAGTGACTTAACTTTTTATTCAAAAAAGACCCCAAAAGTATCTTGGAATGTCTTGAAATTGTACACAGTCATAGTCAAGCATGCCCTGAACAAGAATCCGTTGAATATATTTGCATATCTCTTGAAGAATATTTTTAATGAACTTTTGAAAATCAGGAAAGCGATCCATGCACTTGGACATTCCAAGTATGTTGGAATGTCTTGAAATTGTACTCAGTCATAGTCAACGACGCCCTGAACAAGAATCCGTTGAAAATATTTGCATATCGTTTAAGGAATATTTTTAATGAATTTCTGAAAATCAGGAAAGCGATCCATGCACTTAGGCAGTGACTTAACTTTTTCGTCAAAAAAGACCCCAAAAGCATCTTGGAATGTCTTGAAATTGTACACAGTCATAGTCAAGCATGCCCTGAACAAGAATCCGTTGAATATATTTGCATATCTCTTGAAGAATATTTTTAATGAATTTTTGAAAATCCGGAAAGCGATCCATGCACTTGGACATTCCAAGTATGTTGGAATGTCTTGAAATTGTACTCGGTCATAGACAACGACGCCCTGAACAAGAATCCATTGAAAATATTTGCATATCGCTTAAGGAATATTTTTAATGAATTTTTGAAAATCAGGAAAGCGATCCATGCACTTAGGCAGTGACTTAACTTTTTTGTCAAAAAAGACCCCAAAAGTATCTTGGAATGTCTTGAAATTGTACACAGTCATAGTCAAGCATGCCCTGAACAAGAATCCGTTGAATATATTTGCATATCTCTTGAAGAATATTTTTAATGAACTTTTGAAAATCAGGAAAGCGATCCATGCACTTGGACATTCCAAGTATGTTGGAATGTCTTGAAATTGTACTCAGTCATAGTCAACGACGCCCTGAACAAGAATCCATTGAAAATATTTGCATATCGTTTAAGGAATATTTTTAAAGAATTTCTGAAAATCAGGAAAGCGATCCATGCACTTAGGCAGTGACTTAACTTTTTTGTCAAAAAAGACCCCAAAAGTATCTTGGAATGTCTTGAAATTGTACACAGTCATAGTCAAGCATGCCCTGAACAAGAATCCGTTGAATATATTTGCATATCTCTTGAAGAATATTTTTAATGAATTTTTGAAAATCCGAAAAGCGATCCATGCACTTGGACATTCCAAGTATGTTGGAATGTCTTGAAATTGTACTCAGTCATAGTCAACGACGCCCTGAACAAGAATCAATTGAAAATATTTGCATATCTCTTAAGGAATATTTTTAATGAATTTTTGAAAATGAGGAAAGTCTGTGCACTTAGGCAGTGACTTAACTTTTTATTCAAAAAAGACCCCAAAAGTATCTTGGAATGTCTTGAAATTGTACACATTCATAGTCAAGCATGCCCTGAACAAGAATCCGTTGAATATATTTGCATATCTCTTGAAGAATATTTTTAATGAACTTTTGAAAATCAGGAAAGCGATCCATGCACTTGGACATTCCAAGTATGTTGGAATGTCTTGAAATTGTACTCAGTCATAGTCAACGACGCCCTGAACAAGAATCCGTTGAAAATATTTGCATATCGCTTAAGGAATATTTTTAATGAATTTTTGAAAATCAGGAAAGCGATCCATGCACTTAGGCAGTGACTTAACTTTTTTGTCAAAAAAGACCCCAAAAGTATCTTGGAATGTCTTGAAATTGTACACAGTCATAGTCAAGCATGCCCTGAACAAGAATCCGTTGAATATATTTGCATATCTCTTGAAGAATATTTTTAATGAATTTTTGAAAATCCGAAAAGCGATCCATGCACTTGGACATTCCAAGTATGTTGGAATGTCTTGAAATTGTACTCAGTCATAGTCAACGACGCCCTGAACAAGAATCAATTGAAAATATTTGCATATCTCTTAAGGAATATTTTTAATGAATTTTTGAAAATGAGGAAAGTCTGTGCACTTAGGCAGTGACTTAACTTTTTATTCAAAAAAGACCCCAAAAGTATCTTGGAATGTCTTGAAATTGTACACAGTCATAGTCAAGCATGCCCTGAACAAGAATCCGTTGAATATATTTGCATATCTCTTGAAGAATATTTTTAATGAACTTTTGAAAATCAGGAAAGCGATCCATGCACTTGGACATTCCAAGTATGTTGGAATGTTTTGAAATTGTACTCAGTCATAGTCAACGACGCCCTGAACAAGAATCCGTTGAAAATATTTGCATATCGCTTAAGGAATATTTTAAATGAATTTTTGAAAATCAGGAAAGCGATCCATGCACTTAGGCAGTGACTTAACTTTTTATTCAAAAAAGACCCCAAAAGTATCTTGGAATGTCTTGAAATTGTACACAGTCATAGTCAAGCATGCCCTGAACAAGAATCCGTTGAATATATTTGCATATCTCTTGAAGAATATTTTTAATGAACTTTTGAAAATCAGGAAAGCGATCCATGCACTTGGACATTCCAAGTATGTTGGAATGTCTTGAAATTGTACTCAGTCATAGTCAGCGACGCCCTGAACAAGAATCCGTTGAAAATATTTGCATATCTCTTAAGGAATATTTTTAATGAATTTTTGAAAATCAGGAAAGCGATCCATGCACTTAGGCAGTGACTTAACTTTTTCGTCAAAAAAGACCCCAAAAGTATCTTGGAATGTCTTGAAATTGTACACAGTCATAGTCAAGCATGCCCTGAACAAGAATCCGTTGAATATATTTGCATATCTCTTGAAGAATATTTTTAATGAATTTTTGAAAATCCGGAAAGCGATCCATGCACTTGGACATTCCAAGTATGTTGGAATGTCTTGAAATTGTACTCAGTCATAGTCAACTACGCCCTGAACAAGAATCCGTTGAAAATATTTGCATATCGTTTAAGGAATATTTTTAAAGAATTTCTGAAAATCAGGAAAGCGATCCATGCACTTAGGCAGTGACTAAACTTTTTTGTCAAAAAAGACCCCAAAAGTATCTTGGAATGTCTTGAAATTGTACACAGTCATAGTCAAGCATGCCCTGAACAAGAATATGTTGAATGTATTTGCATATCTCTTGAAGAATATCTTTAATTAATTTTTGAAAATCCGAAAAGCGATCCATGCACTTGGACATTCCAAGTATGTTGGAATGTCTTGAAATTGTACTCAGTCATAGTCAACGACGCCCTGAACAAGAATCAATTGAAAATATTTGCATATCTCTTAAGGAATATTTTTAATGAATTTTTGAAAATGAGGAAAGTCTGTGCACTTAGGCAGTGACTTAACTTTTTATTCAAAAAAGACCCCAAAAGTATCTTGGAATGTCTTGAAATTGTACACAGTCATAGTCAAGCATGCCCTGAACAAGAATCCGTTGAATATATTTGCATATCTCTTGAAGAATATTTTTAATGAACTTTTGAAAATCAGGAAAGCGATCCATGCACTTGGACATTCCAAGTATGTTGGAATGTCTTGAAATTGTACTCAGTCATAGTCAACGACGCCCTGAACAAGAATCCGTTGAAAATATTTGCATATCGTTTAAGGAATATTTTTAAAGAATTTCTGAAAATCAGGAAAGCGATCCATGCACTTAGGCAGTGACTTCACTTTTTCGTCAAAAAAGACCCCAAAAGTATCTTGGAATGTCTTGAAATTGTACACAGTCATAGTCAAGAATGCCCTGAACAAGAATCCGTTGAATATATTTGCATATCTCTTGAAGAATATTTTTAATGAATTTTTGAAAATCCGGAAAGCGATCCATGCACTTGGACATTCCAAGTATGTTGGAATGTCTTGAAATTGTACTCAGTCATAGTCAACGACGCCCTGAACAAGAATCCATTGAAAATATTTGCATATCTCTTAAGGAATATTTTTAATGAATTTTTGAAAATGATGAAAGTCTGTGCACTGAGGCAGTGACTTAACTTTTTATTCAAAAAAGACCCCAAAGGTATCTTGGAATGTCTTGAAATTGTACACAGTCATAGTCAAGCATGCCCTGAACAAGAATCCGTTGAATATATTTGCATATCTCTTGAAGAATATTTTTAATGAACTTTTGAAAATCAGGAAAGCGATCCATGCACTTGGACATTCCAAGTAATTTGGAATGTCTTGAAATTGTACTCAGTCATAGCCAACGACGCCCTGAACAAGAATCCGTTGAAAATATTTGCATATCGTTTAAGGAATATTTTTAAAGAATTTCTGAAAATCAGGAAAGCGATCCATGCACTTAGGCAGTGACTTAACTTTTTCGTCAAAAAAGACCCCAAAAGTATCTTGGAATGTCTTGAAATTGTCCACAGTCATAGTCAAGAATGCCCTGAACAAGAATCCGTTGAATATATTTGCATATCTCTTGAAGAATATTTTTAATGAATTTTTGAAAATCCGGAAAGCGATCCATGCACTTGGACATTCCAAGTATGTTGGAATGTCTTGAAATTGTACTCGGTCATAGTCAACTACGCCCTGAACAAGAATCCATTGAAAATATTTGCATATCTCTTAAGGAATATTTTTAATGAATTTTTGAAAATGATGAAAGTCTGTGCACTGAGGCAGTGACTTCACTTTTTATTCAAAAAAGACCCCAAAGGTATCTTGGAATGTCTTGAAATTGTACACAGTCATAGTCAAGCATGCCCTGAACAAGAATCCGTTGAATATATTTGCATATCTCTTGAAGAATATTTTTAATGAACTTTTGAAAATCAGGAAAGCGATCCATGCACTTGGACATTCCAAGTATGTTGGAATGTCTTGAAATTGTACTCAGTCATAGTCAACGACGCCCTGAACAAGAATCCGTTGAAAATATTTGCATATCGCTTAAGGAATATTTTTAATGAATTTTTGAAAATCAGGAAAGCGATCCATGCACTTAGGCAGTGACTTAACTTTTTATTCAAAAAAGACCCCAAAAGTATCTTGGAATGTCTTGAAATTGTACACAGTCATAGTCAAGCATGCCCTGAACAAGAATCCGTTGAATATATTTGCATATCTCTTGAAGAATATTTTTAATGAATTTTTGAAAATCCGAAAAGCGATCCATGCACTTGGACATTCCAAGTATGTTGGAATGTCTTGAAATTGTACTCGATCATAGTCAACGACGCCCTGAACAAGAATCCATTGAAAATATTTGCATATCTCTTAAGGAATATTTTTAATGAATTTTTGAAAATGATGAAAGTCTGTGCACTTCGGCAGTGACTTAACTTTTTATTCAAAAAAGACCCCAAAGGTATCTTGGAATGTCTTGAAATTGTACACAGTCATAGTCAAGCATGCCCTGAACAAGAATCCGTTGAATATATTTGCATATCTCTTGAAGAATATTTTTAATGAACTTTTGAAAATCAGGAAAGCGATCCATGCACTTGGACATTCCAAGTATGTTGGAATGTCTTGAAATTGTACTCAGTCATAGTCAACGACGCCCTGAACAAGAATCCGTTGAAAATATTTGCATATCGCTTAAGGAATATTTTTAATGAATTTTTGAAAATCAGGAAAGCGATCCATGCACTTAGGCAGTGACTTAACTTTTTATTCAAAAAAGACCCCAAAAGTATCTTGGAATGTCTTGAAATTGTACACAGTCATAGTCAAGCATGCCCTGAACAAGAATCCGTTGAATATATTTGCATATCTCTTGAAGAATATTTTTAATGAATTTTTGAAAATCCGAAAAGCGATCCATGCACTTGGACATTCCAAGTATGTTGGAATGTCTTGAAATTGTACTCAGTCATAGTCAACGACGCCCTGAACAAGAATCAATTGAAAATATTTGCATATCTCTTAAGGAATATTTTAAATGAATTTTTGAAAATGAGGAAAGTCTGTGCACTTAGGCAGTGACTTAACTTTTTATTCAAAAAAGACCCCAAAAGTATCTTGGAATGTCTTGAAATTGTACACAGTCATAGTCAAGCATGCCCTGAACAAGAATCCGTTGAATATATTTGCATATCTCTTGAAGGATATTTTTAATGAACTTTTGAAAATCAGGAAAGCGATCCATGCACTTGGACATTCCAAGTATGTTGGAATGTCTTGAAATTGTACTCAGTCATAGTCAACGACGCCCTGAACAAGAATCCGTTGAAAATATTTGCATATCGTTTAAGGAATATTTTTAAAGAATTTCTGAAAATCAGGAAAGCGATCCATGCACTTAGGCAGTGACTTAACTTTTTCGTCAAAAAAGACCCCAAAAGTATCTTGGAATGTCTTGAAATTGTACACAGTCATAGTCAAGCATGCCCTGAACAAGAATCCGTTGAATACATTTGCATATCTCTTGAAGAATATTTTTAATGAATTTTTGAAAATCCGAAAAGCGATCCATGCACTTGGACATTCCAAGTATGTTGGAATGTCTTGAAATTGTACTCAGTCATAGTCAACGACGCCCTGAACAAGAATCAATTGAAAATATTTGCATATCTCTTAAGGAATATTTTTAATGAATTTTTGAAAATGAGGAAAGTCTGTGCACTTAGGCAGTGACTTAACTTTTTATTCAAAAAAGACCCCAAAAGTATCTTGGAATGTCTTGAAATTGTACACAGTCATAGTCAAGCATGCCCTGAACAAGAATCCGTTGAATATATTTGCATATCTCTTGAAGGATATTTTTAATGAACTTTTGAAAATCAGGAAAGCGATCCATGCACTTGGACATTCCAAGTATGTTGGAATGTCTTGAAATTGTACTCAGTCATAGTCAACGACGCCCTGAACAAGAATCCGTTGAAAATATTTGCATATCGTTTAAGGAATATTTTTAAAGAATTTCTGAAAATCAGGAAAGCGATCCATGCACTTAGGCAGTGACTTAACTTTTTCGTCAAAAAAGACCCCAAAAGTATCTTGGAATGTCTTGAAATTGTACACAGTCATAGTCAAGAATGCCCTGAACAAGAATCCGTTGAATATATTTGCATATCTCTTGAAGAATATTTTTAATGAATTTTTGAAAATCCGGAAAGCGATCCATGCACTTGGACATTCCAAGTATGTTGGAATGTCTTGAAATTGTACTCAGTCATAGTCAACGACGCCCTGAACAAGAATCCGTTGAAAATATTTGCATATCGTTTAAGGAATATTTTTAAAGAATTTCTGAAAATCAGGAAAGCGATCCATGCACTTAGGCAGTGACTTAACTTTTTGGTCAAAAAAGACCCCAAAAGTATCTTGGAATGTCTTGAAATTGTACACAGTCATAGTCAGGCATGCCCTGAACAAGAATCTGTTGAATATATTTGCATATCTCTTGAAGAATATTTTTAATGAATTTTTGAAAATCCGAAAAGCGATCCATGCACTTGGACATTCCAAGTATGTTGGAATGTCTTGAAATTGTACTCAGTCATAGTCAACGACGCCCTGAACAAGAATCAATTGAAAATATTTGCATATCTCTTAAGGAATATTTTTAATGAATTTTTGAAAATGAGGAAAGTCTGTGCACTTAGGCAGTGACTTAACTTTTTATTCAAAAAAGACCCCAAAAGTATCTTGGAATGTCTTGAAATTGTACACAGTCATAGTCAAGCATGCCCTGAACAAGAATCCGTTGAATATATTTGCATATCTCTTGAAGAATATTTTTAATGAATTTTTGAAAATCCGGAAAGCGATCCATGCACTTGGACATTCCAAGTATGTTGGAATGTCTTGAAATTGTACTCAGTCATAGTCAACGACGCCCTGAACAAGAATCCATTGAAAATATTTGCATATCTCTTAAGGAATATTGTTAATGAATTTTTGAAAATGATGAAAGTCTGTGCACTTAGGCAGTGACTTAACTTTTTATTCAAAAAAGACCCCAAAGGTATCTTGGAATGTCTTGAAATTGTACACAGTCATAGTCAAGCATGCCCTGAACAAGAATCCGTTGAATATATTTGCATATCTCTTGAAGAATATTTTTAATGAACTTTTGAAAATCAGGAAAGCGATCCATGCACTTGGACATTCCAAGTATGTTGGAATGTTTTGAAATTGTACTCAGTCATAGTCAACGACGCCCTGAACAAGAATCCGTTGAAAATATTTGCATATCGCTTAAGGAATATTTTAAATGAATTTTTGAAAATCAGGAAAGCGATCCATGCACTTAGGCAGTGACTTAACTTTTTATTCAAAAAAGACCCCAAAAGTATCTTGGAATGTCTTGAAATTGTACACAGTCATAGTCAAGCATGCCCTGAACAAGAATCCGTTGAATATATTTGCATATCTCTTGAAGAATATTTTTAATGAATTTTTGAAAATCCGAAAAGCGATCCATGCACTTGGACATTCCAAGTATGTTGGAATGTCTTGAAATTGTACTCAGTCATAGTCAACGACGCCCTGAACAAGAATCAATTGAAAATATTTGCATATCTCTTAAGGAATATTTTTAATGAATTTTTGAAAATGATGAAAGTCTGTGCACTTAGGCAGTGACTTAACTTTTTATTCAAAAAAGACCCCAAAGGTATCTTGGAATGTCTTGAAATTGTACACAGTCATAGTCAAGAATGCCCTGAACAAGAATCCGTTGAATATATTTGCATATCTCTTGAAGAATATTTTTAATGAACTTTTGAAAATCAGGAAAGCGATCCATGCACTTGGACATTCCAAGTATGTTGGAATGTTTTGAAATTGTACTCAGTCATAGTCAACGACGCCCTGAACAAGAATCCGTTGAAAATATTTGCATATCGCTTAAGGAATATTTTAAATGAATTTTTGAAAATCAGGAAAGCGATCCATGCACTTAGGCAGTGACTTAACTTTTTATTCAAAAAAGACCCCAAAAGTATCTTGGAATGTCTTGAAATTGTACACAGTCATAGTCAAGCATGCCCTGAACAAGAATCCATTGAATATATTTGCATATCTCTTGAAGAATATTTTTAATGAATTTTTGAAAATCCGAAAAGCGATCCATGCACTTGGACATTCCAAGTATGTTGGAATGTCTTGAAATTGTACTCAGTCATAGTCAACGACGCCCTGAACAAGAATCAATTGAAAATATTTGCATATCTCTTAAGGAATATTTTTAATGAATTTTTGAAAATGAGGAAAGTCTGTGCACTTCGGCAGTGACTTAACTTTTTATTCAAAAAAGACCCCAAAAGTATCTTGGAATGTCTTGAAATTGTACACAGTCATAGTCAAGCATGCCCTGAACAAGAATCCGTTGAATATATTTGCATATCTCTTGAAGAATATTTTTAATGAACTTTTGAAAATCAGGAAAGCGATCCATGCACTTGGACATTCCAAGTATGTTGGAATGTCTTGAAATTGTACTCAGTCATAGTCAACGACGCCCTGAACAAGAATCCGTTGAAAATATTTGCATATCGCTTAAGGAATATTTTTAATGAATTTTTGAAAATCAGGAAAGCGATCCATGCACTTAGGCAGTGACTTAACTTTTTCGTCAAAAAAGACCCCAAAAGTATCTTGGAATGTCTTGAAATTGTACACAGTCATAGTCAAGCATGCCCTGAACAAGAATCCGTTGAATATATTTGCATATCTCTTGAAGAATATTTTTAATGAATTTTTGAAAATCCGGAAAGTGATCCATGCACTTGGACATTCCAAGTATGTTGGAATGTCTTGAAATTGTACTCGGTCATAGTCAACGACGCCCTGAACAAGAATCCATTGAAAATATTTGCATATCTCTTAAGGAATATTTTTAATGAATTTTTGAAAATGATGAAAGTCTGTGCACTTAGGCAGTGACTTAACTTTTTATTCAAAAAAGACCCCAAAGGTATCTTGGAATGTCTCGAAATTGTACACAGTCATAGTCAAGCATGCCCTGAACAAGAATCCGTTGAATATATTTGCATATCTCTTGAAGAATATTTTAAATGAACTTTTGAAAATCAGGAAAGCGATCCATGCACTTGGACATTCCAAGTATGTTGGAATGTCTTGAAATTGTACTCAGTCATAGTCAACGACGCCCTGAACAAGAATCCGTTGAAAATATTTGCATATCGCTTAAGGAATATTTTTAATGAATTTTTGAAAATCAGGAAAGCAATCCATGCACTTAGGCAGTGACTTAACTTTTTTGTCAAAAAAGACCCCAAAAGTATCTTGGAATGTCTTGAAATTGTACACAGTCATAGTCAAGCATGCCCTGAACAAGAATCCGTTGAATATATTTGCATATCTCTTGAAGAATATTTTAAATGAACTTTTGAAAATCAGGAAAGCGATCCATGCACTTGGACATTCCAAGTATGTTGGAATGTCTTGAAATTGTACTCAGTCATAGTCAACGACGCCCTGAACAAGAATCCGTTGAAAATATTTGCATATCGCTTAAGGAATATTTTTAATGAATTTTTGAAAATCAGGAAAGCAATCCATGCACTTAGGCAGTGACTTAACTTTTTTGTCAAAAAAGACCCCAAAAGTATCTTGGAATGTCTTGAAATTGTACACAGTCATAGTCAAGCATGCCCTGAACAAGAATCTGTTGAATATATTTGCATATCTCTTGAAGAATATTTTGAATTAATTTTTGAAAATCCGAAAAGCGATCCATGCACTTGGACATTCCAAGTATGTTGGAATGTCTTGAAATTGTACTCAGTCATAGTCAACGACGCCCTGAACAAGAATCAATTGAAAATATTTGCATATCTCTTAAGGAATATTTTTAATGAATTTTTGAAAATGAGGAAAGTCTGTGCACTTAGGCAGTGACTTAACTTTTTATTCAAAAAAGACCCCAAAAGTATCTTGGAATGTCTTGAAATTGTACACAGTCATAGTCAAGCATGCCCTGAACAAGAATCCGTTGAATATATTTGCATATCTCTTGAAGAATATTTTTAATGAACTTTTGAAAATCAGGAAAGCGATCCATGCACTTGGACATTCCAAGTATGTTGGAATGTCTTGAAATTGTACTCAGTCATAGTCAACGACACCCTGAACAAGAATCCGTTGAAAATATTTGCATATCGTTTAAGGAATATTTTTAATGAATTTCTGAAAATCAGGAAAGCGATCCATGCACTTAGGCAGTGACTTAACTTTTTCGTCAAAAAAGACCCCAAAAGCATCTTGGAATGTCTTGAAATTGTACACAGTCATAGTCAAGCATGCCCTGAACAAGAATCCGTTGAATATATTTGCATATCTCTTGAAGAATATTTTTAATGAATTTTTGAAAATCCGGAAAGCGATCCATGCACTTGGACATTCCAAGTATGTTGGAATGTCTTGAAATTGTACTCGGTCATAGACAACGACGCCCTGAACAAGAATCCATTGAAAATATTTGCATATCTCTTAAGGAATATTTTTAATGAATTTTTGAAAATGATGAAAGTCTGTGCACTTAGGCAGTGACTTAACTTTTTATTCAAAAAAGACCCCAAAGGTATCTTGGAATGTCTTGAAATTGTACACAGTCATAGTCAAGCATGCCCTGAACAAGAATCCGTTGAATATATTTGCATATCTCTTGAAGAATATTTTTAATGAACTTTTGAAAATCCGGAAAGCGATCCATGCTCTTGGACATTCCAAGTATGTTGGAATGTTTTGAAATTGTACTCAGTCATAGTCAACGACGCCCTGAACAAGAATCCGTTGAAAATATTTGCATATCGCTTAAGGAATATTTTTAATGAATTTTTGAAAATCAGGAAAGCGATCCATGCACTTAGGCAGTGACTTAACTTTTTTGTCAAAAAAGACCCCAAAAGTATCTTGGAATGTCTTGAAATTGTACACAGTCATAGTCAAGCATGCCCTGAACAAGAATCCGTTGAATATATTTGCATATCTCTTGAAGAATATTTTTAATGAACTTTTGAAAATCAGGAAAGCGATCCATGCACTTGGACATTCCAAGTATGTTGGAATGTCTTGAAATTGTACTCAGTCATAGTCAACGACGCCCTGAACAAGAATCCATTGAAAATATTTGCATATCGTTTAAGGAATATTTTTAAAGAATTTCTGAAAATCAGGAAAGCGATCCATGCACTTAGGCAGTGACTTAACTTTTTTGTCAAAAAAGACCCCAAAAGTATCTTGGAATGTCTTGAAATTGTACACAGTCATAGTCAAGCATGCCCTGAACAAGAATCCGTTGAATATATTTGCATATCTCTTGAAGAATATTTTTAATGAATTTTTGAAAATCCGAAAAGCGATCCATGCACTTGGACATTCCAAGTATGTTGGAATGTCTTGAAATTGTACTCAGTCATAGTCAACGACGCCCTGAACAAGAATCAATTGAAAATATTTGCATATCTCTTAAGGAATATTTTTAATGAATTTTTGAAAATGAGGAAAGTCTGTGCACTTAGGCAGTGACTTAACTTTTTATTCAAAAAAGACCCCAAAAGTATCTTGGAATGTCTTGAAATTGTACACATTCATAGTCAAGCATGCCCTGAACAAGAATCCGTTGAATATATTTGCATATCTCTTGAAGAATATTTTTAATGAACTTTTGAAAATCAGGAAAGCGATCCATGCACTTGGACATTCCAAGTATGTTGGAATGTCTTGAAATTGTACTCAGTCATAGTCAACGACGCCCTGAACAAGAATCCGTTGAAAATATTTGCATATCGTTTAAGGAATATTTTTAAAGAATTTCTGAAAATCAGGAAAGCGATCCATGCACTTAGGCAGTGACTTAACTTTTTCGTCAAAAAAGACCCCAAAAGTATCTTGGAATGTCTTGAAATTGTACACAGTCATAGTCAAACATGCCCTGAACAAGAATCCGTTGAATATATTTGCATATCTCTTGAAGAATATTTTTAATGAATTTTTGAAAATCCGGAAAGCGATCCATGCACTTGGACATTCCAAGTATGTTGGAATGTCTTGAAATTGTACTCGGTCATACTCAACGACGCCCTGAACAAGAATCCATTGAAAATATTTGCATATCTCTTAAGGAATATTTTTAATGAATTTTTGAAAATGATGAAAGTCTGTGCACTTAGGCAGTGACTTAACTTTTTATTCAAAAAAGACCCCAAAGGTATCTTGGAATGTCTTGAAATTGTACACAGTCATAGTCAAGCATGCCCTGAACAAGAATCCGTTGAATATATTTGCATATCTCTTGAAGAATATTTTTAATGAACTTTTGAAAATCAGGAAAGCGATCCATGCACTTGGACATTCCAAGTATGTTGGAATGTCTTGAAATTGTACTCAGTCATAGTCAACGACGCCCTGAACAAGTATCCGTTGAAAATATTTGCATATCTCTTAAGGAATATTTTTAATGAATTTTTGAAAATGAGGAAAGTCTGTGCACTTAGGCAGTGACTTAACTTTTTATTCAAAAAAGACCCCAAAAGTATCTTGGAATGTCTTGAAATTGTACACAGTCATAGTCAAGCATGCCCTGAACAAGAATCTGTTGAATATATTTGCATATCTCTTGAAGAATATTTTTAATGAACTTTTGAAAATCAGGAAAGCGATCCATGCACTTGGACATTCCAAGTATGTTGGAATGTCTTGAAATTGTACTCAGTCATAGTCAACGACGCCCTGAACAAGAATCCGTTGAAAATATTTGCATATCGTTTAAGGAATATTTTTAAAGAATTTCTGAAAATCAGGAAAGCGATCCATGCACTTAGGCAGTGACTTAACTTTTTCGTCAAAAAAGACCCCAAAAGTATCTTGGAATGTCTTGAAATTGTACACAGTCATAGTCAAACATGCCCTGAACAAGAATCCGTTGAATATATTTGCATATCTCTTGAAGAATATTTTTAATGAATTTTTGAAAATCCGGAAAGCGATCCATGCACTTGGACATTCCAAGTATGTTGGAATGTCTTGAAATTGTACTCGGTCATACTCAACGACGCCCTGAACAAGAATCCATTGAAAATATTTGCATATCTCTTAAGGAATATTTTTAATGAATTTTTGAAAATGATGAAAGTCTGTGCACTTAGGCAGTGACTTAACTTTTTATTCAAAAAAGACCCCAAAGGTATCTTGGAATGTCTTGAAATTGTACACAGTCATAGTCAAGCATGCCCTGAACAAGAATCCGTTGAATATATTTGCATATCTCTTGAAGAATATTTTTAATGAACTTTTGAAAATCAGGAAAGCGATCCATGCACTTGGACATTCCAAGTATGTTGGAATGTCTTGAAATTGTACTCAGTCATAGTCAACGACGCCCTGAACAAGAATCCGTTGAAAATATTTGCATATCGCTTAAGGAATATTTTTAATGAATTTTTGAAAATCAGGAAAGCGATCCATGCACTTAGGCAGTGACTTAACTTTTTTGTCAAAAAAGACCCCAAAAGTATCTTGGAATGTCTTGAAATTGTACACAGTCATAGTCAAGCATGCCCTGAACAAGAATCCGTTGAATATATTTGCATATCTCTTGAAGAATATTTTTAATGAATTTTTGAAAATCCGAAAAGCGATCCATGCACTTGGACATTCCAAGTATGTTGGAATGTCTTGAAATTGTACTCAGTCATAGTCAACGACGCCCTGAACAAGAATCAATTGAAAATATTTGCATATCTCTTAAGGAATATTTTTAATGAATTTTTGAAAATGAGGAAAGTCTGTGCACTTAGGCAGTGACTTAACTTTTTATTCAAAAAAGACCCCAAAAGTATCTTGGAATGTCTTGAAATTGTACACAGTCATAGTCAAGCATGCCCTGAACAAGAATCCGTTGAATATATTTGCATATCTCTTGAAGAATATTTTTAATGAACTTTTGAAAATCAGGAAAGCGATCCATGCACTTGGACATTCCAAGTATGTTGGAATGTTTTGAAATTGTACTCAGTCATAGTCAACGACGCCCTGAACAAGAATCCGTTGAAAATATTTGCATATCGCTTAAGGAATATTTTAAATGAATTTTTGAAAATCAGGAAAGCGATCCATGCACTTAGGCAGTGACTTAACTTTTTATTCAAAAAAGACCCCAAAAGTATCTTGGAATGTCTTGAAATTGTACACAGTCATAGTCAAGCATGCCCTGAACAAGAATCCGTTGAATATATTTGCATATCTCTTGAAGAATATTTTTAATGAACTTTTGAAAATCAGGAAAGCGATCCATGCACTTGGACATTCCAAGTATGTTGGAATGTCTTGAAATTGTACTCAGTCATAGTCAGCGACGCCCTGAACAAGAATCCGTTGAAAATATTTGCATATCTCTTAAGGAATATTTTTAATGAATTTTTGAAAATCAGGAAAGCGATCCATGCACTTAGGCAGTGACTTAACTTTTTCGTCAAAAAAGACCCCAAAAGTATCTTGGAATGTCTTGAAATTGTACACAGTCATAGTCAAGCATGCCCTGAACAAGAATCCGTTGAATATATTTGCATATCTCTTGAAGAATATTTTTAATGAATTTTTGAAAATCCGGAAAGCGATCCATGCACTTGGACATTCCAAGTATGTTGGAATGTCTTGAAATTGTACTCGGTCATAGTCAACGACGCCCTGAACAAGAATCCATTGAAAATATTTGCATATCTCTTAAGGAATATTTTTAATGAATTTTTGAAAATGAGGAAAGTCTGTGCACTTCGGCAGTGACTTAACTTTTTATTCAAAAAAGACCCCAAAAGTATCTTGGAATGTCTTGAAATTGTACACAGTCATAGTCAAGCATGCCCTGAACAAGAATCCGTTGAATATATTTGCATATCTCTTGAAGAATATTTTTAATGAACTTTTGAAAATCAGGAAAGTGATCCATGCACTTGGACATTCCAAGTATGTTGGAATGTCTTGAAATTGTACTCAGTCATAGTCAACGACGCCCTGAACAAGAATCCGTTGAAAATATTTGCATATCGCTTAAGGAATATTTTTAATGAATTTTTGAAAATCAGGAAAGCGATCCATGCACTTAGGCAGTGACTTAACTTTTTCGTCAAAAAAGACCCCAAAAGTATCTTGGAATGTCTTGAAATTGTACACAGTCATAGTCAAGCATGCCCTGAACAAGAATCCGTTGAATATATTTGCATATCTCTTGAAGAATATTTTTAATGAATTTTTGAAAATCCGGAAAGCGATCCATGCACTTGGACATTCCAAGTATGTTGGAATGTCTTGAAATTGTACTCAGTCATAGTCAACGACGCCCTGAACAAGAATCCGTTGAAAATATTTGCATATCGCTTAAGGAATATTTTTAATGAATTTTTGAAAATCAGGAAAGCGATCCATGCACTTAGGCAGTGACTTAACTTTTTTGTCAAAAAAGACCCCAAAAGTATCTTGGAATGTCTTGAAATTGTACACAGTCATAGTCAAGCATGCCCTGAACAAGAATCCGTTGAATATATTTGCATATCTCTTGAAGAATATTTTTAATGAACTTTTGAAAATCAGGAAAGCGATCCATGCACTTGGACATTCCAAGTATGTTGGAATGTCTTGAAATTGTACTCAGTCATAGTCAACGACGCCCTGAACAAGAATCCGTTGAAAATATTTGCATATCGTTTAAGGAATTTTTTTTAAGAATTTCTGAAAATCAGGAAAGCGATCCATGCACTTAGGCAGTGACTTAACTTTTTCGTCAAAAAAGACCCCAAAAGTATCTTGGAATGTCTTGAAATTGTACACAGTCATAGTCAAGCATGCCCTGAACAAGAATCCGTTGAATATATTTGCATATCTCTTGAAGAATATTTTTAATGAATTTTTGAAAATCAGGAAAGCGATCCATGCACTTGGACATTCCAAGTATGTTGGAATGTCTTGAAATTGTACTCAGTCATAGTCAACAACGCCCTGAACAAGAATCCATTGAAAATATTGGCATATCGCTTAAGGAATATTTTTAATGAATTTTTGAAAATCAGGAAAGCGATCCATGCACTTAGGCAGTGACTTAACTTTTTATTCAAAAAAGACCCCAAAAGTATCTTGGAATGTCTTGAAATTGTACACAGTCATAGTCAAGCATGCCCTGAACAAGAATCCGTTGAATATATTTGCATATCTCTTGAAGAATATTTTTAATGAACTTTTGAAAATCAGGAAAGCGATCCATGCACTTGGACATTCCAAGTATGTTGGAATGTCTTGAAATTGTACTCAGTCATAGTCAACGACGCCCTGAACAAGAATCCGTTGAAAATATTTGCATATCGTTTAAGGAATTTTTTTTAAGAATTTCTGAAAATCAGGAAAGCGATCCATGCACTTAGGCAGTGACTTAACTTTTTCGTCAAAAAAGACCCCAAAAGTATCTTGGAATGTCTTGAAATTGTACACAGTCATAGTCAAGCATGCCCTGAACAAGAATCCGTTGAATATATTTGCATATCTCTTGAAGAATATTTTTAATGAATTTTTGAAAATCAGGAAAGCGATCCATGCACTTGGACATTCCAAGTATGTTGGAATGTCTTGAAATTGTACTCAGTCATAGTCAACAACGCCCTGAACAAGAATCCATTGAAAATATTTGCATATCGCTTAAGGAATATTTTTAATGAATTTTTGAAAATCAGGAAAGCGATCCATGCACTTAGGCAGTGACTTAACTTTTTATTCAAAAAAGACCCCAAAAGTATCTTGGAATGTCTTGAAATTGTACACAGTCATAGTCAAGCATGCCCTGAACAAGAATCCGTTGAATATATTTGCATATCTCTTGAAGAATCTTTTTAATGAACTTTTGAAAATCAGGAAAGCGATCCATGCACTTGGACATTCCAAGTATGTTGGAATGTCTTGAAATTGTACTCAGTCATAGTCAACGACGCCCTGAACAAGAATCCGTTGAAAATATTTGCATATCGTTTAAGGAATTTTTTTTAAGAATTTCTGAAAATCAGGAAAGCGATCCATGCACTTAGGCAGTGACTTAACTTTTTCGTCATAAAAGACCCCAAAAGTATCTTGGAATGTCTTGAAATTGTACACAGTCATAGTCAAGCATGCCCTGAACAAGAATCCGTTGAATATATTTGCATATCTCTTGAAGAATATTTTTAATGGACTTTTGAAAATCAGGAAAGCGATCCATGCACTTGGACATTCCAAGTATGTTGGAATGTCTTGAAATTGTACTCAGTCATAGTCAACGACGCCCTGAACAAGAATCCGTTGAAAATATTTGCATATCGCTTCAGGAATATTTTAAATGAATTTTTGAAAATCAGGAAAGCGATCCATGCACTTAGGCAGTGACTTAACTTTTTTGTCAAAAAAGACCCCAAAAGTATCTTGGAATGTCTTGAAATTGTACACAGTCATAGTCAAGCATGCCCTGAACAAGAATCCGTTGAATATATTTGCATATCTCTTGAAGAATATTTTTAATGAACTTTTGAAAATCAGGAAAGCGATCCATGCACTTGGACATTCCAAGTATGTTGGAATGTCTTGAAATTGTACTCAGTCATAGTCAACGACGCCCTGAACAAGAATCTGTTGAAAATATTTGCATATCGCTTAAGGAATATTTTTAATGAATTTTTGAAAATCAGGAAAGTGATCCATGCACTTAGGCAGTGACTTAACTTTTTCGTCAAAAAAGACCCCAAAAGTATCTTGGAATGTCTTGAAATTGTACACAGTCATAGTCAAGCATGCCCTGAACAAGAATCCGTTGAATATATTTGCATATCTCTTGAAGAATATTTTTAATGAATTTTTGAAAATCCGAAAAGTGATCCATGCACTTGGACATTCCAAGTATGTTGGAATGTCTTGAAATTGTACTCAGTCATAGTCAACGACGATCTGAACAAGAATCAATTGAAAATATTTGCATATCTCTTAAGGAATATTTTAAATGAATTTTTGAAAATGAGGAAAGTCTGTGCACTGAGGCAGTGACTTAACTTTTTCATCAAAAAAGACCCCAAAAGTATCTTGGAATGTCTTGAAATTGTACACAGTCATAGTCAAGCATGCCCTGAACAAGAATCCGTTGAATATATTTGCATATCTCTTGAAGAATATTTTTAATGAATTTTGGAAAATCAGGAAAGCGATCCATGTACTTGGACATTCCAAGTATGTTGGAATGTCTTGAAATTGTACTCAGTCATAGTCAACGACGCCCTGAATAAGAATCCGTTGAAAATATTTGCATATCGCTTAAGGAATATTTTTAATGAATTTTTGAAAATCAGGAAAGCGATCCATGAACTTAGGCAGTGATTTAACTTTTTCATCAAAAAAGACCCCAAAAGTATCTTGGAATGTCTTGAAATTGTACACAGTCATAGTCAAGCATGCCCTGAACAAGAATCCGTTGAATATATTTGCATATCTCTTGAAGAATATTTTTAATGAATTTTGGAAAATCCAGAAAGCGATCCATGCACTTGGACATGCCAAGTATGTTGGAATGTCTTGAAATTGTACTCAGTCATAGTCAACGACGCCCTGAACAAGAATCAATTGAAAATATTTGCATATCTCTTAAGGAATATTTTTAATGAATTTTTGAAAATGAGGAAAGTCTGTGCACTTAGGCAGTGACTTAACTTTTTATTAAAAAAAGACCCCAAAAGTATCTTGGAATGTCTTGAAATTGTACACAGTCATAGTCAAGCATGCCCTGAACAAGAATCCGTTGAATATATTTGCATATCTCTTGAAGAATAGTTTTAATGAACTTTTGAAAATCAGGAAAGCGATCCATGCACTTGGACATTCCAAGTATGTTGGAAT
The DNA here is from genome assembly GCF_963457635.1 of Microchirus variegatus. Classification (NCBI taxonomy): domain Eukaryota; kingdom Metazoa; phylum Chordata; class Actinopteri; order Pleuronectiformes; family Soleidae; genus Microchirus; species Microchirus variegatus. The sequence goes on from NW_028154777.1 coordinate 344,521, forward strand.
GTCTTGAAATTGTACTCAGTCATAGTCAACGATGCCCTGAACAAGAATCCGTTGAAAATATTTGCATATCGTTTAAGGAATATTTTTAAAGAATTTCTGAAAATCAGGAAAGAGATCCATGCACTTAGGCAGTGACTTAACTTTTTCGTCAAAAAAGACCCCAAAAGTATCTTTGAATGTCTTGAAATTGTACACAGTCATAGTCAAGCATGCCCTGAACAAGAATCCGTTGAATATATTTGCATATCTCTGGAAGAATATTTTTAATGAATTTTTGAAAATCCGGAAAGCGATCCATGCACTTAGGCAGTGACTTAACTTTTTCGTCAAAAAAGACCCCAAAAGTATCTTGGAATGTCTTGAAATTGTACACAGTCATAGTCAAGCATGATCTGAACAAGAATCCGTTGAATATATTTGCATATCTCTTGAAGAATATTTTTAATAAACCTTTGAAAATCAGGAAAGCGATCCATGCACTTGGACATTCAAAGTATGTTGGAATGTCTTGAAATTGTACTCAGTCATAGTCAACGACGCCCTGAACAAGAATCCATTGAAAATATTTGCATATCTCTTAAGGAATATTTTTAATGAATTTTTGAAAATGATGAAAGTCTGTGCACTTAGGCAGTGACTTAACTTTTTATTCAAAAAAGACCCCAAAGGTATCTTGGAATGTCTTGAAATTGTACTCAGTCATAGTCAACGACGCCCTGAACAAGAATCCGTTGAAAATATTTGCATATCGTTTAAAGAATATTTTTAAAGAATTTCTGAAAATCAGGAAAGCGATCCATGCACTTAGGCAGTGACTTAACTTTTTCGTCAAAAAAGACCCCAAAAGTATCTTGGAATGTCTTGAAATTGTACACAGTCATAGTCAAGCATGCCCTGAACAAGAATCCGTTGAATATATTTGCATATCTCTTGAAAAATATTTTTAATGAATTTTTGAAAATCCGGAAAGCGATCCATGCACTTGGACATTCCAAGTATGTTGGAATGTCTTGAAATTGTACTCGGTCATAGTCAACGACGCCCTGAACAAGAATCCGTTGAAAATATTTGCATATCGCTTAAGGAATATTTTTAATGAATTTTTGAAAATCAGGAAAGCGATCCATGCACTTAGGCAGTGACTTAACTTTTTTGTCAAAAAAGACCCCAAAAGTATCTTGGAATGTCTTGAAATTGTACACAGTCATAGTCAAGCATGCCCTGAACAAGAATCCGTTGAATATATTTGCATATCTCTTGAAGAATATTTTTAATGAATTTTTGAAAATCCGAAAAGCGATCCATGCACTTGGACATTTCAAGTATGTTGGAATGTCTTTAAATTGTACTCATTCATAGTCAACGACGCCCTGAACAAGAATCAATTGAAAATATTTGCATATCTCTTAAGGAATATTTTTAATGAATTTTTGAAAATGAGGAAAGTCTGTGCACTTAGGCAGTGACTTAACTTTTTATTCAAAAAAGACCCCAAAAGTATCTTGGAATGTCTTGAAATTGTACACAGTCAAAGTCAAGCATGCCCTGAACAAGAATCCGTTGAATATATTTGCATATCTCTTGAAGAATATTTTTAATGAATTTTTGAAAATCAGGAAAGCGATCCATGCACTTGGACATTCCAAGTATGTTGGAATGTCTTGAAATTGTACTCAGTCATAGTCAACGACGCCCTGAACAAGAATCAATTGAAAATATTTGCATATCTCTTAAGGAATATTTTTAATGAATTTTTGAAAATGAGGAAAGTCTGTGCACTTCAAGATTCAAGATTCAAGATGCTTTATTTATCCCGAGGGAAATTATTGTGCAACAATTGGGAGGTAAAAGTGTAGATGTACAAGAGTTAAAAGAAACATTAAATAAAATAAAATAAAATAAAAATAATAATAAAAATAAAATAAAATAAAAATAAAAATAAAACAAAAAAATAAAATAAAAATAAAAGTAAAATAAACAAATAAGACAATGCAACAAAGTGCCAAACAGAAGGAAAAACAGTAACTTACAACAGTAACTTAAATGCAACAATGCCACAAAAAAGAATCCAAAAAAGAATCACAGTCAACGTAGGTATATATAATATACAGCAGTACGCACGGAAATAAAATAAGTACAACTAAATATGGTGAGCACATGTTGAAAGTGATAAACAGTGATAAGGTGACTAATGATATCAGCATAGTGCAAACAAAGTAAAGTGATGAAGTGATATGGTAAAGTGACATTTGATCAGGACACAGTGTCTCCACTGTTCCTAATGCGGCCAGAAGTAGCTAAATTAAACAGCCTGATGGCCACAGGAAGAAAAGACTTCCTCTGGCGTTCTGTGTTACACCGGGGGAGAATGAGTCTGTTGCTGAAGGTGCTTCTGCTCGAAGTCAGCAGCTGGTGGAGAGGGTGAGAGTTGTTGTCCAGGATACTGTGCAGTTTACACAGCATCCTCCTCTCAGACACCACCACCAAAGAGTCCAGCTGGACCCCCAGGACGGAGCCAGCCTTCCTGATGATCCTGCTGATCTTGTTGGCGTCTGCTGCCCTCAGCCTGCTGCCCCAGCACACAACAGCAAAGAAGATGGCACTGGCTACCATCGACTGGTAGAACATCCTCAGCATGGTGTTACATACGTTGAATGACCGGAGCCTCCTCAGGAAATAGAGACGACTCTGGCCCTTCTTGTACACAGCCTCAGTGTTCTTGGCCCAGTCCAGTTTATTGTCCAGGTATACTCCAAGGTACTTGTAATCCTGGACAACATCAACAGTCACACCGTTGATGGAGATGGGTGTGGGGGTAGATTTCCTCCTGCGGAAATCTACCACTAGCTCCTTAGTCTTGGTGGAGTTGAGAATCAGATGATTAGCTCCACACCAGTCGACGAAGGAGTCCACGACGCCCCTGTACTCCTCCTCCTTCCCCTCACTGACACAGCCAACAATTGCAGAGTCATCAGCAAACTTCTGCAGGTGGCAGGACTCAGAGAGGAACTGAAAGTCTGAGGTGTACAGGGTGAACAGAAAGGGGGAAAGAACAGTTCCCTGTGGAGCCCCAGTGCTGCTGACCACAGTGTCAGACACACCATCCTGCAGTCTGACATACTGTGGTCGACCCGTCAAATAGTCCGTAATCCAGGAAACCAGGGGAGGGTCCACCTGCATCGCCGTCAGCTTACTCCCCAGCAGAGCAGGCCGGATGGTATTGAACGCACTGGAGAAGTCCATGAACATGATTCTCACAGTGCATCCCGGTCTGTCCAGGTGGGCGCAGGCACGGTGGAGCAGGAAGATGATGGCGTCCTCCACACCCAGTCTCGGCTGGTAGGCAAACTGTAGAGGGTCTAGTGATGAGCTGACCAGGGGCCGAAGAAGTGACAGGACCAGCCTCTCCAGGGACTTCATCAAGTGTGACGTCAGCGCCACCGGTCTGTAGTCTTTGGAGGTGCTGGGACGCACCTTCTTCGGTACTGGTACCAGGCAGGATGTCTTCCACAGCACCGGGACCCTCTCCAGACTCATGCTGAGGTTGAAGATGTACTGCAGGACTCCGCTCAGCTGGGTCGCACATGTTTTGAGGACCCTCGGGCTGACACCGTCGGGACCAGCTGCCTTGCCCGGGCGGAGTCTGCAGAGCTCCTTCCTCACCTGCTCTGCAGTGAAGGTCTGTCTGCTGTGTGTGTTGATGGGGGGGGGGTGGGAAAGGTGATGGCGGGGGGGTGGGGGGGGAAGGTGATGGCGGGGGGGTAGGTGGGACAGGTAGGGTAAAGTCAGGAAGGAGTTGAGGGGGAGGGGTGTCAGCAGGGCTGGAGGTTTGGAGGTGAATGGTTGTGGAGGAGCTGGGGGAGGGGTAGTCCGGAGCCCTTTCATCAAATCTGTTGAAGAACAGATTCAGCTCGTTGGCTCGTTCAGTACCACCTCCTATTGTCTGGCTACCAGATGGTTTGTAGCCAGTGATGCTCCTCATACCGCTCCACACGTCCTTAACATTGTTCTGCTGGAGTTTGTGCTCCAGCTTCCTCCTGTAGTTGTCTTTGCCCTGTTGAATCCTCTCCTTAAGCTCCCTCTGGACCTGCCTCATCTGCTCTCTGTCCCCATCTCTGAAGGCCCTCTTCTTCTCATTCAGCAGGACCTTGATGTCTCTGGTGACCCACGGCTTGTTGTTGGGGAAACAGCGTACAGTCACTTTAGGAACAACGCTGTCCACACAGAAATTGATGTACCCCGTTATGCAGTCCGTGAGATCATCAAGGTCCTCTCCATGTGAATCACAGAGCAGCTCCCAGTCTGTTAGTTCGAAGCAGCCCTGTAAAGCTTCATCAGTCTCCTGTGACCATCTCCTCACAGTCCTGGTGGTCACAGGAAGCCGCTGGACTTGGGGCTTATACAGGGGCTGCAGGTGGATGAGGTTGTGGTCCGATCTTCCAAGAGGAGGAAGGGCAGTGGAGCTGTAAGCCTCCTTAACATTGGCATACAGCAAGTCCAGTGTCTTGTTTTCCCTGGTGGGACAGTCCACAAACTGCTTGAAAGTGGGCAGTGTGGCAGCTAGAGTGATGTGGTTAAAGTCCCCAGATATTGCAATGAATGCGTCTGGGTGCCGTGTCTGAAGATCCGCGACGACGGTGTGTATGACGTCACTCGCGCGCGCCGCGTTTGCGGTCGGAGGAATGTAAACAACGAGGACGATAACGTGTGAGAACTCCCTCGGCAGATAGTATGGCCGCAGACCCACGGCAAGCAGTTCAATGTCCGGGCTGCACACACGCTCCTTCACAGTAACGTGACCAGGATGACACCACTTGTTGTTAATAAGAATAGCAAGTCCCCCACCTTTACTCTTGCCACTCTCCCGGTGACTCCTGTCCGCCCGAACAGTCTGAAAGCCGTCCACAGTTGCATTCGAGTCCGGGATGTCCTCGTGGAGCCATGTCTCCGTGAAACACAGCACACTGCTCTCACGATACACCCGCTGAGTCCTCACCAGGCCCGCCAGCTCGTCCATCTTATTAGCCAGCGACCTCACGTTCCCCATGGTGATGGAAGGGAGAGAAGGTTTGTATCTCCTCTTCTTTTCCCGTTGTTTACGTCCAGCCTTACATCCCCTGTACTTTCTCCTCAGTTCTTTGGGGATTTCAGGCCTCTCTCGCATTAGCGCCGATGGTGTTAGCGACAACAGCTGGTCTCGGGTGTAAACAATAGACTCGCCGCATTGCTGCGACAAGACGGAGATGCGGTCGGGAAAAATTGTCCCAAGAATGAGACACACGGACAAAAAACATGGAAAAAAGTTCACAAACATGGTTGGCTAGGGTTAGCACAACAACTTACTGGGAAAAAACACCAATAAAAGAAAATAAAATAAGAAAAAATAGCTAAAAAGTGCGGAAAAAAGAGAGAGCAACTGTTGCTGGCTGCCGCTCGACACAGCGCCGGAAGTGATGTCTTAGGCAGTGACTTAACTTTTTATTCAAAAAAGACCCCAAAAGTATCTTGGAATGCCTTGAAATTGTACACAGTCATAGTCAAGCATGCCCTGAACAAGAATCCGTTGAATATATTTGCATATCTCTTGAAGAATATTTTTAATGAACTTTTGAAAATCAGGAAAGCGATCCATGCACTTGGACATTCCAAGTATGTTGGAATGTCTTGAAATTGTACTCAGTCATAGTCAACGACGCCCTGAACAAGAATCCGTTGAAAATATTTGCATATCGTTTAAGGAATATTTTTAAAGAATTTCTGAAAATCAGGAAAGCGATCCATGCACTTAGGCAGTGACTTAACTTTTTTGTCAAAAAAGACCCCAAAAGTATCTTGGAATGTCTTGAAATTGTACACAGTCATAGTCAAGCATGCCCTGAACAAGAATCCCTTGAATATATTTGCATATCTCTTGAAGAATATTTTTAATGAATTTTTGAAAATCCGGAAAGCGATCCATGCACTTGGACATTCCAAGTATGTTGGAATGTCTTGAAATTGTACTCGGTCATAGTCAACGACGCCCTGAACAAGAATCCATTGAAAATATTTGCATATCTCTTAAGGAATATTTTTAATGAATTTTTGAAAATAATGAAAGTCTGTGCACTTAGGCAGTGACTTAACTTTTTATTCAAAAAAGACCCCAAAGGTATCTTGGAATGTCTTGAAATTGTACACAGTCATAGTCAAGCATGCCCTGAACAAGAATCCGTTGAATATATTTGCATATCTCTTGAAGAATATTTTTAATGAACTTTTGAAAATCAGGAAAGCGATCCATGCACTTGGACATTCCAAGTATGTTGGAATGTCTTGAAATTGTACTCAGTCATAGTCAACGACGCCCTGAACAAGAATCCGTTGAAAATATTTGCATATCGCTTAAGGAATATTTTTAATGAATTTTTGAAAATCAGGAAAGCGATCCATGCACTTAGGCAGTGACTTAACTTTTTTGTCAAAAAAGACCCCAAAAGTATCTTGGAATGTCTTGAAATTGTACACAGTCATAGTCAAGCATGCCCTGAACAAGAATCCGTTGAATATATTTGCATATCTCTTGAAGAATATTTTTAATGAATTTTTGAAAATCCGAAAAGCGATCCATGCACTTGGACATTCCAAGTATGTTGGAATGTCTTGAAATTGTACTCGGTCATAGTCAACGACGCCCTGAACAAGAATCCATTGAAAATATTTGCATATCTCTTAAGGAATATTTTTAATGAATTTTTGAAAATGATGAAAGTCTGTGCACTTAGGCAGTGACTTAACTTTTTATTCAAAAAAGACCCCAAAGGTATCTTGGAATGTCTTGAAATTGTACACAGTCATAGTCAAGCATGCCCTGAACAAGAATCCGTTGAATATATTTGCATTTCTCTTGAAGAATATTTTTAATGAACTTTTGAAAATCAGGAAAGCGATCCATGCACTTGGACATTCCAAGTATGTTGGAATGTCTTGAAATTGTACTCAGTCATAGTCAACGACGCCCTGAACAAGAATCCGTTGAAAATATTTGCATATCTCTTAAGGAATATTTTTAATGAATTTTTGAAAATAATGAAAGTCTGTGCACTTAGGCAGTGACTTAACTTTTTATTCAAAAAAGACCCCAAAGGTATCTTGGAATGTCTTGAAATTGTACACAGTCATAGTCAAGCATGCCCTGAACAAGAATCCGTTGAAAATATTTGCATATCGCTTAAGGAATATTTTTAATGAATTTTTGAAAATCAGGAAAGCGATCCATGCACTTAGGCAGTGACTTAACTTTTTTGTCAAAAAAGACCCCAAAAGTATCTTGGAATGTCTTGAAATTGTACACAGTCATAGTCAAGCATGCCCTGAACAAGAATCCGTTGAATATATTTGCATATCTCTTGAAGAATATTTTTAATGAATTTTTGAAAATCCGAAAAGCGATCCATGCACTTGGACATTCCAAGTATGTTGGAATGTCTTGAAATTGTACTCGGTCATAGTCAACGACGCCCTGAACAAGAATCCATTGAAAATATTTGCATATCTCTTAAGGAATATTTTTAATGAATTTTTGAAAATGATGAAAGTCTGTGCACTTAGGCAGTGACTTAACTTTTTATTCAAAAAAGACCCCAAAGGTATCTTGGAATGTCTTGAAATTGTACACAGTCATAGTCAAGCATGCCCTGAACAAGAATCCGTTGAATATATTTGCATTTCTCTTGAAGAATATTTTTAATGAACTTTTGAAAATCAGGAAAGCGATCCATGCACTTGGACATTCCAAGTATGTTGGAATGTCTTGAAATTGTACTCAGTCATAGTCAACGACGCCCTGAACAAGAATCCGTTGAAAATATTTGCATATCGCTTAAGGAATATTTTTAATGAATTTTTGAAAATCAGGAAAGCGATCCATGCACTTAGGCAGTGACTTAACTTTTTTGTCAAAAAAGACCCCAAAAGTATCTCGGAATGTCTTGAAATTGTACACAGTCATAGTCAAGCATGCCCTGAACAAGAATCCGTTGAATATATTTGCATATCTCTTGAAGAATATTTTTAATGAATTTTTGAAAATCCGAAAAGCGATCCATGCACTTGGACATTCCAAGTATGTTGGAATGTCTTGAAATTGTACTCAGTCATAGTCAACGACGCCCTGAACAAGAATCAATTGAAAATATTTGCATATCTCTTAAGGAATATTTTTAATGAATTTTTGAAAATGAGGAAAGTCTGTGCACTTAGGCAGTGACTTAACTTTTTATTCAAAAAAGACCCCAAAAGTATCTTGGAATGTCTTGAAATTGTACACAGTCATAGTCAAGCATGCCCTGAACAAGAATCCGTTGAATATATTTGCATATCTCTTGAAGAATATTTTTAATGAACTTTTGAAAATCAGGAAAGCGATCCATGCACTTGGACATTCCAAGTATGTTGGAATGTCTTGAAATTGTACTCAGTCATAGTCAACGACGCCCTGAACAAGAATCCGTTGAAAATATTTGCATATCGCTTAAGGAATATTTTTAATGAATTTTTGAAAATCAGGAAAGCGATCCATGCACTTAGGCAGTGACTTAACTTTTTCATCAAAAAAGACCCCAAAAGTATCTTGGAATGTCTTGAAATTGTACACAGTCATAGTCAAGCATGCCCTGAACAAGAATCCGTTGAATATATTTGCATATCTCTTGAAGAATATTTTTAATGAATTTTTGAAAATCCGGAAAGCTATCCATGCACTTGGACATTCCAAGTATGTTGGAATGTCTTGAAATTGTACACAGTCATAGTCAACGACGCCCTGAACAAGAATCCGTTGAAAATATTTGCATATCGCTTAAGGAATATTTTTAATTAATTTTTGAAAATCAGGAAAGCGATCCATGCACTTGGACATTCCAAGTATGTTGGAATGTCTTGAAATTGTACTCAGTCATAGTCAACGACGCCCTGAACAAGAATCCGTTGAAAATATTTGCATATCTCTTAAGGAATATTTTTAATGAATTTTTGAAAATGAGGAAAGTCTGTGCACTTAGGCAGTGAGTTAACTTTTTATTCAAAAAAGACCCCAAAGGTATCTTGGAATGTCTTGAAATTGTACACAGTCATAGTCAAGCATGCCCTGAACAAGAATCCGTTGAATATATTTGCATATCTCTTGAAGAATATTTTTAATGAACTTTTGAAAATCAGGAAAGCGATCCATGCACTTGGACATTCCAAGTATGTTGGAATGTCTTGAAATTGTACTCAGTCATAGTCAACGACGCCCTGAACAAGAATCCGTTGAAAATATTTGCATATCGCTTAAGGAATATTTTTAATGAATTTTTGAAAATCAGGAAAGCGATCCATGCACTTAGGCAGTGACTTAACTTTTTTGTCAAAAAAGACCCCAAAAGTATCTTGGAATGTCTTGAAATTGTACACAGTCATAGTCAAGCATGCCCTGAACAACAATCCGTTGAATATATTTGCATATCTCTTGAAGAATTTTTTTAATGAATTTTTGAAAATCCGAAAAGCGATCCATGCACTTGGACATTCCAAGTATGTTGGAATGTCTTGAAATTGTACTCAGTCATAGTCAACGACGCCCTGAACAAGAATCAATTGAAAATATTTGCATATCTCTTAAGGAATATTTTTCATGAATTTTTGAAAATGAGGAAAGTCTGTGCACTTAGGCAGTGACTTAACTTTTTATTCAAAAAAGACCCCAAAAGTATCTTGGAATGTCTTGAAATTGTACACAGTCATAGTCAAGCATGCCCTGAACAAGAATCCGTTGAATATATTTGCATATCTCTTGAAGAATATTTTTAATGAACTTTTGAAAATCAGGAAAGCGATCCATGCACTTGGACATTCCAAGTATGTTGGAATGTCTTGAAATTGTACTCAGTCATAGTCAACGACGCCCTGAACAAGAATCCGTTGAAAATATTTGTATATCGCTTAAGGAATATTTTTAATGAATTTTTGAAAATCAGGAAAGCGATCCATGCACTTAGGCAGTGACTTAACTTTTTTGTCAAAAAAGACCCCAAAAGTATCTTGGAATGTCTTGAAATTGTACACAGTCATAGTCAAGCATGCCCTGAACAAGAATCCGTTGAATATATTTGCATATCTCTTGAAGAATATTTTTAATGAATTTTTGAAAATCCGAAAAGCGATCCATGCACTTGGACATTCCAAGTATGTTGGAATGTCTTTAAATTGTACTCAGTCATAGTCAACGACGCCCTGAACAAGAATCAATTGAAAATATTTGCATATCTCTTAAGGAATATTTTTAATGAATTTTTGAAAATGAGGAAAGTCTGTGCACTTAGGCAGTGACATAACTTTTTATTCAAAAAAGACCCCAAAAGTATCTTGGAATGTCTTGAAATTGTACACAGTCATAGTCAAGCATGCCCTGAACAAGAATCCGTTGAATATATTTGCATATCTCTTGAAGAATATTTTTAATGAACTTTTGAAAATCAGGAAAGCGATCCATGCACTTGGACATTCCAAGTATGTTGGAATGTCTTGAAATTGTACTCAGTCATAGTCAACGACGCCCTGAACAAGAATCCGTTGAAAATATTTGCATATCGCTTAAGGAATATTTTTAATGAATTTTTGAAAATCAGGAAAGCGATCCATGCACTTAGGCAGTGACTTAACTTTTTTGTCAAAAAAGACCCCAAAAGTATCTTGGAATGTCTTGAAATTGTACACAGTCATAGTCAAGCATGCCCTGAACAAGAATCCGTTGAATATATTTGCATATCTCTTGAAGAATATTTTTAATGAATTTTTGAAAATCCGAAAAGCGATCCATGCACTTGGACATTCCAAGTATGTTGGAATGTCTTTAAATTGTACTCAGTCATAGTCAACGACGCCCTGAACAAGAATCAATTGAAAACATTTGCATATCTCTTAAGGAATATTTTTAATGAATTTTTGAAAATGAGGAAAGTCTGTGCACTTCGGCAGTGACTTAACTTTTTATTCAAAAAAGACCCCAAAAGTATCTTGGAATGTCTTGAAATTGTAGACAGTCATAGTCAAGCATGCCCTGAACAAGAATCCGTTGAATATATTTGCATATCTCTTGAAGAATATTTTTAATGAACTTTTGAAAATCAGGAAAGCGATCCATGCACTTGGACATTCCAAGTATGTTGGAATGTTTTGAAATTGTACTCAGTCATAGTCAACGACGCCCTGAACAAGAATCCGTTGAAAATATTTGCATATCGCTTAAGGAATATTTTTAATGAATTTTTGAAAATCAGGAAAGCGATCCATGCACTTAGGCAGTGACTTAACTTTTTATTCAAAAAAGACCCCAAAAGTATCTTGGAATGTCTTGAAATTGTACACAGTCATAGTCAAGCATGCCCTGAACAAGAATCCGTTGAATATATTTGCATATCTCTTGAAGAATATTTTTAATGAACTTTTGAAAATCAGGAAAGCGATCCATGTACTTGGACATTCAAAGTATGTTGGAATGTCTTGAAATTGTACTCGGTCATAGTCAACAACGCCCTGAACAAGAATCCGTTGAAAATATTTGCATATCGCTTAAGGAATATTTTTAATGAATTTTTGAAAATCAGGAAAGCGATCCATGCACTTAGGCAGTGACTTAACTTTTTCGTCAAAAAAGACCCCAAAAGTATCTTGGAATGTCTTGAAATTGTACACAGTCATAGTCAAGCATGCCCTGAACAAGAATCCGTTGAATATATTTGCATATCTCTTGAAGAATATTTTTAATGAATTTTTGAAAATCCGGAAAGCGATCCATGCACTTGGACATTCCAAGTATGTTGGAATGTCTTGAAATTGTACTCGGTCATAGTCAACGATGCCCTGAACAAGAATCCATTGAAAATATTTGCATATCTCTTAAGGAATATTTTTAATGAATTTTTGAAAATGATGAAAGTCTGTGCACTTAGGCAGTGACTTAACTTTTTATTCAAAAAAGACCCCAAAGGTATCTTGGAATGTCTTGAAATTGTACACAGTCATAGTCAAGCATGCCCTGAACAAGAATCCGTTGAATATATTTGCATATCTCTTGAAGAATATTTTTAATGAACTTTTGAAAATCAGGAAAGCGATCCATGCACTTGGACATTCCAAGTATGTTGGAATGTCTTGAAATTGTACTCAGTCATAGTCAACAACGCCCTGAACAAGAATCCATTGAAAATATTTGCATATCGCTTAAGGAATATTTTTAATGAATTTTTGAAAATCAGGAAAGAAATCCATGCACTTAGGCAGTGACTTAACTTTTTTGTCAAAAAAGACCCCAAAAGTATCTTGGAATGTCTTGAAATTGTACACAGTCATAGTCAAGCATGCCTTGAACAAGAATCCGTTGAATATATTTGCATATCTCTTGAAGAATATTTTTAATGAATTTTTGAAAATCCGAAAAGCGATCCATGCACTTGGACATTCCAAGTATGTTGGAATGTCTTGAAATTGTACTCAGTCATAGTCAACGACGCCCTGAACAAGAATCAATTGAAAATATTTGCATATCTCTTAAGGAATATTTTTAATGAATTTTTGAAAATGAGGAAAGTCTGTGCACTTAGGCAGTGACTTAACTTTTTATTCAAAAAAGACCCCAAAAGTATCTTGGAATGTCTTGAAATTGTACACAGTCATAGTCAACGACGCCCTGAACAAGAATCAATTGAAAATATTTGCATATCTCTTAAGGAATATTTTTAATGAATTTTTGAAAATGAGGAAAGTCTGTGCACTTCGGCAGTGACTTAACTTTTTATTCAAAAAAGACCCCAAAAGTATCTTGGAATGTCTTGAAATTGTACACAGTCATAGTCAAGCATGCCCTGAACAAGAATTCGTTGAATATATTTGCATATCTCTTGAAGAATATTTTTAATGAATTTTTGAAAATCAGGAAAGCGATCCATGCACTTGGACATTCCAAGTATGTTGGAATGTCTTGAAATTGTACTCAGTCATAGTCAACGACGCCCTGAACAAGAATCCGTTGAAAATATTTGCATATCGCTTAAGGAATATTTTTAATGAATTTTTGAAAATCAGGAAAGCGATCCATGCACTTAGGCAGTGACTTAACTTTTTTGTCAAAAAAGACCCCAAAAGTATCTTGGAATGTCTTGAAATTGTACACAGTCATAGTCAAGCATGCCTTGAACAAGAATCCGTTGAATATATTTGCATATCTCTTGAAGAATATTTTTAATGAATTTTTGAAAATCCGAAAAGCGATCCATGCACTTGGACATTCAAAGTATGTTGGAATGTCTTGAAATTGTACTCGGTCATAGTCAACAACGCCCTGAACAAGAATCCGTTGAAAATATTTGCATATCGCTTAAGGAATATTTTTAATGAATTTTTGAAAATCAGGAAAGCGATCCATGCACTTAGGCAGTGACTTAACTTTTTCGTCAAAAAAGACCCCAAAAGTATCTTGGAATGTCTTGAAATTGTACACAGTCATAGTCAAGCATGCCCTGAACAAGAATCCGTTGAATATATTTGCATATCTCTTGAAGAATATTTTTAATGAATTTTTGAAAATCCGGAAAGCGATCCATGCACTTGGACATTCCAAGTATGTTGGAATGTCTTGAAATTGTACTCGGTCATAGTCAACGATGCCCTGAACAAGAATCCATTGAAAATATTTGCATATCTCTTAAGGAATATTTTTAATGAATTTTTGAAAATGATGAAAGTCTGTGCACTTAGGCAGTGACTTAACTTTTTATTCAAAAAAGACCCCAAAGGTATCTTGGAATGTCTTGAAATTGTACACAGTCATAGTCAAGCATGCCCTGAACAAGAATCCGTTGAATATATTTGCATATCTCTTGAAGAATATTTTTAATGAACTTTTGAAAATCAGGAAAGCGATCCATGCACTTGGACATTCCAAGTATGTTGGAATGTCTTGAAATTGTACTCAGTCATAGTCAACAACGCCCTGAACAAGAATCCATTGAAAATATTTGCATATCGCTTAAGGAATATTTTTAATGAATTTTTGAAAATCAGGAAAGAAATCCATGCACTTAGGCAGTGACTTAACTTTTTTGTCAAAAAAGACCCCAAAAGTATCTTGGAATGTCTTGAAATTGTACACAGTCATAGTCAAGCATGCCTTGAACAAGAATCCGTTGAATATATTTGCATATCTCTTGAAGAATATTTTTAATGAATTTTTGAAAATCCGAAAAGCGATCCATGCACTTGGACATTCCAAGTATGTTGGAATGTCTTGAAATTGTACTCAGTCATAGTCAACGACGCCCTGAACAAGAATCAATTGAAAATATTTGCATATCTCTTAAGGAATATTTTTAATGAATTTTTGAAAATGAGGAAAGTCTGTGCACTTAGGCAGTGACTTAACTTTTTATTCAAAAAAGACCCCAAAAGTATCTTGGAATGTCTTGAAATTGTACACAGTCATAGTCAACGACGCCCTGAACAAGAATCAATTGAAAATATTTGCATATCTCTTAAGGAATATTTTTAATGAATTTTTGAAAATGAGGAAAGTCTGTGCACTTCGGCAGTGACTTAACTTTTTATTCAAAAAAGACCCCAAAAGTATCTTGGAATGTCTTGAAATTGTACACAGTCATAGTCAAGCATGCCCTGAACAAGAATTCGTTGAATATATTTGCATATCTCTTGAAGAATATTTTTAATGAACTTTTGAAAATCAGGAAAGCGATCCATGCACTTGGACATTCCAAGTATGTTGGAATGTTTTGAAATTGTACTCAGTCATAGTCAACGACGCCCTGAACAAGAATCCGTTGAAAATATTTGCATATCGCTTAAGGAATATTTTTAATGAATTTTTGAAAATCAGGAAAGCGATCCATGCACTTAGGCAGTGACTTAACTTTTTATTCAAAAAAGACCCCAAAAGTATCTTGGAATGTCTTGAAATTGTACACAGTCATAGTCAAGCATGCCCTGAACAAGAATCCGTTGAATATATTTGCATAACTCTTGAAGAATATTTTTAATGAACTTTTGAAAATCAGGAAAGCGATCCATGTACTTGGACATTCAAAGTATGTTGGAATGTCTTGAAATTGTACTCGGTCATAGTCAACAACGCCCTGAACAAGAATCCGTTGAAAATATTTGCATATCGCTTAAGGAATATTTTTAATGAATTTTTGAAAATCAGGAAAGCGATCCATGCACTTAGGCAGTGACTTAACTTTTTTGTCAAAAAAGACCCCAAAAGTATCTTGGAATGTCTTGAAATTGTACACAGTCATAGTCAAGCATGCCCTGAACAAGAATCCGTTGAATATATTTGCATATCTCTTGAAGAATATTTTTAATGAATTTTTGAAAATCCGGAAAGCGATCCATGCACTTGGACATTCCAAGTATGTTGGAATGTCTTGAAATTGTACTCGGTCATAGTCAACGATGCCCTGAACAAGAATCCATTGAAAATATTTGCATATCTCTTAAGGAATATTTTTAATGAATTTTTGAAAATGATGAAAGTCTGTGCACTTAGGCAGTGACTTAACTTTTTATTCAAAAAAGACCCCAAAGGTATCTTGGAATGTCTTGAAATTGTACACAGTCATAGTCAAGCATGCCCTGAACAAGAATCCGTTGAATATATTTGCATATCTCTTGAAGAATATTTTTAATGAACTTTTGAAAATCAGGAAAGCGATCCATGCACTTGGACATTCCAAGTATGTTGGAATGTTTTGAAATTGTACTCAGTCATAGTCAACGACGCCCTGAACAAGAATCCGTTGAAAATATTTGCATATCGCTTAAGGAATATTTTTAATGAATTTTTGAAAATCAGGAAAGCGATCCATGCACTTAGGCAGTGACTTAACTTTTTATTCAAAAAAGACCCCAAAAGTATCTTGGAATGTCTTGAAATTGTACACAGTCATAGTCAAGCATGCCCTGAACAAGAATCCGTTGAATATATTTGCATATCTCTTGAAGAATATTTTTAATGAACTTTTGAAAATCAGGAAAGCGATCCATGTACTTGGACATTCAAAGTATGTTGGAATGTCTTGAAATTGTACTCGGTCATAGTCAACAACGCCCTGAACAAGAATCCGTTGAAAATATTTGCATATCGCTTAAGGAATATTTTTAATGAATTTTTGAAAATCAGGAAAGCGATCCATGCACTTAGGCAGTGACTTAACTTTTTCGTCAAAAAAGACCCCAAAAGTATCTTGGAATGTCTTGAAATTGTACACAGTCATAGTCAAGCATGCCCTGAACAAGAATCCGTTGAATATATTTGCATATCTCTTGAAGAATATTTTTAATGAATTTTTGAAAATCCGGAAAGCGATCCATGCACTTGGACATTCCAAGTATGTTGGAATGTCTTGAAATTGTACTCGGTCATAGTCAACGACGCCCTGAACAAGAATCCATTGAAAATATTTGCATATCTCTTAAGGAATATTTTTAATGAATTTTTGAAAATGATGAAAGTCTGTGCACTTAGGCAGTGATTTAACTTTTTATTCAAAAAAGACCCCAAAGGTATCTTGGAATGTCTTGAAATTGTACACAGTCATAGTCAAGCATGCCCTGAACAAGAATCCGTTGAATATATTTGCATATCTCTTGAAGAATATTTTTAATGAACTTTTGAAAATCAGGAAAGCGATCCATGCACTTGGACATTCCAAGTATGTTGGAATGTCTTGAAATTGTACTCAGTCATAGTCAACGACGCCCTGAACAAGAATCCGTTGAAAATATTTGCATATCGCTTAAGGAATATTTTTAATGAATTTTTGAAAATCAGGAAAGCGATCCATGCACTTAGGCAGTGACTTAACTTTTTTGTCAAAAAAGACCCCAAAAGTATCTTGGAATGTCTTGAAATTGTACACAGTCATAGTCAAGCATGCCTTGAACAAGAATCCGTTGAATATATTTGCATATCTCTTGAAGAATATTTTTAATGAATTTTTGAAAATCCGAAAAGCGATCCATGCACTTGGACATTCCAAGTATGTTGGAATGTCTTGAAATTGTACTCAGTCATAGTCAACGACGCCCTGAACAAGAATCAATTGAAAATATTTGCATATCTCTTAAGGAATATTTTTAATGAATTTTTGAAAATGAGGAAAGTCTGTGCACTTAGGCAGTGACTTAACTTTTTATTCAAAAAAGACCCCAAAAGTATCTTGGAATGTCTTGAAATTGTACACAGTCATAGTCAAGCATGCCCTGAACAAGAATCCGTTGAATATATTTGCATATCTCTTGAAGAATATTTTTAATGAACTTTTGAAAATCAGGAAAGCGATCCATGCACTTGGACATTCCAAGTATGTTGGAATGTCTTGAAATTGTACTCAGTCATAGTCAACGACGCCCTGAACAAGAATCCGTTGAAAATATTTGCATATCGCTTAACAAATATTTTTAATGAATTTTTGAAAATCAGGAAAGCGATCCATGCACTTAGGCAGTGACTTAACTTTTTTGTCAAAAAAGACCCCAAAAGTATCTTGGAATGTCTTGAAATTGTACACAGTCATAGTCAAGCATGCCCTGAACAAGAATCCGTTGAATATATTTGCATATCTCTTGAAGAATATTTTAAATGAATTTTTGAAAATCCGAAAAGCGATCCATGCACTTGGACACTCCAAGTATGTTGGAATGTCTTGAAATTGTACTCAGTCATAGTCAACGACGCCCTGAACAAGAATCAATTGAAAATATTTGCATATCTCTTAAGGAATATTTTTAATGAATTTTTGAAAATGAGGAAAGTCTGTGCACTTCGGCAGTGACTTAACTTTTTATTCAAAAAAGACCCCAAAAGTATCTTGGAATGTCTTGAAATTGTACACAGTCATAGTCAAGCATGCCCTGAACAAGAATCCGTTGAATATATTTGCATATCTCTTGAAGAATATTTTTAATGAACTTTTGAAAATCAGGAAAGCGATCCATGCACTTGGACATTCCAAGTATGTTGGAATGTTTTGAAATTGTACTCAGTCATAGTCAACGACGCCCTGAACAAGAATCCGTTGAAAATATTTGCATATCGCTTAAGGAATATTTTTAATGAATTTTTGAAAATCAGGAAAGCGATCCATGCACTTAGGCAGTGACTTAACTTTTTATTCAAAAAAGACCCCAAAAGTATCTTGGAATGTCTTGAAATTGTACACAGTCATAGTCAAGCATGCCCTGAACAAGAATCCGTTGAATATATTTGCATATCTCTTGAAGAATATTTTTAATGAACTTTTGAAAATCAGGAAAGCGATCCATGCAATTGGACATTCCAAGTATGTTGGAATGTCTTGAAATTGTACTCAGTCATAGTCAACGACGCCCTGAACAAGAATCCGTTGAAAATATTTGCATATCGCTTAAGGAATATTTTTAATGAATTTTTGAAAATCAGGAAAGCGATCCATGCACTTAGGCAGTGACTTAACTTTTTTGTCAAAAAAGACCCCAAAAGTATCTTGGAATGTCTTGAAATTGTACACAGTCATAGTCAAGCATGCCTTGAACAAGAATCCGTTGAATATATTTGCATATCTCTTGAAGAATATTTTTAATGAATTTTTGAAAATCCGAAAAGCGATCCATGCACTTGGACATTCCAAGTATGTTGGAATGTCTTGAAATTGTACTCAGTCATAGTCAACGACGCCCTGAACAAGAATCAATTGAAAATATTTGCATATCTCTTAAGGAATATTTTTAATGAATTTTTGAAAATGAGGAAAGTCTGTGCACTTAGGCAGTGACTTAACTTTTTATTCAAAAAAGACCCCAAAAGTATCTTGGAATGTCTTGAAATTGTACACAGTCATAGTCAAGCATGCCCTGAACAAGAATCCGTTGAATATATTTGCATATCTCTTGAAGAATATTTTTAATGAACTTTTGAAAATCAGGAAAGCGATCCATGCACTTGGACATTCCAAGTATGTTGGAATGTCTTGAAATTGTACTCAGTCATAGTCAACGACGCCCTGAACAAGAATCCGTTGAAAATATTTGCATATCGCTTAAGGAATATTTTTAATGAATTTTTGAAAATCAGGAAAGCGATCCATGCACTTAGGCAGTGACTTAACTTTTTTGTCAAAAAAGACCCCAAAAGTATCTTGGAATGTCTTGAAATTGTACACAGTCATAGTCAAGCATGCCTTGAACAAGAATCCGTTGAATATATTTGCATATCTCTTGAAGAATATTTTTAATGAACTTTTGAAAATCCGAAAAGCGATCCATGCACTTGGACATTCCAAGTATGTTGGAATGTCTTGAAATTGTACTCAGTCATAGTCAACGACGCCCTGAACAAGAATCAATTGAAAATATTTGCATATCTCTTAAGGAATATTTTTAATGAATTTTTGAAAATGAGGAAAGTCTGTGCACTTAGGCAGTGACTTAACTTTTTATTCAAAAAAGACCCCAAAAGTATCTTGGAATGTCTTGAAATTGTACACAGTCATAGTCAAGCATGCCCTGAACAAGAATCCGTTGAATATATTTGCATATCTCTTGAAGAATATTTTTAATGAACTTTTGAAAATCAGGAAAGCGATCCATGCACTTGGATATTCCAAGTATGTTGGAATGTCTTGAAATTGTACTCAGTCATAGTCAACGACGCCCTGAACAAGAATCCGTTGAAAATATTTGCATATCGCTTAAGGAATATTTTTAATGAATTTTTGAAAATCAGGAAAGCGATCCATGCACTTAGGCAGTGACTTAACTTTTTTGTCAAAAAAGACCCCAAAAGTATCTTGGAATGTCTTGAAATTGTACACAGTCATAGTCAAGCATGCCCTGAACAAGAATCCGTTGAATATATTTGCATATCTCTTGAAGAATATTTTTATTGAATTTTTGAAAATCCGAAAAGCGATCCATGCACTTGGACATTCCAAGTATGTTGGAATGTCTTGAAATTGTACTCAGTTATAGTCAACGACGATCTGAACAAGAATCAATTGAAAATATTTGCATATCTCTTGAAGAATATTTTTAATGAATTTTTGAAAATGATGAAAGTCTGTGCACTTAGGCAGTGACTTAACTTTTTATTCAAAAAAGACCCCAAAGGTATCTTGGAATGTCTTGAAATTGTACACAGTCATAGTCAAGCATGCCCTGAACAAGAATCCGTTGAATATATTTGCATATCTCTTGAAGAATATTTTTAATGAACTTTTGAAAATCAGGAAAGCGATCCATGCACTTAGGCAGTGACTTAACTTTTTATTCAAAAAAGACCCCAAAAGTATCTTGGAATGTCTTGAAATTGTACACAGTCATAGTCAAGCATGCCCTGAACAAGAATCTGTTGAATATATTTGCATATCTCTTGAAGAATATTTTTAATGAACTTTTGAAAATCAGGAAATTGATCCATGCACTTGGACATTCCAAGTATGTTGGAATGTCTTGAAATTGTACTCGGTCATAGTCAACGACGCCCTGAACAAGAATCCATTGAAAATATTTGCGTATCTCTTAAGGAATATTTTTAATGAATTTTTGAAAATGATGAAAGTCTGTGCACTTAGGCAGTGACTTAACTTTTTATTCAAAAAAGACCCCAAAAGTATCTTGGAATGTCTTGAAATTGTACTCAGTCATAGTCAACGACGATCTGAACAAGAATCAATTGAAAATATTTGCATATCTCTTAAGGAATATTTTTAATGAATTTTTGAAAATGAGGAAAGTCTGTGCACTTAGGCAGTGACTTAACTTTTTATTCAAAAAAGACCCCAAAAGTATCTTGGAATGTCTTGAAATTGTACACAGTCATAGTCAAGCATGCCCTGAACAAGAATCCGTTGAATATATTTGCATATCTCTTGAAGAATATTTTTATTGAATTTTTGAAAATCCGAAAAGCGATCCATGCACTTGGACATTCCAAGTATGTTGGAATGTCTTGAAATTGTACTCAGTTATAGTCAACGACGATCTGAACAAGAATCAATTGAAAATATTTGCATATCTCTTGAAGAATATTTTTAATGAATTTTTGAAAATGATGAAAGTCTGTGCACTTAGGCAGTGACTTAACTTTTTATTCAAAAAAGACCCCAAAGGTATCTTGGAATGTCTTGAAATTGTACACAGTCATAGTCAAGCATGCCCTGAACAAGAATCCGTTGAATATATTTGCATATCTCTTGAAGAATATTTTTAATGAACTTTTGAAAATCAGGAAAGCGATCCATGCACTTAGGCAGTGACTTAACTTTTTATTCAAAAAAGACCCCAAAAGTATCTTGGAATGTCTTGAAATTGTACACAGTCATAGTCAAGCATGCCCTGAACAAGAATCTGTTGAATATATTTGCATATCTCTTGAAGAATATTTTTAATGAACTTTTGAAAATCAGGAAATTGATCCATGCACTTGGACATTCCAAGTATGTTGGAATGTCTTGAAATTGTACTCGGTCATAGTCAACGACGCCCTGAACAAGAATCCATTGAAAATATTTGCGTATCTCTTAAGGAATATTTTTAATGAATTTTTGAAAATGATGAAAGTCTGTGCACTTAGGCAGTGACTTAACTTTTTATTCAAAAAAGACCCCAAAAGTATCTTGGAATGTCTTGAAATTGTACTCAGTCATAGTCAACGACGATCTGAACAAGAATCAATTGAAAATATTTGCATATCTCTTAAGGAATATTTTTAATGAATTTTTGAAAATGAGGAAAGTCTGTGCACTTAGGCAGTGACTTAACTTTTTATTCAAAAAAGACCCCAAAAGTATCTTGGAATGTCTTGAAATTGTACACAGTCATAGTCAAGCATGCCCTGAACAAGAATCCGTTGAATATATTTGCATATCTCTTGAAGAATATTTTTAATGAACTTTTGAAAATCAGGAAAGCGATCCATGTACTTGGACATTCAAAGTATGTTGGAATGTCTTGAAATTGTACTCGGTCATAGTCAACAACGCCCTGAACAAGAATCCGTTGAAAATATTTGCATATCGCTTAAGGAATATTTTTAATGAATTTTTGAAAATCAGGAAAGCGATCCATGCACTTAGGCAGTGACTTAACTTTTTCGTCAAAAAAGACCCCAAAAGTATCTTGGAATGTCTTGAAATTGTACACAGTCATAGTCAAGCATGCCCTGAACAGGAATCCGTTGAATATATTTGCATATCTCTTGAAGAATATTTTTAATGAATTTTTGAAAATCCGAAAAGCGATCCATGCACTTGGACATTCCAAGTATGTTGGAATGTCTTGAAATTGTACTCAGTCATAGTCAACGACGCCCTGAACAAGAATCAATTGAAAATATTTGCATATCTCTTAAGGAATATTTTTAATGAATTTTTGAAAATGAGGAAAGTCTGTGCACTTCGGCAGTGACTTAACTTTTTATTCAAAAAAGACCCCAAAAGTATCTTGGAATGTCTTGAAATTGTACACAGTCATAGTCAAGCATGCCCTGAACAAGAATCCGTTCAATATATTTGCATATCTCTTGAAGAATATTTTTAATGAACTTTTGAAAATCAGGAAAGCGATCCATGCACTTGGACATTCCAAGTATGTTGGAATGTCTTGAAATTGTACTCAGTCATAGTCAACGACGCCCTGAACAAGAATCCGTTGAAAATATTTGCATATCGTTTAAGGAATATTTTTAAAGAATTTCTGAAAATCAGGAAAGCGATCCATGCACTTAGGCAGTGACTTAACTTTTTATTCAAAAAAGACCCCAAAAGTATCTTGGAATGTCTTGAAATTGTACACAGTCATAGTCAAGCATGCCCTGAACAAGAATCCGTTGAATATATTTGCATATCTCTTGAAGAATATTTTTAATGAACTTTTGAAAATCAGGAAATTGATCCATGCACTTGGACATTCCAAGTATGTTGGAATGTCTTGAAATTGTACTCAGTCATAGTCAACGACGCCCTGAACAAGAATCCGTTGAAAATATTTGCATATCGTTTAAGGAATATTTTTAAAGAATTTCTGAAAATCAGGAAAGCTATCCATGCACTTAGGCAGTGACTTAACTTTTTCGTCAAAAAAAGACCCCAAAAGTATCTTGGAATGTCTTGAAATTGTACACAGTCATAGTCAAGCATGCCCTGAACAAGAACCTGTTGAATATATTTGCATATCTCTTGAAGAATATTTTTAATGAATTTTTGAAAATCCGGAAAGCTATCCATGCACTTGGACATTCCAAGTAAGTTGGAATGTCTTGAAATTGTACTCAGTCATAGTCAACGACGCCCTGAACAAGAATCTATTGAAAATATTTGCATATCTCTTAAGGAATATTTTTAATGAATTTTTGAAAATGAGGAATTTCTGTGCACTTAGGCAGTGACTTAACTTTTTATTCAAAAAAGACCCCAAAAGTATCTTGGAATGTCTTGAAATTGTACACAGTCATAGTCAAGCATGCCCTGAACAAGAATCCGTTGAATATATTTGCATATCGCTTAAGGAATATTTTTAATGAATTTTTGAAAATCAGGAAAGCGATCCATGCACTTGGACATTCCAAGTATGTTGGAATGTCTTGAAATTGTACTCAGTCATAGTCAACGACGCCCTGAACAAGAATCCGTTGAAAATATTTGCATATCGCTTCAGGAATATTTTAAATGAATTTTTGAAAATCAGGAAAGCGATCCATGCACTTAGGCAGTGACTTAACTTTTTTGTCAAAAAAGACCCCAAAAGTATCTTGGAATGTCTTGAAATTGTACACAGTCATAGTCAAGCATGCCCTGAACAAGAATCCGTTGAATATATTTGCATATCTCTTGAAGAATATTTTTAATGAACTTTTGAAAATCAGGAAAGCGATCCATGCACTTGGACATTCCAAGTATGTTGGAATGTCTTGAAATTGTACTCAGTCATAGTCAACGACGCCCTGAACAAGAATCCGTTGAAAATATTTGCATATCGCTTAAGGAATATTTTTAATGAATTTTTGAAAATCAGGAAAGCGATCCATGCACTTAGGCAGTGACTTAACTTTTTCGTCAAAAAAGACCCCAAAAGTATCTTGGAATGTCTTGAAATTGTACACAGTCATAGTCAAGAATGCCCTGAACAAGAATCCGTTGAATATATTTGCATATCTCTTGAAGAATATTTTTAATGAATTTTTGAAAATCCGGAAAGCGATCCATGCACTTGGACATTCCAAGTATGTTGGAATGTCTTGAAATTGTACTCGGTCATAGTCAACGACGCCCTGAACAAGAATCCATTGAAAATATTTGCATATCTCTTAAGGAATATTTTTAATGATTTTTTGAAAATGATGAAAGTCTGTGCACTTAGGCAGTGACTTAACTTTTTATTCAAAAAAGACCCCAAAGGTATCTTGGAATGTCTTGAAATTGTACACAGTCATAGTCAAGCATGCCCTGAACAAGAATCCGTTGAATATATTTGCATATCTCTTGAAGAATATTTTTAATGAACTTTTGAAAATCAGGAAAGCGATCCATGCACTTGGACATTCCAAGTATGTTGGAATGTCTTGAAATTGTACTCAGTCATAGTCAACGACGCCCTGAACAAGAATCCGTTGAAAATATTTGCATATCGCTTAAGGAATATTTTTAATGAATTTTTGAAAATCAGGAAAGCGATCCATGCACTTAGGCAGTGACTTAACTTTTTTGTCAAAAAAGACCCCAAAAGTATCTTGGAATGTCTTGAAATTGTACACAGTCATAGTCAAGCATGCCCTGAACAAGAATCCGTTGAATATATTTGCATATCTCTTAAAGAATATTTTAAATGAATTTTTGAAAATCCGAAAAGCGATCCATGCACTTGGACATTCCAAGTATGTTGGAATGTCTTTAAATTGTACTCAGTCATAGTCAACGACGCCCTGAACAAGAATCAATTGAAAATATTTGCATGTCTCTTAAGGAATATTTTTAATGAATTTTTGAAAATGAGGAAAGTCTGTGCACTTAGGCAGTGACTTAACTTTTTATTCAAAAAAGACCCCAAAAGTATCTTGGAATGTCTTGAAATTGTACACAGTCATAGTCAAGCATGCCCTGAACAAGAATCCGTTGAATATATTTGCATATCTCTTGAAGAATATTTTTAATGAACTTTTGAAAATCAGGAAAGCGATCCATGCACTTGGACATTCCAAGTATGTTGGAATGTCTTGAAATTGTACTCAGTCATAGTCAACGACGCCCTGAACAAGAATCCGTTGAAAATATTTGCATATCGTTTAAGGAATATTTTTAAAAAATTTCTGAAAATCAGGAAAGCGATCCATGCACTTAGGCAGTGACTTAACTTTTTCGTCAAAAAAGACCCCAAAAGTATCTTGGAATGTCTTGAAATTGTACACAGTCATAGTCAAGCATGCCCTGAACAAGAACCTGTTGAATATATTTGCATATCTCTTGAAGAATATTTTTAATGAATTTTTGAAAATCCGGAAAGCGATCCATGCACTTGGACATTCCAAGTATGTTGGAATGTCTTGAAATTGTACTCAGTCATAGTCAACGACGCCCTGAACAAGAATCCGTTGAAAATATTTGCATATCGCTTAAGGAATATTTTTAATAAATTTTTGAAAATCAGGAAAGCGGTCCATGCACTTAGGCAGTGACTTAACTTTTTTGTCAAAAAAGACCCCAAAAGTATCTTGGAATGTCTTGAAATTGTACACAGTCATAGTCAAGCATGCCCTGAACAAGAATCCGTTGAATATATTTGCATATCTCTTGAAGAATATTTTTAATGAATTTTTGAAAATCCAAAAAGCGATCCATGCACTTGGACATTCCAAGTATGTTGGAATGTCTTGAAATTGTACTCAGTCATAGTCAACGACGCCCTGAACAAGAATCAATTGAAAATATTTGCATATCTCTTAAGGAATATTTTTAATGAATTTTTGAAAATGAGGAAAGTCTGTGCACTTAGGCAGTGACTTAACTTTTTATTCAAAAAAGACCCCAAAAGTATCTTGGAATGTCTTGAAATTGTACACAGTCATAGTCAAGCATGCCCTGAACAAGAATCCGTTGAATATATTTGCATATCTCTTGAAGAATATTTTTAATGAACTTTTGAAAATCAGGAAAGCGATCCATGCACTTGGACATTCCAAGTATGTTGGAATGTCTTGAAATTGTACTCAGTCATAGTCAACGATGCCCTGAACAAGAATCCGTTGAAAATATTTGCATATCGTTTAAGGAATATTTTTAAAGAATTTCTGAAAATCAGGAAAGCGATCCATGCACTTAGGCAGTGACTTAACTTTTTCGTCAAAAAAGACCCCAAAAGTATCTTTGAATGTCTTGAAATTGTACACAGTCATAGTCAAGCATGCCCTGAACAAGAATCCGTTGAATATATTTGCATATCTCTGGAAGAATATTTTTAATGAATTTTTGAAAATCCGGAAAGCGATCCATGCACTTGGACATTCCAAGTATGTTGGAATGTCTTGAAATTGTACTCAGTCATAGTCAACAACGCCCTGAACAAGAATCCATTGAAAATATTTGCATATCTCTTAAGGAATATTTTTAATGAATTTTTGAAAATGAGGAAAGTCTGTGCACTTAGGCAGTGACTTAACTTTTTATTCAAAAAAGACCCCAAAAGTATCTTGGAATGTCTTGAAATTGTACACAGTCATAGTCAAGCATGCCCTGAACAAGAATCCGTTGAATATATTTGCATATCTCTTGAAGAATATTTTTAATGAACTTTTGAAAATCCGGAAAGCGATCCATGCACTTGGACATTCCAAGTATGTTGGAATGTCTTGAAATTGTACTCAGCCATAGTCAACGACGCCCTGAACAAGAATCCGTTGAAAATATTTGCATATCGCTTAAGGAATATTTTTAATGAATTTTTAAAAAAATCAGGAAAGCGATCCATGCACTTAGACAGTGACTTAACTTTTTCGTCAAAAAAGACCCCAAAAGTATCTTGGAATGTCTTGAAATTGTACACAGTCATAGTCAAGCATGCCCTGAACAAGAATCCGTTGAATATATTTGCATATCTCTTGAAGAATATTTTTAATGAACTTTTGAAAATCAGGAAAGCGATCCATGCACTTGGACATTCCAAGTATGTTGGAATGTCTTGAAATTGTACTCAGTCATAGTCAACGACGCCCTGAACAAGAATCCGTTGAAAATATTTGCATATCGCTTAAGGAATATTTTTAATGAATTTTTGAAAATCAGGAAAGCGATCCATGCACTTAGGCAGTGACTTAACTTTTTTGTCAAAAAAGACCCCAAAAGTATCTTGGAATGTCTTGAAATTGTACACAGTCATAGTCAAGCATGCCCTGAACAAGAATCCGTTGAATATATTTGCATATCTCTTAAAGAATATTTTTAATGAATTTTTGAAAATCCGAAAAGCGATCCATGCACTTGGACATTCCAAGTATGTTGGAATGTCTTTAAATTGTACTCAGTCATAGTCAACGACGCCCTGAACAAGAATCAATTGAAAATATTTGCATGTCTCTTAAGGAATATTTTTAATGAATTTTTGAAAATGAGGAAAGTCTGTGCACTTCGGCAGTGACTTAACTTTTTATTCAAAAAAGACCCCAAAAGTATCTTGGAATGTCTTGAAATTGTACACAGTCATAGTCAAGCATGCCCTGAACAAGAATCCGTTGAATATATTTGCATATCTCTTGAAGAATATTTTTAATGAACTTTTGAAAATCAGGAAAGCGATCCATGCACTTGGACATTCCAAGTATGTTGGAATGTCTTGAAATTGTACTCAGTCATAGTCAACGACGCCCTGAACAAGAATCCGTTGAAAATATTTGCATATCGTTTAAGGAATATTTTTAAAGAATTTCTGAAAATCAGGAAAGCGATCCATGCACTTAGGCAGTGACTTAACTTTTTCGTCAAAAAAGACCCCAAAAGTATCTTGGAATGTCTTGAAATTGTACACAGTCATAGTCAAGCATGCCCTGAACAAGAATCCGTTGAATATATTTGCATATCTCTTGAAGAATATTTTTAATGAATTTTTGAAAATCCGAAAAGCGATCCATGCACTTGGACATTCCAAGTATGTTGGAATGTCTTGAAATTGTACTCAGTCATAGTCAACGACGCCCTGAACAAGAATCAATTGAAAATATTTGCATATCTCTTAAGGAATATTTTTAATGAATTTTTGAAAATGAGGAAAGTCTGTGCACTTCGGCAGTGACTTAACTTTTTATTCAAAAAAGACCCCAAAAGTATCTTGGAATGTCTTGAAATTGTACACAGTCATAGTCAAGCATGCCCTGAACAAGAATCCGTTGAATATATTTGCATATCTCTGGAAGAATATTTTTAATGAATTTTTGAAAATCCGGAAAGCGATCCATGCACTTGGACATTCCAAGTATGTTGGAATGTCTTGAAATTGTACTCAGTCATAGTCAACAACGCCCTGAACAAGAATCCATTGAAAATATTTGCATATCTCTTAAGGAATATTTTTAATGAATTTTTGAAAATGAGGAAAGTCTGTGCACTTAGGCAGTGACTTAACTTTTTATTCAAAAAAGACCCCAAAAGTATCTTGGAATGTCTTGAAATTGTACACAGTCATAGTCAAGCATGCCCTGAACAAGAATCCGTTGAATATATTTGCATATCTCTTGAAGAATATTTTTAATGAACTTTTGAAAATCCGGAAAGCGATCCATGCACTTGGACATTCCAAGTATGTTGGAATGTCTTGAAATTGTACTCAGCCATAGTCAACGACGCCCTGAACAAGAATCCGTTGAAAATATTTGCATATCGCTTAAGGAATATTTTTAATGAATTTTTGAAAATGAGGAAAGTCTGTGCACTTCGGCAGTGACTTAACTTTTTATTCAAAAAAGACCCCAAAAGTATCTTGGAATGTCTTGAAATTGTACACAGTCATAGTCAAGCATGCCCTGAACAAGAATCCGTTGAATATATTTGCATATCTCTGGAAGAATATTTTTAATGAATTTTTGAAAATCCGGAAAGCGATCCATGCACTTGGACATTCCAAGTATGTTGGAATGTCTTGAAATTGTACTCAGTCATAGTCAACAACGCCCTGAACAAGAATCCATTGAAAATATTTGCATATCTCTTAAGGAATATTTTTAATGAATTTTTGAAAATGAGGAAAGTCTGTGCACTTAGGCAGTGACTTAACTTTTTATTCAAAAAAGACCCCAAAAGTATCTTGGAATGTCTTGAAATTGTACACAGTCATAGTCAAGCATGCCCTGAACAAGAATCCGTTGAATATATTTGCATATCTCTTGAAGAATATTTTTAATGAACTTTTGAAAATCCGGAAAGCGATCCATGCACTTGGACATTCCAAGTATGTTGGAATGTCTTGAAATTGTACTCAGCCATAGTCAACGACGCCCTGAACAAGAATCCGTTGAAAATATTTGCATATCGCTTAAGGAATATTTTTAATGAATTTTTAAAAAAATCAGGAAAGCGATCCATGCACTTAGACAGTGACTTAACTTTTTCGTCAAAAAAGACCCCAAAAGTATCTTGGAATGTCTTGAAATTGTACACAGTCATAGTCAAGCATGCCCTGAACAAGAATCCGTTGAATATATTTGCATATCTCTTGAAGAATATTTTTAATGAACTTTTGAAAATCAGGAAAGCGATCCATGCACTTGGACATTCCAAGTATGTTGGAATGTCTTGAAATTGTACTCAGTCATAGTCAACGACGCCCTGAACAAGAATCCGTTGAAAATATTTGCATATCGCTTAAGGAATATTTTTAATGAATTTTTGAAAATCAGGAAAGCGATCCATGCACTTAGGCAGTGACTTAACTTTTTTGTCAAAAAAGACCCCAAAAGTATCTTGGAATGTCTTGAAATTGTACACAGTCATAGTCAAGCATGCCCTGAACAAGAATCCGTTGAATATATTTGCATATCTCTTAAAGAATATTTTTAATGAATTTTTGAAAATCCGAAAAGCGATCCATGCACTTGGACATTCCAAGTATGTTGGAATGTCTTTAAATTGTACTCAGTCATAGTCAACGACGCCCTGAACAAGAATCAATTGAAAATATTTGCATGTCTCTTAAGGAATATTTTTAATGAATTTTTGAAAATGAGGAAAGTCTGTGCACTTCGGCAGTGACTTAACTTTTTATTCAAAAAAGACCCCAAAAGTATCTTGGAATGTCTTGAAATTGTACACAGTCATAGTCAAGCATGCCCTGAACAAGAATCCGTTGAATATATTTGCATATCTCTTGAAGAATATTTTTAATGAACTTTTGAAAATCAGGAAAGCGATCCATGCACTTGGACATTCCAAGTATGTTGGAATGTCTTGAAATTGTACTCAGTCATAGTCAACGACGCCCTGAACAAGAATCCGTTGAAAATATTTGCATATCGTTTAAGGAATATTTTTAAAGAATTTCTGAAAATCAGGAAAGCGATCCATGCACTTAGGCAGTGACTTAACTTTTTCGTCAAAAAAGACCCCAAAAGTATCTTGGAATGTCTTGAAATTGTACACAGTCATAGTCAAGCATGCCCTGAACAAGAATCCGTTGAATATATTTGCATATCTCTTGAAGAATATTTTTAATGAATTTTTGAAAATCCGAAAAGCGATCCATGCACTTGGACATTCCAAGTATGTTGGAATGTCTTGAAATTGTACTCAGTCATAGTCAACGACGCCCTGAACAAGAATCAATTGAAAATATTTGCATATCTCTTAAGGAATATTTTTAATGAATTTTTGAAAATGAGGAAAGTCTGTGCACTTCGGCAGTGACTTAACTTTTTATTCAAAAAAGACCCCAAAAGTATCTTGGAATGTCTTGAAATTGTACACAGTCATAGTCAAGCATGCCCTGAACAAGAATCCGTTGAATATATTTGCATATCTCTGGAAGAATATTTTTAATGAATTTTTGAAAATCCGGAAAGCGATCCATGCACTTGGACATTCCAAGTATGTTGGAATGTCTTGAAATTGTACTCAGTCATAGTCAACAACGCCCTGAACAAGAATCCATTGAAAATATTTGCATATCTCTTAAGGAATATTTTTAATGAATTTTTGAAAATGAGGAAAGTCTGTGCACTTAGGCAGTGACTTAACTTTTTATTCAAAAAAGACCCCAAAAGTATCTTGGAATGTCTTGAAATTGTACACAGTCATAGTCAAGCATGCCCTGAACAAGAATCCGTTGAATATATTTGCATATCTCTTGAAGAATATTTTTAATGAACTTTTGAAAATCCGGAAAGCGATCCATGCACTTGGACATTCCAAGTATGTTGGAATGTCTTGAAATTGTACTCAGCCATAGTCAACGACGCCCTGAACAAGAATCCGTTGAAAATATTTGCATATCGCTTAAGGAATATTTTTAATGAATTTTTGAAAATGAGGAAAGTCTGTGCACTTCGGCAGTGACTTAACTTTTTATTCAAAAAAGACCCCAAAAGTATCTTGGAATGTCTTGAAATTGTACACAGTCATAGTCAAGCATGCCCTGAACAAGAATCCGTTGAATATATTTGCATATCTCTGGAAGAATATTTTTAATGAATTTTTGAAAATCCGGAAAGCGATCCATGCACTTGGACATTCCAAGTATGTTGGAATGTCTTGAAATTGTACTCAGTCATAGTCAACAACGCCCTGAACAAGAATCCATTGAAAATATTTGCATATCTCTTAAGGAATATTTTTAATGAATTTTTGAAAATGAGGAAAGTCTGTGCACTTAGGCAGTGACTTAACTTTTTATTCAAAAAAGACCCCAAAAGTATCTTGGAATGTCTTGAAATTGTACACAGTCATAGTCAAGCATGCCCTGAACAAGAATCCGTTGAATATATTTGCATATATCTTGAAGAATATTTTTAATGAACTTTTGAAAATCCGGAAAGCGATCCATGCACTTGGACATTCCAAGTATGTTGGAATGTCTTGAAATTGTACTCAGCCATAGTCAACGACGCCCTGAACAAGAATCCGTTGAAAATATTTGCATATCGCTTAAGGAATATTTTTAATGAATTTTTTAAAAAATCAGGAAAGCGATCCATGCACTTAGACAGTGACTTAACTTTTTCGTCAAAAAAGACCCCAAAAGTATCTTGGAATGTCTTGAAATTGTACACAGTCATAGTCAAGCATGCCCTGAACAAGAAACCGTTGAATATATTTGCATATCTCTTGAAGAATATTTTTAATGAACTTTTGAAAATCCGGAAAGCGATCCATGCACTTGGACATTCCAAGTATGTTGGAATGTCTTGAAATTGTACTCAGTCATAGTCAACGACGCCCTGAACAAGAATCCGTTGAAAATATTTGCATATCGCTTAAGGAATATTTTTAATGAATTTTTTAAAAAATCAGGAAAGCGATCCATGCACTGAGGCAGTGACTTAACTTTTTCGTCAAAAAAGACCCCAAAAGTATCTTGGAATGTCTTGAAATTGTACTCAGTCATAGTCAACGACGCCCTGAACAAGAATCCGTTGAAGATATTTGCATATCGCTTAAGCAATATTTTTAATGAATTTTTGAAAATCAGGAAAGCGATCCATGCACTTAGGCAGTGACTTAACTTTTTATTCAAAAAAGACCCCAAAAGTATCTTGGAATGTCTTGAAATTGTACACAGTCATAGTCAAGCATGCCCTGAACAAGAATCCGTTGAAAATATTTGCATATCGCTTAAGGAATATTTTTAATGAATTTTTTAAAAAATCAGGAAAGCGATCCATGCACTTAGACAGTGACTTAACTTTTTCGTCAAAAAAGACCCCAAAAGTATCTTGGAATGTCTTGAAATTGTACACAGTCATAGTCAAGCATGCCCTGAACAAGAATCCGTTGAATATATTTGCATATCTCTTGAAGAATATTTTTAATGAACTTTTGAAAATCAGGAAAGCGATCCATGCACTTGGACATTCCAAGTATGTTGGAATGTCTTGAAATTGTACTCAGTCATAGTCAACGACGCCCTGAACAAGAATCCGTTGAAAATATTTGCATATCGCTTAAAGAATATTTTTAATGAATTTTTGAAAATCCGGAAAGCGATCCATGCACTTAGGCAGTGACTTAACTTTTTCGTCAAAAAAGACCCCAAAAGTATCTTGGAATGTCTTGAAATTGTACACAGTCATAGTCAAGCATGCCCTGAACAAGAAACCGTTGAATATATTTGCATATCTCTTGAAGAATATTTTTAATGAACTTTTGAAAATCCGGAAAGCGATCCATGCACTTGGACATTCCAAGTATGTTGGAATGTCTTGAAATTGTACTCAGTCATAGTCAACGATGCCCTGAACAAGAATCCGTTGAAAATATTTGCATATCGCTTAAGGAATATTTTTAATGAATTTTTTAAAAAATCAGGAAAGCGATCCATGCACTGAGGCAGTGACTTAACTTTTTCGTCAAAAAAGACCCCAAAAGTATCTTGGAATGTCTTGAAATTGTACACAGTCATAGTCAAGCATGCCCTGAACAAGAAACCGTTGAATATATTTGCATATCTCTTGAAGAATATTTTTAATGAATTTTTGAAAATCCGAAAAGCCATCCATGCACTTGGACATTCCAAGTATGTTGGAATGTCTTGAAATTGTACTCAGTCATAGTCAACGACGCCCTGAACAAGAATCTGTTGAAAATATTTGCATATCTCTTAAGGAATATTTTTAATGAATTTTTGAAAATGAGGAAAGTCTGTGCACTTAGGCAGTGACTTAACTTTTTATTCAAAAAAGACCCCAAAAGTATCTTGGAATGTCTTGAAATTGTACACAGTCATAGTCAAGCATGCCCTGAACAAGAATCCGTTGAATATATTTGCATATCTCTTGAAGAATATTTTTAATGAACTTTTGAAAATCAGGAAAGCGATCCATGCACTTGGACATTCCAAGTATGTTGGAATGTCTTGAAATTGTACTCAGTCATAGTCAACGACGCCCTGAACAAGAATCCGTTGAAAATATTTGCATATCGCTTAAGCAATATTTTTAATGAATTTTTGAAAATCAGGAAAGCGATCCATGCACTTAGGCAGTGACTTAACTTTTTATTCAAAAAAGACCCCAAAAGTATCTTGGAATGTCTTGAAATTGTACACAGTCATAGTCAAGCATGCCCTGAACAAGAATCCGTTGAATATATTTGCATATCTCTTGAAGAATATTTTTAATGAATTTTTGAAAATCCGAAAAGCGATCCATGCACTTGGACATTCCAAGTATGTTGGAATGTCTTGAAATTGTACTCAGTCATAGTCAACGACACCTGAACAAGAATCAATTGAAAATATTTGCATATCTCTTAAGGAATATTTTTAATGAATTTTTGAAAATGAGGAAAGTCTGTGCACTTCGGCAGTGACTTAACTTTTTATTCAAAAAAGACCCCAAAAGTATCTTGGAATGTCTTGAAATTGTACACAGTCATAGTCAAGCATGCCCTGAACAAGAATCCGTTGAATATATTTGCATATCTCTTGAAGAATATTTTTAATGAACTTTTGAAAATCAGGAAAGCGATCCATGCACTTGGACATTCCAAGTATGTTGGAATGTCTTGAAATTGTACTCAGTCATAGTCAACGACGCCCTGAACAAGAATCCATTGAAAATATTTGCATATCGTTTAAGGAATATTTTTAAAGAATTTCTGAAAATCAGGAAAGCGATCCATGCACTGAGGCAGTGACTTAACTTTTTCGTCAAAAAAGACCCCAAAAGTATCTTGGAATGTCTTGAAATTGTACACAGTCATAGTCAACGACGCCCTGAACAAGAATCCGTTGAATATATTTGCATATCTCTTGAAGAATATTTTTAATGAATTTTTGAAAATCCGGAAAGCGATCCATGCACTTAGGCAGTGACTTAACTTTTTCGTCAAAAAAGACCCCAAAAGTATCTTGGAATGTCTTGAAATTGTACACAGTCATAGTCAAGCATGCCCTGAACAAGAAACCGTTGAATATATTTGCATATCTCTTGAAGAATATTTTTAATGAACTTTTGAAAATCCGGAAAGCGATCCATGCACTTGGACATTCCAAGTATGTTGGAATGTCTTGAAATTGTACTCAGTCATAGTCAACGACGCCCTGAACAAGAATCCGTTGAAAATATTTGCATATCGCTTAAGGAATATTTTTAATGAATTTTTTAAAAAATCAGGAAAGCGATCCATGCACTTAGGCAGTGACTTAACTTTTTCGTCAAAAAAGACCCCAAAAGTATCTTGGAATGTCTTGAAATTGTACACAGTCATAGTCAAGCATGCCCTGAACAAGAAACCGTTGAATATATTTGCATATCTCTTGAAGAATATTTTTAATGAATTTTTGAAAATCCGAAAAGCGATCCATGCACTTGGACATTCCAAGTATGTTGGAATGTCTTGAAATTGTACTCAGTCATAGTCAACGACGCCCTAAACAAGAATCAATTGAAAATATTTGCATATCTCTTAAGGAATATTTTTAATGAATTTTTGAAAATGAGGAAAGTCTGTGCACTTAGGCAGTGACTTAACTTTTTATTCAAAAAAGACCCCAAAAGTATCTTGGAATGTCTTGAAATTGTACACAGTCATAGTCAAGCATGCCCTGAACAAGAATCCGTTGAATATATTTGCATATCTCTTGAAGAATATTTTTAATGAACTTTTGAAAATCAGGAAAGCGATCCATGCACTTGGACATTCCAAGTATGTTGGAATGTCTTGAAATTGTACTCAGTCATAGTCAACGACGCCCTGAACAAGAATCTGTTGAAAATATTTGCATATCGCTTAAGGAATATTTTTAATGAATTTTTGAAAATCAGGAAAGCGATCCATGCACTTAGGCAGTGACTTAACTTTTTATTCAAAAAAGACCCCAAAAGTATCTTGGAATGTCTTGAAATTGTACACAGTCATAGTCAAGCATGCCCTGAACAAGAATCCGTTGAATATATATGCATATCTCTTGAAGAATATTTTAAATTAATTTTTGAATATCCGGAACGCGATCCATGCACTTGGACATTCCAAATATGTTGGAATGTCTTGAAATTGTACTCAGTCATAGTCAACGACGCCCTGAACAAGAATCCATTGAAAATATTTGCATATCTCTTAAGGAATATTTTTAATGAATTTTTGAAAATTAGGAAAGTCTGTGCACTTAGGCAGTGACTTAACTTTTTATTCAAAAAAGACCCCAAAAGTATCTTGGAATGTCTTGAAATTGTACACAGTCATAGTCAAGCATGCCCTGAACAAGAATACGTTGAATATATTTGCATATCTCTTGAAGAATATTTTTAATGAACTTTTGAAAATCAGGAAAGCGATCCATGCACTTGGACATTCCAAGTATGTTGGAATGTCTTGAAATTGTACTCAGTCATAGTCAACGATGCCCTGAACAAGAATCCGTTGAAAATATTTGCATATCGTTTAAGGAATATTTTTAAAGAATTTCTGAAAATCAGGAAAGCGATCCATGCACTTAGGCAGTGACTTAACTTTTTCGTCAAAAAAGACCCCAAAAGTATCTTTGAATGTCTTGAAATTGTACACAGTCATAGTCAAGCATGCCCTGAACAAGAATCCGTTGAATATATTTGCATATCTCTGGAAGAATATTTTTAATGAATTTTTGAAAATCCGGAAAGCGATCCATGCACTTGGACATTCCAAGTATGTTGGAATGTCTTGAAATTGTACTCAGTCATAGTCAACAACGCCCTGAACAAGAATCCATTGAAAATATTTGCATATCTCTTAAGGAATATTTTTAATGAATTTTTGAAAATGAGGAAAGTCTGTGCACTTAGGCAGTGACTTAACTTTTTATTCAAAAAAGACCCCAAAAGTATCTTGGAATGTCTTGAAATTGTACACAGTCATAGTCAAGCATGCCCTGAACAAGAATCCGTTGAATATATTTGCATATCTCTTGAAGAATATTTTTAATGAACTTTTGAAAATCCGGAAAGCGATCCATGCACTTGGACATTCCAAGTATGTTGGAATGTCTTGAAATTGTACTCAGCCATAGTCAACGACGCCCTGAACAAGAATCCGTTGAAAATATTTGCATATCGCTTAAGGAATATTTTTAATGAATTTTTTAAAAAATCAGGAAAGCGATCCATGCACTTGGACAGTGACTTAACTTTTTCGTCAAAAAAGACCCCAAAAGTATCTTGGAATGTCTTGAAATTGTACACAGTCATAGTCAAGCATGCCCTGAACAAGAAACCGTTGAATATATTTGCATATCTCTTGAAGAATATTTTTAATGAACTTTTGAAAATCCGGAAAGCGATCCATGCACTTGGACATTCCAAGTATGTTGGAATGTCTTGAAATTGTACTCAGTCATAGTCAACGACGCCCTGAACAAGAATCCGTTGAAAATATTTGCATATCGCTTAAGGAATATTTTTAATGAATTTTTTTAAAAATCAGGAAAGCGATCCATGCACTGAGGCAGTGACTTAACTTTTTATTCAAAAAAGACCCCAAAAGTATCTTGGAATGTCTTGAAATTGTACACAGTCATAGTCAAGCATGCCCTGAACAAGAAACCGTTGAATATATTTGCATATCTCTTGAAGAATATTTTTAATGAACTTTTGAAAATCAGGAAAGCGATCCATGCACATGGACATTCCAAGTATGTTGGAATGTCTTGAAATTGTACTCAGTCATAGTCAACGACGCCCTGAACAAGAATCCGTTGAAAATATTTGCATATCGCTTAAGCAATATTTTTAATGAATTTTTGAAAATCAGGAAAGCGATCCATGCACTTAGGCAGTGACTTAACTTTTTATTCAAAAAAGACCCCAAAAGTATCTTGGAATGTCTTGAAATTGTACACAGTCATAGTCAAGCATGCCCTGAACAAGAATCCGTTGAAAATATTTGCATATCGCTTAAGGAATATTTTTAATGAATTTTTTAAAAAATCAGGAAAGCGATCCATGCACTTAGACAGTGACTTAACTTTTTCGTCAAAAAAGACCCCAAAAGTATCTTGGAATGTCTTGAAATTGTACACAGTCATAGTCAAGCATGCCCTGAACAAGAATCCGTTGAATATATTTGCATATCTCTTGAAGAATATTTTTAATGAACTTTTGAAAATCAGGAAAGCGATCCATGCACTTGGACATTCCAAGTATGTTGGAATGTCTTGAAATTGTACTCAGTCATAGTCAACGACGCCCTGAACAAGAATCCGTTGAAAATATTTGCATATCGCTTAAAGAATATTTTTAATGAATTTTTGAAAATCCGGAAAGCGATCCATGCACTTAGGCAGTGACTTAACTTTTTCGTCAAAAAAGACCCCAAAAGTATCTTGGAATGTCTTGAAATTGTACACAGTCATAGTCAAGCATGCCCTGAACAAGAAACCGTTGAATATATTTGCATATCTCTTGAAGAATATTTTTAATGAACTTTTGAAAATCCGGAAAGCGATCCATGCACTTGGACATTCCAAGTATGTTGGAATGTCTTGAAATTGTACTCAGTCATAGTCAACGATGCCCTGAACAAGAATCCGTTGAAAATATTTGCATATCGCTTAAGGAATATTTTTAATGAATTTTTTAAAAAATCAGGAAAGCGATCCATGCACTGAGGCAGTGACTTAACTTTTTCGTCAAAAAAGACCCCAAAAGTATCTTGGAATGTCTTGAAATTGTACACAGTCATAGTCAAGCATGCCCTGAACAAGAAACCGTTGAATATATTTGCATATCTCTTGAAGAATATTTTTAATGAATTTTTGAAAATCCGAAAAGCCATCCATGCACTTGGACATTCCAAGTATGTTGGAATGTCTTGAAATTGTACTCAGTCATAGTCAACGACGCCCTGAACAAGAATCTGTTGAAAATATTTGCATATCTCTTAAGGAATATTTTTAATGAATTTTTGAAAATGAGGAAAGTCTGTGCACTTAGGCAGTGACTTAACTTTTTATTCAAAAAAGACCCCAAAAGTATCTTGGAATGTCTTGAAATTGTACACAGTCATAGTCAAGCATGCCCTGAACAAGAATCCGTTGAATATATTTGCATATCTCTTGAAGAATGTTTTTAATGAACTTTTGAAAATCAGGAAAGCGATCCATGCACTTGGACATTCCAAGTATGTTGGAATGTCTTGAAATTGTACTCAGTCATAGTCAACGACGCCCTGAACAAGAATCCGTTGAAAATATTTGCATATCGCTTAAGCAATATTTTTAATGAATTTTTGAAAATCAGGAAAGCGATCCATGCACTTAGACAGTGACTTAACTTTTTATTCAAAAAAGACCCCAAAAGTATCTTGGAATGTCTTGAAATTGTACACAGTCATAGTCAAGCATGCCCTGAACAAGAATCCGTTGAATATATTTGCATATCTCTTGAAGAATATTTTTAATGAATTTTTGAAAATCCGAAAAGCGATCCATGCACTTGGACATTCCAAGTATGTTGGAATGTCTTGAAATTGTACTCAGTCATAGTCAACGACACCTGAACAAGAATCAATTGAAAATATTTGCATATCTCTTAAGGAATATTTTTAATGAATTTTTGAAAATGAGGAAAGTCTGTGCACTTCGGCAGTGACTTAACTTTTTATTCAAAAAAGACCCCAAAAGTATCTTGGAATGTCTTGAAATTGTACACAGTCATAGTCAAGCAT
This sequence comes from Microchirus variegatus, assembly GCF_963457635.1. Lineage (NCBI taxonomy): Eukaryota > Metazoa > Chordata > Actinopteri > Pleuronectiformes > Soleidae > Microchirus > Microchirus variegatus. The sequence goes on from NW_028154777.1 coordinate 384,417, forward strand.
GCCCTGAACAAGAATCCGTTGAATATATTTGCATATCTCTTGAAGAATATTTTTAATGAACTTTTGAAAATCAGGAAAGCGATCCATGCACTTGGACATTCCAAGTATGTTGGAATGTCTTGAAATTGTACTCAGTCATAGTCAACGACGCCCTGAACAAGAATCCATTGAAAATATTTGCATATCGTTTAAGGAATATTTTTAAAGAATTTCTGAAAATCAGGAAAGCGATCCATGCACTTAGGCAGTGACTTAACTTTTTCGTCAAAAAAGACCCCAAAAGTATCTTGGAATGTCTTGAAATTGTACACAGTCATAGTCAACGACGCCCTGAACAAGAATCCGTTGAATATATTTGCATATCTCTTGAAGAATATTTTTAATGAATTTTTGAAAATCCGGAAAGCGATCCATGCACTTAGGCAGTGACTTAACTTTTTCGTCAAAAAAGACCCCAAAAGTATCTTGGAATGTCTTGAAATTGTACACAGTCATAGTCAAGCATGCCCTGAACAAGAAACCGTTGAATATATTTGCATATCTCTTGAAGAATATTTTTAATGAACTTTTGAAAATCCGGAAAGCGATCCATGCACTTGGACATTCCAAGTATGTTGGAATGTCTTGAAATTGTACTCAGTCATAGTCAACGACGCCCTGAACAAGAATCCGTTGAAAATATTTGCATATCGCTTAAGGAATATTTTTAATGAATTTTTTAAAAAATCAGGAAAGCGATTTATGCACTTAGGCAGTGACTTAACTTTTTCGTCAAAAAAGACCCCAAAAGTATCTTGGAATGTCTTGAAATTGTACACAGTCATAGTCAAGCATGCCCTGAACAAGAATCCGTTGAATATATATGCATATCTCTTGAAGAATATTTTAAATTAATTTTTGAATATCCGGAACGCGATCCATGCACTTGGACATTCCAAATATGTTGGAATGTCTTGAAATTGTACTCAGTCATAGTCAACGACGCCCTGAACAAGAATCCATTGAAAATATTTGCATATCTCTTAAGGAATATTTTTAATGAATTTTTGAAAATTAGGAAAGTCTGTGCACTTAGGCAGTGACTTAACTTTTTATTCAAAAAAGACCCCAAAAGTATCTTGGAATGTCTTGAAATTGTACACAGTCATAGTCAAGCATGCCCTGAACAAGAATACGTTGAATATATTTGCATATCTCTTGAAGAATATTTTTAATGAATTTTTGAAAATCCGAAAAGCGATCCATGCACTTGGACATTCGAAGTATGTTGGAATGTCTTGAAATTGTACTCAGTCATAGTCAACAACGCCCTGAACAAGAATCCATTAAAAATATTTGCATATCTCTTAAGGAATATTTTTAATGAATTTTTGAAAATGAGGAAAGTCTGTGCACTTAGGCAGTGACTTAACTTTTTATTCAAAAAAGACCCCAAAAGTATCTTGGAATGTCTTGAAATTGTACACAGTCATAGTCAAGCATGCCCTGAACAAGAATCCGTTGAATATATTTGCATATCTCTTGAAGAATATTTTTAATGAACTTTTGAAAATCAGGAAAGCGATCCATGCACTTGGACATTCCAAGTATGTTGGAATGTCTTGAAATTGTACTCAGTCATAGTCAACGACGCCCTGAACAAGAATCCATTGAAAATATTTGCATATCGTTTAAGGAATATTTTTAAAGAATTTCTGAAAATCAGGAAAGCGATCCATGCACTTAGGCAGTGACTTAACTTTTTCGTCAAAAAAGACCCCAAAAGTATCTTGGAATGTCTTGAAATTGTACACAGTCATAGTCAAGCATGCCCTGAACAAGAATCCGTTGAATATATTTGCATATCTCTTGAAGAATATTTTTAATGAATTTTTGAAAATCCGGAAAGCGATCCATGCACTTGGACATTCCAAGTATGTTGGAATGTCTTGAAATTGTACTCAGTCATAGTCAACGACACCCTGAACAAGAATCCGTTGAAAATATTTGCATATCGCCTAACAAATATTTTAAATGAATTTTTGAAAATCAGGAAAGCATACCATGCACTTACGCAGTGACTTAACTTTTTTGTCAAAAAAGACCCCAAAAGTATCTTGGAATGTCTTGAAATTGTACACAGTCATAGTCAAGCATGCCCTGAAGAAGAATCCGTTGAATATATTTGCATATCTCTTAAAGAATATTTTTAATGAACTTTTGAACATGACATAGTTTGGCATGGGTTAACCCATGTCATGACAAACATGACATGTTTGTCCACTGGAGGGCAGTTTGAAGAACCCAGCAGCCATGAATCAGATTTGACCTTACTTGTAATGTCAAACTTGTCCACTAGAGGGCAGTTGAAATAATTAAGTATCCATACATTAAATTTGAGCTTACATGTAATGACACCTTTATCCACTAAAGGGCAGTTCGAAGAATTTAGCATGCCATAAATCAGATTTGAGCTTACATGTAATGACACATTTGTCCACCAGAGGGCAGTCTGACCAATCCAGCAGCCATAAATCAGATTTGACCTTACTTGCAATGTCAAACTTGTCCACTAGAGGGCAGTTGAAATAATTTGGTATCCATACATCAAATTTGAGCTTACATGTAATGACACCTTTATCCACTAGAGAGCAGTCTGAAGAATTTAGCATGCCATAAATCAGATTTGAGCTTACATGTAGTGACACATTTGTCCACCAGAGGGCAGTCTGACCAATCCAGCAGCCATAAATCAGATTTGGCCTTACTTGTAATGTCAAACTTGTCCACTAGATGGCAGTTGAAATAATTAAGCAGCTATAAATCAGATAAGACATAACATATAATGACACCTTTATCCACTAGAGGGCAGTTGAAATAATTTATCAGCTATAAATCAAATTTGAGCGTGCATGTAATGACATGTTTATCCACCAGAGGGCAGTCTGAAGAATCCAGCAGCCAAAAGTCAAATTTGACCTTACATGTAATGACATCTTTTTCCACTAGAGGGCAGTCTGAAGAATTTAGCAGCCATAAATCAGATTTGACCTTACATGTAATAACACCTTTGTCCACCAGAGGGCAGTCTGACCAATCCAGCAGCCATAAATCAGATTTGACCTTACTTGTAATGTCAAACTTGTCCACTAGAGGGCAGTTGAAATAATTAGGTATCCATACATCAAATTTGAGCTTACATGTAATGACACCTTTATCCACTAGAGGGCAGTCCGAAGAATTTAGCATGCCATAAATCAGATTTGAGCTTACATGTAATGACACATTTGTCCACCAGAGGGCATGCTAAAAGTCAAATTTGACCTTACATGTAATGACTCCTTTATCCACTAGAGAGCAGTCTGAAGAATTTAGCATGCCATAAATCAGATTTGAGCTTACATGTAGTGAAACATTTGTCCACCAGAGGGCAGTCTGACCAATCCAGCAGCCATAAATCAGATTTGACCTTACTTGTAATGTCAAACTTGTCCACTAGATGGCAGTTGAAATAATTAAGCAGCTATAAATCAGATTTGACATAACATATAATGACATGTTTGTCCACCAGAGGGCAGTTGAAATAATTAAGTATCCATAAATCAAATTTGAGCGTGCATGTAATGACATGTTTATCCACCAGAGGGCAGTCTGAAGAATCCAGCAGCCAAAAGTCAAATTTGAGCTTACATGTAATGACACCTTTATCCACTAGAGGGCAGTCTGAAGAATTTAGCATGCCATAAATCAGATTTGAGCTTACATGTAATGACACATTTGTCCACCAGAGGGCAGTCTGACCAATCCAGCAGCCACAAATCAGATTTGACCTTACTTGTAATGTCAAACTTGTCCACTAGAGGGCAGTTGAAATAATTTAGCAGCTATAAATTAAATTTGAGGGTGCATGTAATGACATGTTTATCCACCAGAGGGCAGTCTGATGAATCCAGCAGTCAAAAGTCAAATTTGACCTTACATGTAATGACACCTGTGTCCACTAGAGGGCAGTCTGAAGAATTTAGCAGCCATAAATCAGATTTGACCTTACATGTAATAACACCTTTGTCCACCAGAGGGAAGTCTGACCAATCCAGCAGCCATAAATCAGATTTGACCTTACTTGTAATGTCAAACTTGTCCACTAGAGGGCAGTTGAAATAGTTAAGTATCCATACATCAAATTTGAGCTTGCATGTAATGACATGTTTGTCCACTAGAGGGCAATTTGAAGAACCCAGCAGCCATAAATCAGATTTGACCTTACATGTAATAACAACTTTGTCCACCAGAGAGCAGTCTGAATAATTCAGCAGCCATAAATCAAATATGACCCTCCTTGTAAAAACACATTGGTTCACCAGGAAGCTGTTACACCATGTGAACCAATCCATTACCCATAATGCTTTGTGAAAACTTAAAAGTGAAGAAAACAGTGTCTTTCGTCTAAAATAAATCACATTTTGACTGTGAAACATTTGACAAAAGATGGTAAAACAGTGTCAAAAAGTTTGTGATACATATTTTTGTAATAATTCAAGTTTTATCATTTAATTCTTTACCAGCACCATAAGTGATAAGACTTTAGTGGACTTTAAACACTCTGTCATTCTCCAGTGAATGTAGTTCAATGCAGCACAGATTAAATACTATAGCAGCACTGGCTGAAACTCACCATGATATGTCATGGTTTGCCCACAGAAGGGCAGTGTTCAATAGTAATTATATATATAAATATATAACATGTTTTTCAATTAATTTTGTACTTGTCCAGTAGTGGGCTATTTAAATACCTTCAGATTACAAATTATATTACACCTTCAATGTGATGTCATATTTAGCCACTAGAGGGCAGTTGAAATAATTTGGCAGTTGCAAATCAGATTGGACATAACATGTAATGACATGTTTGTTCACTGGAGGGCAGTCTACATAATTTAGTATCAATAATTCAAATTTGACCCTATTTCTAATGACATGTTCATCCACCAGAGGGAGGTCTAAATAATTAAGTATCTATACATTAAATTTGACATTACATGTAATTAACATGTTTGTCCACTAGTGGGCAGCTGAAGAATCAAGCAGCCATGAATCAAATTTAACCTTTCATGTAATAACACCTTATTTGACCTTACTTGTAATATCAAATTTGTCCACTAGAGGGCAATTTGAAGAACCCAGCAGCCATAAATCAGATTTGACCTTACATGTAATAACAACTTTGTCCACCAGAGGGCAGTCTGAATAATTCAGCAGCCATAAATCAAATGTGACCCTCCTTGTAAAAACACATTGGTTCCACCATGTGAACCAATCCGTTACCCATAATGCTTTGTGAAAACTTAAAAGTGAAGAAAACAGTGTCTTTTGTCTAAAATAAATCACATTTTGACTGTGAAACATTTGACAAAAGATGGTAAAACAGTGTCAAAAAGTTTGTGATACATATTTTTGTAATAATTCAAGTTTTATCATTTAATTCTTTACCAGCACCATAAGTGATAAGACTTTAGTGGATGTTAAATACTCTGTCATTCTTCAGTGAATGTAGTTCAATGCAGCACAGTTTAAATACTGTATCAGCACTGGCTGAAAATTCACCATGATTTGTCATGGTTTGCCCACAGGAGGGCAGTGTCAGAGATTAACCTTATATGTGTTTATTCTAATTCACATAGTTCCAGACTTCATTGTCAATGAGTAAGAACTTAATCTCAAATTCTCTGTAAATTACAGTTTATGTGTAATGTTAGTTTTGTCCACCAGTGGGAATGGCAACCATAAATAACAGCAGCGATCAGTGAATGCAGCGTCAGTGTGGTCAGTGAACACAGTGTCAGTGAATGCAGCATCAGTGCGGTCAGCGAACGCGGCATCAGTGCGGTCATCTGACAAGTATTTTTTACAGTTGAGTTTTAATGTTTTGAGCATTTATTACAGTGTAGGTTGTGCATAGGTTGTATTTTTTTATCAGTTATGGATGTTTTTTCTGCTCTTTTTATAAAGTTATGTTGACTTTACAAAAACTCAAGATAAGTGAATATCATCAACATTAAAGAAAAGCATTAAGTCAACATAAACAATCATGTTTGTTTAGCAGATGTTCACTGAATTTATACATGAAATAAAAGATTTAAATGCATTTAAAAGTCATGTTGGTGCTCGCCCCCTCCCCTCCTGTTAAATGGCTGCATGAGTGGGTGTGTCTGTCAGTGGGTGTGTGTGTCTGTGGGTGTGTGTGTCTGTGGGTGTGTCTTTCCGTGGGTGGGTGTGTCAGCTTGTCTTTGCCCCTGCAGGTTGGCCAGAGAAACCCCTTTCCCTGGTTTCCCTCTAACTCACCTGCTGCATGTTACTGTGATTGCCTCCACTCAGTTCACTCAGTCTGGAGCAGTTCACCAGTTTGGAGGTTTGACTTTGAGTCCTGACTGTCACATGTTAGCATTTGTGTTAGCCCATTAGCTTTTTGTTTGTTAGCATCTTAGCCCAGTAGTTTTTTGTATGTTAGCCATTAGCATTTTTTTTGTTGGCATATTAGCATTGAATGTCAGTCCATTAGCTTTTTGTATATTAGCCCATTAACTTTTTGTGTTGTATATTAGCATTTATGTCAGCCTATGGTTAGTTGGCACCTGTAGGTTCGCTCAGTAGCTTTTAGTTTGTTGGCATGTTAGCGTTTGTGTTAGCCCATTAGTTTTTTGTTTGTGAGCAACTTAGCCCAGTAGTTTGTTGTATGTTAGCCATTAGCATTTTGTTTGTTTGCATATTAGCATTGTATGTCAGTCCATTAACTTTTTGTGTTGTATATTAGCATTTATGTCAGCCTATGGTTAGTTAGCATTTGTATGTTCGCACATTAGCTTTTAGTTTGTTAGCATGTTAGCATTTGTATGTTAGCTCACTAGCTTTTAGTTTGTTAGCATTTTCAGTTAGCCTGTTGATACTGGCTTGTTTAAATATAATTAACAATTTGGTGACAATGTTCTTAATTTAGTGATGAATTTGATGAAAAACATTTGATGTTTGCAGTCCTCACACCTGCTGTAGCAGTAGCTAACGCTAGCTAGGAGGCAGCACATGGTGAGTGAAGTGTTTGCTCTGCACTTTCTCTTTTTTTTCTCATTTTTGAAATGAAATGTTTGGTGTGGTTTAAAAACAATGAAAGGATTCCAAAGGTGTGTGTCGAGGGGCCCCTCAAGTCAAACAGGTTTGGGTCCATTGATTTGTGTTCTTTGGTTTTATTTTTGGTGTTTGTACAAACGAGGTTTACAAAGGTTTTTACTCTGAACATCTTTCATAAAACATGTGGTATGGTGTCCTGTGAGTGTCAAATGTGCGGTGTTGAAAACAAGGTTTTGCCAGAGTTGAAAGGTTTTTTTTAACTGTGGTGTTTGACTTAGCACTGTGCTGTATATAAAGGTTTGTGTCTTTTTGGTTTGGTGTGAGGTTTTTCCTGTTGTGCATCAAAAGGTTCCAACTACAAAGTGGTTTCATCACATCTAAAAGCTCTCAGGTTTTGGTCTTCAAGACAAAAGGTGTCAATGGTGTGTTTTTACTTTCTGGGTTTTTCTCTGGGTAAACAACTTAAAATGGCTGAAAGCTGAATGAAATGGTTTGATATGTGTGGTGTACTTGGTTAGGGTTAGGGTTTTTGGGTTAGGGTTGGGGTTAGGGTTAGCCTAACCCTGGTTTGTTTGTACAAACCAGGTTTAGAAAAATCAACTTTAAGCCGTTTTGCTCAATGGGATTTATCATCTCAAAGGTATTTTGGTTTAAGGTTGCTTACTTTTGGTGTTTGATTACATGGCGTACTGAGGGGCTTTGGTTTGAGTGTCAAATGTGTGGTATTTAAAGTTTTAAACACAAGAGGGCGCTGGTATGGGACAAAGTGGGGAAAAATACCACTGCGCTGTATAGTGTTTGTATTTTGGTGTGAGGTTTTTCCTGCTGTGCATAAAAAGGTGAACTACTTTGGAATCAAGGACCCAACATGGCTTCAATCTCCAAGTTCCAAAGATGGTGAGTAAACCAGACTCCTCCTCTGATATGAGACACTGATGTTTGCTGCTGCTTTAGTTTTTGTTTTCATATCTGTTCCAGAATCAAGACCCGACATAGACCTTGTAATGGAACAGTCACGCTTGGTGGACGTCCAGGACAACTTTGACCAACTCTGAACACCGACTGTCAGAAGAGGAGTATTGTTGTGTTTGCTGCTGCTTTTGTCTCTGTTCATTTGTTTGTTTTTCCTAATCTGTTCCAGAATGGAGACCCAACATGGTCGACCTCGAGGTGGTGCTTGGTGGACGTTCTGGACAACTATGACGAACTCTGAACACAGACTGTCGGAAGAGGATGAGTATGGTGATATTTTTGTTTGCGTCATTGTTGTTGACCTCTACTTTCGTCTACAGTCGCCTCTTCCCAGATCTGGTCGGGCCTCCCACTGCACAAGAAGAACCTACAGTGGTGAGTATATCAGATTCCTTTGGACATCAGTGACAGTTTGTTACTGCTTTTCAGTTTCGTTTTTTCCTAATCTGTTTCAGAATGGAGACCCAAGGCTTGGTTGACTTCCTACGTCCTGGACAACTTCGAAGAACTCTGAACCCCAGCTGTCGGAAGAGGATGAGTATGGTTAGTTTTGTTTGCTGCTGCTTTTCTCTTTTATCTGTTTGTTTTTCCTAATCTGTTCCAGAAGGGAGACCCAACATGGTCGACCTCGAGGTGGTGCTTGGTGGATGTTCTACCCTACAGTCACCTCTTCCCTAATCTGGTCTGTGACTCCCACTGCACAAGAAGAACCTGCAGTTGTGAGTATATCAGATTCCTTTGGACATCAGTGACAGTTTGATGCTACTTTACAGTTTCGTTTTTCCTAATCTGTTTCAGAATGGAGACCCAAGGCTTGGTGGTCTATTGTGGTCGACCTCGAGGTGGTGCTTGGTGGACGTTCTGGACAAATTGGACGAACTCTGAACACAGACTGTCGGAAGAGGATGAGTATGGTGATATTTCTTTTTGTTTGTGTCATTGTTGTTGACGTCTACTTTCATCTACAGTCGCCTCTTCCCAGATCTGGTCGGGACTCCCACTGCACAAGAAGAACCTACAGTGGTGAGTATATCAGATTCCTTTGGACATCAGTGACAGTTTGATGCTACTTTTCAGTTTCGTTTTTCCTAATCTGTTTCAGAATGGAGACCCAAGGCTTGGTGGTCTATTGTGGTCGACCTCGAGGTGGTGCTTGGTGGACGTTCTGGACAACTTCGACGAACTCTGAACACAGACTGTCGGAAGAGGATGAGTATGGTGATATTTCTTTTTGTTTGTGTCATTGTTGTTGACGTCTACTTCCATCTACAGTCGCCTCTTCCCAGATCTGGTCGGGACACCCACTGCACAAGAAGAACCTACAGTGGTGAGTATATCAGATTCCCTTGAACAACAATGAAAGTTTAATGCTGTTTTTCAGTTTCGTTTTTCCTGATCTGTTTCAGAATGGAGACCCAAGGCTTGGTGGACTTCCTACGTCCTGGACAACTTAGAAGAACTCTGAATCCCAGCTGTCGGAAGAGGGTGAGTATTGTTAGTTGTTTGCTGCTGCTTTTGACTCCGTTAATTTGTTTGTTTTTCCTAATCTGTTCCAGAAGGGTGACCCAACATGGTCGACCTCGAGCTGGTGCTTGGTGGAACTTCCACCTTACAGTCGCCTCTTCCCTGGTCTCATCGGTGACTCCTACTGCACAAGAAGAACGTGCAGTGGTGAGTATATCAGATTCCTTTGGACATCAATGACAGTTTATTACTGCTTTTCAGTTTTGTTTTTCCTAATCTGTTCCAGAATGGAGACCCAACATGGTCGACCTCGAGGTGGTGCTTGGTGGACGTTCTGGACAACTTGGACGAACTCTGAACACAGACTGTCGGAAGAGGATGAGTATGATATTTCTTTTTGTTTGCGTCATTGTTGTTGACCTCTACTTTCGTCTAGTCGCCTCTTCCCTGGTCTCATCGGTGACTCCCACTGCACAAGAAGAACCTACAGTGGTGAGTATATCAGATTCCTTTGGACATCAGTGACAGTTTGATACTGCTTTTCAGTTTCGTTTTTCCTAATCTGTTCCAGAATGGAGACCCAACATGGTCGACCTCGAGGTGGTGCTTGGTGGACGTTCTGGACAACTTTGACAAACTCTGAACACAGACTGTCGGAAGAGGATGAGTATGGTGATATTTCTTATTTGTGTTTGCGTCGTTGACCTCTACTTTCGTCGACAGTCGCCTCTTCCCTGATTCCATCGGTGACTCCTACTACACAAGAAGAACCTGCTGTTGTGAGTATATCAGATTCCTTTGGACATCAGTGACAGTTTGATACTGCTTTTCAGTTTTGTTTTTCCTAATCTGTTTCAGAATGGAGACCCAAGGCTTGGTGGACTTCCTACTTCCTGGTCAACTTCGAAGAACTCTGAACCCCAGCTGTCGGAAGAGGATGAGTATTGTTGTTTGCTGCTGCTTTTGTCTCCGTTAATTTGTTTGTTTTTCCTAATCTGTTCCAGAAGGGTGACCCAACATGGTCGACCTCGAGACGGTGTTTGGTGGACGTTCTGGCCTACAGTCGCCTCTTCCCTGATCTGGTCGGTGACTCCCACTGCACAAGAAAAACCTACAGTGGTGAGTATATCAGATTCCTTTGAACATCAATGACAGTTTGATGCTGCTTTTCAGTTTCGTTTTTCCTAATGTGTTTCAGAATGTCGACCCAAGGCTTGGTGGATTTCTGACGTCCAGGACAACTTTGAACATCTGAACACCGACTGTCAGAAGAAGATGAGTATTGTTGTTTGCTGCTGCTCTCGTCCCTTTTCATTATTTAGTTTTTTCCATTATTTTTTAAGTGTACAAAAATCACTATAGTCACAAAGCACTGAATACGATTCAAACACAGGTTGTTTTTTGATATATAAACAGACTCAGGGTTCAAGTTTGTTTCATTTTTGAAATGTTTGGTGTGGTTTAAGGAATATTTGGTTGTTATTAGACCCTGAGATGGGTCAGTGATTAGTAGAAACATTGATTTTGATGCATTATTACTTTTTTGTAGTAGCAGATCCAATGTAATCTTATTGTGTGATATATGATGGATTTTGAATCGGTCTCCGACTACAAGTAAAACCTTTTTTTCCTACTAACCCAATTATAACCTGGTTTTATTTTAAGATAAATAAACGTACAATAATAGTTTGAACCTGAAAAAACATTTATTTTGCAAAGGACACTGAATGATGAACACTTAAATATGAACATTGAATATGAAACATGGGGCATTTGGTGTGTTGTTGGAGATGGTGAGAAGGGAAAAGATGGAGATGGTGAGTGAGTGCATCATGTGTGAATGTGAGAGTTCAGCTCAGGTGGAGCAGAGACTCCAAATCTCGCTCGTTCACTCGCAGTCACGCTCGCTCACTCACTCACTCACTCACTCACTCTCGCTCGCTCGCTCACTCACTCTCAGTCACTCACTCACTCTCGCTCGCTCGCTCCCTCACTCGCTCGCTCAGTCACCCATGATGCACTCACTCACCATCTCTATCTTTTCCTTTCTCCCCATCTCCAACAACACACCCAACTGCCCCATGTTTCATATTCAATGTTCATATTTCAGTCTTCATCATTCAGGGTCGTCTTTGCAAAATAAATATTTTTTCAGGTTGAACCTATTCTTGTTTATTTATCTTAAAACAAAACAGGGTAATAATTATTTAGTTGGAAAAAAGTTTGCTTATAGAAGGAGACGATTCAAAATCCATCATATCACAAGATTATTAAATTGCATCTGCCACCACAGAAACTAACAATGCATCAAAATCAATGTTTCTTCCAATCACTGACCATCTCAGGGCCTGATAATAATAAATAGTCCTTGAAAGGTATTTTATGATTGATTGGAAAGGATTGTAGTTTTTTTGTTGATTTAAAGAGTTGCATAAACATTATAGCCTTTAAAGGGTTAGAATTTTAAAAATAGTATTTGATGAGTATATCTCAGTCTGAAGTAGCGTTAAAAGAGTGACAATTTAAAGTTGAAAAAAATATGAACAATATTTTTGTAGGAGACTGTTTTTAGAAAAATTTGACATTGCAAAAAATAAGAATGCATCAGAATCAAAAGTTATTGTAGTTCTTTTTTCCCAATAAAAACAGTGTAGTTGCATAAACAATATGGCCTTTAAAAGGTTAACATTTTAAAAATATTAATATTTGATATGCATATTGACTGAACACAGACTGTCGGAAGAGGAGGAGTATGGTGATATTTCTTATTTGTGTTTGCTTCATCGTTGTTGACCTCTACTTTCGTCTACAGTCGCCTCTTCCCTGATCTCATCGGTGACTCCTACAACACAAGAACCTCTAGTTGTGAGTATATCAGATTCCTTTGGGCATCAGTGACAGTTTGATACTGCTTTTCAGTTTTGTTTTTCCTAATCTGTTTCAGAATGGAGACCCTACGCTTGGTGGACTTCCTACAACTTCGAAGAACTCTGAACCCCAGCTGTCGGAAGAGGATGAGTATTGTTAATTGTTGTGTTTGCTGCTGCTTTTGGCTCTATTAATTTGTTTGTTTTCATAATCTGTTCCAGAAGGGTGACCCAACATGGTCGACCTCGAGACGGTGTTTGGTGGACGTTCTGGTCTACGGTCTCCTCTTCCCTGATCTGGTCGGTGACTCCTACTGCACAAGAAGAACCTGCAGTGGTGAGTATATCAGATTCCTTTGAACATCAGTGACTGTTTGATGCTGCTTTTCAGTTTTGTTTTTCCTAATCTGTTTCAGAATGGAGACCCAAGGCTTGGTGGATTTCTTACGTCCAGCACAACTTTGAACATCTGAACACCAACTGTCAGAAGAAGATGAGTATTGTTGTTTTCTGCTGCTCTCGTCCCTTTTCATTATTTAGTTTTTTCCATTATTTTTTAAGTGTACAAAAATCACTATAGTCACAAAGCACTGAATACGATTCAAACACAGGTTGTTTTTCGATATATAAACAGACTCGGGGTTCAAGTTTGTTTCATTTTTGAAATGTTTGGTGTGGTTTAAGGAATATTTGGTTGTTATTAGACCCTGAGATAGGTCAGTGATTAGTAGAAACATTGATTTTGATGCATTATTACTTTTTTGTAGTAGCAGATCCAATGTAATCTTATTGTGTGATATATGATGGATTTTGAATCGGTCTCCGACTACAAGTAAAACATTTTTTTCCTACTAAGCCAATTATAACCTGGTTTTGTTTTAAGATAAATAAACATACAATAATAGTTTGAACCTGAAAAAACATTTATTTTGCAAAGGACACTGAATGATGAACACTTAAATATGAACATTGAATATAAAACATGGGGCATTAGGTGTGTTGTTGGAGATGGTGAGAAGGGAAAAGATGGAGATGGTGAGTGAGTGCATCATGTGTGAATGTGAGAGTTAAGCTCAGGTGGAGCAGAGACTCCAAATCTCGCTCGTTCACTCGCAGTCACGCTCGCTCGCTCACTCACTCTCGCTCGCTCACTCACTCACTCGCAGTCACTCACTCACTCTCGCTCGCTCGCTCCCTCACTCCCTTACTCAGTCACACATGATGCACTCACCATCGCTCTTTTCCTTTCTCCCCATCTTCAACAACACACCTAACTGCCCCATGTTTCATATTCAATGTTTATATTTCAGTCTTCATCATTCAGGGTCGTCTTTGCAAAATAAATATTTGTTCAGGTTGAACCTATTCTTGTTTATTTATCTTAAAACAAAACAGGGTAATAATTATTTAGTAGGAAAAAAAGTTTGCTTATATAAGGAGACGATTCAAAATCCATCATATCACAAGATTATTAAATTGCATCTGCCACTACAGAAACTAACAATGCATCAAAATCAATGTTTCTTCCAATCACTGACCACCTCAGGGCCTGATAATAATAAATAGTCCTTGAAAGGTTATTTTATGATTGATTGGAAAGGATTGTAGTTTTTTTGTTGATTTAAAGAGTTGCATAAACATTATAGCCTTTAAAGGGTTAGAATTTTAAAAATAGTATTTGATGAGTATATCTCAGTCTGAAGTAGCGTTAAAAGAGTGACAATTTAAAGTTGAAAAAAATATGAACAATATTTTTGTAGGAGACTGTTTTTAGAAAAATCTGACATTGCAAAAAATAAGAATGCATCAGAATCAAAAGTTATTGTAGTTGCATAAACAATATGGCCTTTAAAAGGTTAACATTTTAAAAATATTAATATTTGATATGCATATTGACTGAACACAGACTGTCGGAAGAGGAGGAGTATGGTGATATTTCTTATTTGTGTTTGCTTCATCGTTGTTGACCTCTACTTTCGTCTACAGTCGCCTCTTCCCTGATCTCATCGGTGACTCCTACAACACAAGAACCTCTAGTTGTGAGTATATCAGATTCCTTTGGGCATCAGTGACAGTTTGATACTGCTTTTCAGTTTTGTTTTTCCTAATCTGTTTCAGAATGGAGACCCTACGCTTGGTGGACTTCCTATGTCCTGGACAACTTCGAAGAACTCTGAACCCCAGCTGTCGGAAGAGGATGAGTATTGTTAATTGTTGTGTTTGCTGCTGCTTTTGTCACTTTTATCTGTTTGTTTTTCCTAATCTTTTCCAGAAGGGAGACCCAACATGATCGACCTCGAGGTGGTGCTTGGTGGACGTTCTACACTGCAGTCGCCTCTTCCCTGATCTGGTTGGTGACTCCCACTGCACAAGAAGAACCTGCAGTGGTGAGTATATCAGATTCCTTTGGACATCAGTGACTGTTTGATGCTGCTTTTTAGTTTCGTTTTTCCTAATCTGTTTCAGAATGGAGACCCAAGGCTTGGTGGATTTCTGACGTCCAGCACAACTTTGAACATCTGAACACCAACTGTCAGAAGAAGATGAGTATTGTTGTTTTCTGCTGCTCTCGTCCCTTTTCATTATTTAGTTTTTTCCATTATTTTTTAAGTGTACAAAAATCACTATAGTCACAAAGCACTGAATACGATTCAAACACAGGTTGTTTTTTGATATATAAACAGACTCGGGGTTCAAGTTTGTTTCATTTTTGAAATGAAATGTTTGGTGTGGTTTAAGGAATATTTGGTTGTTATTAGACCCTGAGATAGGTCAGTGATTCGTAGAAACATTGATTTTGATGCATTATTACTTTTGTGTAGTAGCAGATCCAATGTAATCTTATTTTGTGATATATGATGGATTTTGAATCGGTCTCTGACTACAAGTAAAACATTTTTTTCCTACTAACCCAATTATAACCTGGTATTGTTTTAAGATAAATAAACTTACAATAATAGTTTGAACCTGAAAAAACATTTATTTTGCAAAGGACACTGAATGATGAACACTTTAATATGAACATTGAATATGAAACATGGGGCAGTTTGGTGTGTTGTTGGAGATGGTGAGAAGGGAAAAGATGGAGATGGTGAGTGAGTGCATCATGTGTGAATGTGAGAGTTCAGCTCAGGTGGAGCAGAGACTCCAAATCTCGCTCGCTCACTCGCAGTCTCGCTCGCTCACTCACTCACAGTCACTCACTCACTCTCGCTCGCTCGCTCACTCACTCGCTCCCTCACTCCCTCACTCAGTCACACATGATGCACTCACCATCGCTCTTTTCCTTTCTCCCCATCTTCAACAACACACCCAACTGCCCCATGTTTCATATTCAATGTTTATATTTCAGTCTTCATCATTCAGGGTCGTCTTTGCAAAATAAATATTTGTTCAGATTGAACCTATTCTTGTTTATTCATCTTAAAACAAAACAGGGTAATAATTATTTAGTAGGAAAAAAAGTTTGCTTATATAAGGAGACGATTCAAAATCCATCATATCACAAGATTATTAAATTGCATCTGCCACTACAGAAACTAACAATGCATCAAAATCAATGTTTCTTCCAATCACTGACCATCTCAGGGCCTGATAATAATAAATAGTCCTTGAAAGGTATTTTATGATTGATTGGAAAGGATTGTAGTTTTTTTGTTGATTTAAAGAGTTGCATAAACATTATAGCCTTTAAAGGGTTAGAATTTTAAAAATATTATTTGATGAGTATATCTCAGTCTGAAGTAGCGTTAAGAGTGACAATTTAAAGTTGAAAAAAATATGAACAATATTTTTGTAGGAGACTGTTTTTAGAAAAATCTGACATTGCAAAAAATAAGAATGCATCAGAATCAAAAGTTATTGTAGTTCTTTTTTCCCAATAAAAACAGTTTAGTTGCATAAACAATATGGCCTTTAAAAGGTTAACATTTTAAAAATATTAATATTTGATATGCATATTGACTGAACACAGACTGTCGGAAGAGGAGGAGTATGGTGATATTTCTTATTTGTGTTTGCTTCATCGTTGTTGACCTCTACTTTCGTCTACAGTCGCCTCTTCCCTGATCTCATCGGTGACTCCTACAACACAAGAACCTCTAGTTGTGAGTATATCAGATTCCTTTGGACATCAATGACAGTTTGATACTGCTTTTCAGTTTTGTTTTTCCTAATCTGTTTCAGAATGGAGACCCTACGCTTGGTGGACTTCCTATGTCCTGGACAACTTCGAAGAACTCTGAACCCCAGCTGTCGGAAGAGGATGAGTATTGTTAATTGTTGTGTTTGCTGCTGCTTTTGTCACTTTTATCTGTTTGTTTTTCCTAATCTGTTCCAGAAGGGAGACCCAACATGATCGACCTCGAGGTGGTGCTTGGTGGACGTTCTACACTACAGTCGCCTCTTCCCTGATCTGGTCGGTGACTCCCACTGCACAAGAAGAACCTGCAGTGGTGAGTATATCAGATTCCTTTGGACATCAGTGACTGTTTGATGCTGCTTTTTAGTTTCGTTTTTCCTAATCTGTTTCAGAATGGAGACCCAAGGCTTGGTGGATTTCTGACGTCCAGCACAACTTTGAACATCTGAACACCAACTGTCAGAAGAAGATGAGTATTGTTGTTTTCTGCTGCTCTCGTCCCTTTTCATTATTTAGTTTTTTCCATTATTTTTTAAGTGTACAAAAATCACTATAGTCACAAAGCACTGAATACGATTCAAACACAGGTTGTTTTTTGATATATAAACAGACTCGGGGTTCAAGTTTGTTTCATTTTTGAAATGAAATGTTTGGTGTGGTTTAAGGAATATTTGGTTGTTATTAGACCCTGAGATAGGTCAGTGATTCGTAGAAACATTGATTTTGATGCATTATTACTTTTGTGTAGTAGCAGATCCAATGTAATCTTATTTTG